>NC_043709.1:133702877-133708939 GCF_006229205.1 Suricata suricatta | reverse complement strand
TCAAAACAGTCTTCGAAGACATTCAGGGTAATTACCAAAGAAAGTGAAGTGGGAATGCTGTCCGTCCATCCATCCATCCGCCCATCCACCCATTCCTCTGTCCATCCACTCATCCACCCACCCATCTATATGTGCGTTTGTCCTCTACCCACCCTCCCCCATCCGTGTCTTCCTCCATGCCTCTAGCCATCCAGGGGTTATTCCCGCAAGTGTTTATTAGCATCTACTACATGCCAGGTTCTGTTCTCCATTCTGCAGTACGTGTTAGTGAATAAAGTAACAAAGTCTCTGCTACAATAGAAAATAACAGGTGTATATGTAAGTGCACTTTATTTGCTTTGGTTTTAAAGATGGCGGACAATGATTTGTGGTTAGTTAACTTCTTGGACCTAAGCAATTTAGTCTCCATTAGGCTGGCAGGGCCCTCACTCTTCCTACAGCTTGGGGGGCAGAGAATCCTAGTGTCACAGTACAAGGACACCTTCTCCCACAACTCTCAGCACCAGCAAAAGCAAGTGTCAAAATGAGGTTAACAACAGGGATATTTAGCAAAATATGTAGATCTCTTCATGGAGAAAAGAACACTGAGGCAGGTAGTTTAAATATTTAAGAGAATATTTATATAAGGGAGGGGACTAAGATCTGAATAACAGAATTTGGTTTTTCCTAGTCATCATAAGGCATCGAGATAATTTACTTCTTCCTCGCTCTTGGCTGTGGGACCTTGATGATGGGCACGGCTGGTCAGTGAAACACTGCTGAAAGTGAGGAAGCTACATGTGATGGAGGAGGGTGGAGTTAAACTGAGTAAGAAGTTCAAAATAACATGACGGACAGTATTTCAAATATTTTGGTTAAGGAGGTATCTTTGAGCCAGGTTGAACGTGATTAGCGTTAGACACGTTTCGGAAGCAGGAACTACTTCTTTCCGCTCTCTCTTTTCACCCACCCTCATGTCTACACGGCAGTCCTCCGCTCCTTCACTGAGGCTTTCCCCTCACGTACCTGGGACAAAAATATTAGTAGCTTTTTTTAAATAATAAAACTAATTAGTGACCTCAAACACTTTAAATTGCTACAATTTTGACTATCATATTATCAATGAAAATGTGTGTATAATAGCACTGATTAGACATGACAAAATATAACATAATAGAATGTCCAAGAAAAATAGAGCAAAACAAATAACTAAATAATTCTTGAAGAAATACACTTCTGTGCAAAAAACCCACAACTGTATGCCAGTGCTTTTAATAGTATTGGCGGCTGTATGCTTAGTGAAACCAATTTGGTGGTGCCATGCTTAACCTTGGACTTATGGTTGGAAAAATCTGGGACATTGTTTAAAACAGGAAAGCAAAAACTTTTATGTAAGCGAAGGGGTCCTGTCCTTGCTTCTTCAAGCAGTGCCATGGTAGAAAACATGGGTTAAGATGGACAAGGGCTCTCTGGGTGGAGGTTTGGAGCCTGCCCACCAAGTCTGAGACTAGCGATTGTTCAGGAAAGCCTCGAATCGGCTGCACGTTTTGGAAGAAGCCTATGAAAGCTTTCTCCACATAGTGCAAACTCAGGCTTAATGAAGGAATGAACAAATGAGAGGAATCTTGCCAGAGTCTTCCTTGGGACATCCAGCAAATCCATCTGAGAGGAAACCTGAGTTGACAATGATACCTCCCGTCTATAGGTCATGAGGCTTCCACGGTTTTCTAAGCCAGCGGTCAGCAGCGTGGTGGACAGGGTGGATTTACGGCCGAGTGATGCAGCCCAGCTCCCCCGCGGGAGGTTCACAGCTCTCTCTGAGGCCGCGGGAGCCAGATGGGCGGCACGGCTCCTCGCCAGCCATGCCCACGAAACACCATCCACACCACTGAGAACACCTGATCTGCCACCCAAACCAGAACCGTGACAGGGAGAGCAGCATCACCTTCCCTAGTGAGAGTGGGTTCTTAGGCATCGGCAGAAGATTCTGGAAATACCACTTCACACAACCGTGAACTTTCCGCTTCTACATATTGGCCAATCATGCTCCCTCTTCACATCACCCTTACGTGACAGAAGCTGGGAACAGCGCGCTTTCCCACAGCTCTCACTCATGCCCGGGGATGTAGACTTCCGTTCCTCCGCAGAGCCCAGGAAGGTGACATGGTGGAGCATTTAAAACAAGCAGGTGCCACATCCCCTCGCACGTTCTTTGATGATTTGCTGGAGTTCTCATTGCTATGCTTACGTTTACTCAAACTGCTTTTTGTTCGATGGAGCTACGTTTCTTAGAAACTGTTAGGGGCCCTAAGCATCAGTACGTTGACACTTGTAAAACTCAGGGACAGCCAGTCTCCTGTCTGGGGTCAAACCCATGGTACAGGAAGAATTTACCAGATTCACGACTTGGTCCAAGGGACTTAATCTGTGCAGGCTTGAGCGTCACCGTTTGTAAAGACAAAGTGAAGTGATAAATCTAAAGCATGTGGAAGCAAACCAAGTCTTTCTCTGTAAATATGTTCCCTGTGATTGGTGTTTGAAGAATCAACTAAGTACCTGAGAAGACAGTTTCTAACCAGAACTGAAAATCATCCGTGTAAGTCTGTTCTCCCTGCAAGAAATATGCCTAATAAGTTATCAAATAAACTGTAGTTGTATCCGTGCTTCGAGATTGCTCTTGGAGGGCACACTTGGGCCTTCCTTACGGTTTGAGATTGAGCCGGTGCCATTTTGAAATGCCCACAGGTGCACTTGCGTTGCACAGGCACAGAATTAACCTAATCTGGGATTTATCTGTGGACACATTTAATTAAGCATTGCCTTTTATCTTGCAATTTTTTTAAGGCCTTGTAGCTGCAAATGTGACATGGCTACCATCCAGTAGTTGGTGTTTCCATGTCCTGGAGGCATGAGTAATTTAAAAACTCACTGGAGATTTATAATCTCGTTCAGACAGGTTTTGTTAATATTCCTTACAGACTATACCCATTTATTAATATGTCATGAGGTCTCTTTAAGCAATAATTTTTCTCATCAATTTAACGTGACAAGACCTGCGATTTCATAGTTTCATATTATCCCTAAATCTGATTATATCACACATGTATAATGAACAAAGACTAATTAGATAATTAGCTCCCGTCCTGTTGCATTTGAGAAACTGTCCATATTGCATTATACATTACCTACCAAGCTTCCTTAGAATCACAGTGACATCCCACTGTTCTAGAAGGGGACCTTATTTTTGAGCGATTCTTTTCTTTCTTTTCTTAATAAAAAGTTCCTTTGTTTACAGACGAGTTTTACTTTCAATCTTGTATTTTGGCTGGGGCTGTGGAGCAGCCCCCAATGTGATGGAGTCGTAGACAATAATATATTGATTTATCAGGGACAAGGCTGTGCATGAAGTTCTCTCTTTACAAGAAAGCTCATTCTCTTTGTTCCTACAATCCCATTTTTCTCTCTTTTCCACAATGATGGTCCACTTGTGAAGCTTATGATTGTGAATGCACTCTTAAAAAGCTTAAGTGTAATAAAATGGCTTTCATCCTCTGATGAAGAGGTTTTCATGGAATGTTTAAAGACATCACTAAATGCTTCATACATTAAAAACAAATGTTAAAATCTGGATAAAGAGGTAATTCTGCTTACTGGAAAAAATGTACAGTTTTCTAATGAAGAGAATTATTTTGCTTTAAATTGTGAGCTTCTTTAATTTTTTTAAATGTAGGCTGCACGTCCAGTGTGGGGCCTGAACTCACCACTCCGAGATCAAGACCCGAGCTGAAATCCAGAGTCGAATGCTCTCCACCGACTGAGCCACCCAGGTGCCCCTAGCTCCTTTCATTTTATTTAACTTGATATGAGAACCAGAGAAGAAAATGTTCAAAGTTCCAGAAGCTGGGAGTCTTTAGCATTCTTTTAAAACTTACCAAAAAAGGGAGGGGGCAGTAGAATGTGGGTCTGAAAGTATTGTTTTATTAAAATATTATGCTGCTTGTCAGTGTGAATTTTCATTATAAAATGAGACACACTGGGCGGAGTGTGGAAAGAAATGGGAAGCATTTCAATCGATGATTTTCCCTTACCGCTGGCCCGTGAGGTGAATGAGCGGACCCTGTGACCTTGTACTTGACGTAGCAATGGGCCATCACGTACTAGTGTCTTGGTTCACCCCCAGTTTTTTAAAGGTGCACCCCAAAGTTAAAAACAAAACCAAAACTGTTTCAATATTGTCAAGATTTGGGCTTTTTTCACGCGGAGAGACCCCCTCTGGCTGGGGGGAGGGGCTCCCGCCCGGGTCTCCCCTGGAAGGGGTGGGTGAGCCAAGCCTGCTGATGCGGAGGTGTGCGGTCCCGCACCTGACCGCAGACTGAAGGGAAGCTGCGTCCCCTGTGTCTTGATGAACAGCAGTCAGCGCGGATGCGTGAAGGAGGAGATGGGTTTCTTGCCTTTTCCAAACACCGTACTAATCTGTTTTCCGGTTTACTGTTGCAAACTAAACCTTTTATTCCTATGTGAAACATTGCACCGCAAGAAAAAGATGTCATGTATTTCTGGAAAAGGGGGTAAATGTGAAATAGCGATAGTAAACGGTTTTATGTTCTTTAGCTAAAATTGAAGCACTTACATTTTACATGAAAGAGCCTTATCTAGAGTAAATTATAAATAATATGTGAGTTGTTGCAAGTAGAAACCCTTTGGTGTAATTTAGCTTATGTGTATGATGAAGCAAATTATGTGGTGGAATTGTATTAGCAAGTGAGAAATACAATTTTATTTTTTCAAAGGAATTCTTTTAACGACTTTAAAAATGTAACGCTCTTCAAAATGATGTTATTATTATTCCTTGCTGCAGCTGTATGGAGGCATCAATGTCATGGTAGTTCGGCCTCTGGACAAGCTGGTGCACATGCGACCCTCCCTCCCAGCTTGCGAGGCTCCGTGAGTCAGCGAGGAAGAGCAAAGGATGCAGGGAAGCCGGCACATTATCTTCTCTTGATCCAGAGCACTGCACGTCACTGCTGCCACATTCCTCACATTCAAGGGCATCTGACCCGGTTGCGACCCCAGCCCTCCAAAGTCTGTTCTTAAACGCAGGGCTGTTTTCCAGACGGCTGCCCTCTTAACCTTCCTGATCGATCATCTCGCATCGGTCTGAGAACACAATGCTCAAACTGTGGCCGGATAATAATGACGGTGCTGACATGTGGCCATGCTTGACCCACGGAAACAAAAACGTGTTCAGGAGGAGAACTCTCTCTACGCAGATTTATAAAGCAAGTGGGAGCTTCGAAAAGTCCTTTGGGCCTGTTGTTTTCTCAGACTTCACCATTCCCTTAAGAGTTGTTGAGTCCACAGGGTCCTGGTTTTGCATGAATGGACACCACGTGGTGGGAACAGGGAATCTCGGGATCTTCTGAGGTGGGCAGAGTCTTCCGGTCCACGTCGTGATCTGAAAGGTTAGTGTGTGCTGGCCGGGTCCCCGCTGCTGTCACCCGTCAGGGCAGGGTCTGCGCTTAGCTCTGCCGGATGTCTTCCCTCACAGTTAATAGAGACTCCGGTGCAGGTCTGATTGCTTTTGACAATTCTTATTCTTCGAAATTGCCTCCGTGAGCCTGTCGCACATGCCTACAGCCGCTGCTTTTGTCTTTCCTGACAGCACGTCATGTCAAAATACTCTCGGGACCCGGTCACTAATCAGGCATACAAAAGCCCCGAATAAATAATAATAATAACAGGAAGAGTAATAATGAGAATGCACGTATCCCTTTGTTCTGGGTAACCTAGCCAGAAGCGGACAACCGACCCCAGGAGACCACGCTCTAGGCGGCTAGTTACATAATTACGCAGCAGGACCAAAAATCAGGAACTGTGTCCAACTTCAAGTTAAGGGTGTGGTCTAGAATTGAATTTCTAAATGTAATGCCTTCATTTACTTTCATAAAGCCTGTTTAAAACATGATGATCCTATGCATCAGCACTTCTGTATCCCTTGGGTAGATCCCTAGCAGTGCTATTGCTGGGTCATAGGGGAGTTCTATGGATAGTTTTTTGAGGAACCTCCACACTGTTTTCCAGAG
>NC_043709.1:133698303-133702777 GCF_006229205.1 Suricata suricatta | reverse complement strand
CCAGAAAACACACATAGTTATATCAGAATGGTTTCAAATTTAAAATTTAACAATAACATTAAATCTATGTTTTGATTATAAAATCATAAGTAATTAGTCTAACTTCATCCACATTACAGTTGCATTCTACAGAGAGGCAGATTGTATTTAAGAAAGAATGTTTATGTTCTTAGCAGTTGGTAGAAGCCAAATGTGCCATATTAAATTTATATTTAAGTATATTTATGGATTTTTTGGTCTATGTTAAAAAAATGGTTGCAAGACAAAGAAAACAGAATTTAGAGAAAAGTCCTAATGCTACTTAAGAAAAAAACCCTGATTATAAGGAAACATTTTAAAGAAAGCATTTCATGTGCTAACTACGAAGCACTTTTATGTGTCCGTTAAGGAAAAGCCTCAATGTTTTTACCAAGAAACGTATTGTCTGAAGTATAGTGACAGTTGCCTCTTCGATTTTAGAATTTCAGGATATTCTCTGCTTATTCCAAATTAAAAAACAACAACAACAACTTATTTTGAGGAGACTGTAAGGGTTTCTGGCATCATATAACTCAATTCTTGTCAATTATTATTTATAAAGTATTTTTTAAATACCAAGGTGTGGTATTTCTTCATACCTATACTTGGTGTACAAACACTATAAATACATATTTACTTGGTGGCAAATGTCTGAGACAGCCATGAAATGATATCGATTGTATCAGGCAAAGGAGCCTATGGTTTCTAAGTGCCAGCTAGGTGCCTGCTGGGAACACAACGTCTGTGGATACGTATAATCCCCACTTGAGGCCACGATTACCGAGAGAAGATGCAAACGTTAACAGAAGGGGAGCCCACTGGTGAGTGGTGTCCTTTTCCAATCCAGCTTCCCCCAGGAGGGGACGCCAGCATCAGGATGCAATGGTGACTGGAGACCATGCTCTGTGGAAAGAGCTGGAAGAAAGAGGCCCCTCACACCAACAAGGCAAGACCCTGGAACTTCTTTGAAGCCGACCTGTAGAGTAGGCCTGCGCTATGGTTTTTCCATCTGAAATGTACCAATGTCTCTGCATAATATACCGTGAGATTTCTAAGCCATCAGGGGCAGAGTGGCTACCCTACAGCATGGCTGACAGGACAAGCAGTTGTCAGCTAATACAGAATCCTACGTTGGCATTTGCTGCACTCTTTCCCAGGTGTCCAACGATAAATACATTATATCAGCCTACCCTCATGCAGGTAAAACTTCAGCGAGTTAACAAATATCACGTAGTTAAGGAAGGACTGATCAGGGCACCTGGGAGGCTCAGTCAGGTGGGCCTTCGTCTTTGGCTCAGGACATGGTCTCAGGGTTGGTGAGTTCAAGCCCCGTGTTGGGCTCTGAGATGACAGGACAGAGGATGGTTGGGATTTTCTCTCTCCTCTCTCTGCCCCTACCCCTGCTCTCTCTCTCTCTTTCTCTTAAAAATAAATAAACCTTTGAAAAAGAAAAAAGGACTTATATAAAACAAACAGCCAAATAAATATGTAATTGGAAATCTGATTACTGAGATAAAGAGAAAAGACAAGATGTCATGAGGACCAGCAAACACACCATCCAGCGCTCTGCATACGTGACACTTGAACCAAGATCTAAATAATTCAAAGAAAGAAAATGGGTAAGAATTAAAGGATGGAATGAAGCCCTGGCAAATGCCAGCATCTCCCAAAGGGAGGCCCTGAGGGGAAGACTGTGTCATGCATCACACCTCAGGTGCAGCGTGGATGGAGAACGGGGGGGGGGGGGATAATTCCTCAGAGAGAGAGAGGGAGGGGCCAAGGGACCGCTTCCTGAGGCTTCTGGGCTGTGGCCCAGGTTCTAGTTTTAAACCCAAGTGTTCTGAAAAAGGAGAGAAGGCAAGTGGAGTGGGGAACGCTGATCCGAATTTGGTTTCTGGAGGCTAATGCATGCTATCCTGACAGGGGACGGACTGGCAGGTTACCCAAGGTCGACACACAGACACCCAGGTGCCTGCAGGAGTCTGGCAAGTCCGGCAAGACGGAGGCAGGACTGCGGCTGGGGAAGAGAGGTGAGGGGCAAAGCCGTCTGAGGGGGCATTTCAGGGCTGAATGACTGGGTTGCCCAGGAAGGATGAGAAAGAGAAAAATATTTTTTATTATTAAAATAACTATTTATTTTGAAAGAGGAAGAGAAGAAAGGGAAAGGACAGAAAGAGAGAGGGAGGGAGAGAATTCCAAGTAGGATCCTTGCTGTCAGCACAGAGCCTGACGTGGGCTTAAAACTCACCAACTTCAAGATCATGATCTGAGCCCAAATCAAGAGTCAGACCCTGGACTGACTGAGCACCCAGGCGCCCTGAGAGAGAACAATGTTGAGGATGACCTCACGCTGTCAGGCCTGGGCAACAGGACAGAAGCTGAGCCATTTCAAGAGATAGGGGATACAGGGGTGCCTGGGGGGCTCAGTCGGTTAAATATCTGACTCTTGATTTCAGCTCAGGTCGTGATCAAACAGTCGGTGAGTCCAAGCTCTGTGTTTCGCTCTGTGCTGACAGCACGGAGCCTGCTTGGGATTCTTCTGCTCCCTTTCTCTCTGCCCCTCCCCTGCTCACGCATGTGCACTATCTCTCAAAATAAACAAAAAATAATAGTTTTACCTGTGTCATTTTATGTAACTCTCAGAAGAAAGGAAATGAGGATTTAGAATCTAAAGATAATGATTACTCTCCAGAACCACATGTTTATGACTAAAACATATGAGCTATGATGAAAAGGAAAGAATGTACCCAGGGTAGTCCTCCAGGGATTGTCTAGGAATGGGAGATAGGAAAGTTCCAGAAAGGATCTGCATATGTCTTTCCCTCAAAAACCACACACCAGCAGATCTTTGAGCAGGATGTTCAATGGGATTGACCACCTCGTGTTGTTTATACTCATTAAACCTCCAGGAATTGATGGTTTGAAACATGGGATCTCGCTTACAGTTTTTACCTGTAGAGGCAAGGATGCCATTGCTTTCTTTGGTGCTGGATAGTAAGAGCCCTCATAATTTTGGCTGAGTATTGGGTAGAATATGACTCAAGAGACATGTTTGTAAAATCATGCTCCCTGGACATCCTATCTTAGAATCACCCCAGGTGCTCATAAAAAAGGTCGAATTCCAGGGGTACCAGGGTGGCTCAGTTGGTTAAGCGTCTTTCAGCTCAGATCACAATCCCATGGTTTGTGGGTTCGAGCCCCCCATCAGGCTCTGTGCTGACAGCTCAGGGTCTGGAGCCTGCTTCCGAGTCTGTCTCCTTCTCTGCTCCTCCCCCACTCACACTCTGCCTCTCTCTTAAAAATAAATAGACATTCAAAATTTTTTTTAAAAGTTAGAATTCTGGGGTCTCCATCTGGCCCAGAAGTTCTTGAATTGGAGTTTTAAATACCCCACTGATTTTTTTCAACCACAGTTGGAGGCAATAACTTGGTATTTTGTTTTACTTATCAAATGTAAACAATATCTACTGTGTCCTCCTTATGAACAGATAAGAAATATATTGCAGTTGAATCTTGGCTTCCTTTTACACATTCTAGACCCAAATTCCTGCCAGTTCTATTTTCATTTATAATTCTTTGTTGGTTATTATTATGTTATTAAATAATACACTTTCACTTCTATGTCCTGATTCTTCAGTTTAAGTTAGTACGTGTCTCACATTCCTTATGTACAAAACAGTTATTATCACTTATAACTTGTAACAATTACTGTAAAGAATGAGATTCTAGTTTCTAAGCCACCCTATGTTTTGCAGAGAATTTGCTTTTGTCTAAAACACTTACCCTCCTCCACTGTTGGAGGTTAGATTTCCTATGAAGTCATCTACCTGGGATTCCTTTAAATCCCTCGTCCTTGCCAGTCTCAGGCTGGTTAGTCCAATAGATCGCTCTTTCCTGCATCCTGTTTCCTATTTGAACATCGGTAAGCACATTTTTCAAAGGCAGTACGTGACAGATAAACTTCCCAAGTCACGGCATTTCTGAAATAGTATTTGTTTCTCCTCACACTTGAATAACATTTTGGTTGGGTATAGAATTTTAAGTTCAAAATTATTTCTTCCCTCTCCCTAGACTTCTGTGGACATTTCTGCCTGTTTTTTTCTTCTTCCTAAGCTTGCTAATGGGAAGTCTGAGGGAGAGGTCTAATTCTTTTTTTTTAAATAGTTTATTGTCAGATTGGTTTCCATACAACACCCAGTGCTCTTCCCCACAAGTGCCCTCATCCATCACCACCACCTCTTCCCCCCCTCCCCCTCCCCCTTCAATCCTCAGTTCATTTTCAGCATTCAATAGTCTCTCAAATTTTGGGTCCCTCTTTCTCCCCAACTCTCTTTCTCTCTTCCCCACCCCCTGGTCCTCCATTAGATTTCTCCTGTTTTCTTGTTAGACCTATGAGTGCAAACACATGGTATCTGTCCTTCTCTGCCTGACTTATTTCGCTTAGCATGACACCCTC
>NC_043709.1:133656641-133698203 GCF_006229205.1 Suricata suricatta | reverse complement strand
TGCATCAGCATTTCTGTATCCCTTGGGTAGATCCCTAGCAGTGCTATTGCTGGGTCATAGGGAAGTTCTACGGATAGATTTTTGAGGCACCTCCACACTGTTTTCCAGAGCAGCTGCACCAGTTTACATTGCCACCAACAGGGTAGGAGGGTGCCCGTGTCTCCACACCCTGACGTGACGCTGACCTGTTCTTTCTTTGTTCTGTTCTCTCTTCAGCCTTAGTCTTTTAAATTTGTTTGAGGGTGCCCTGGTGGAAGTCTGCTAGTGTTCATATTCTTTGGGATTCCTCATAGATGATCCCAACTTAGGTGCTCTGTCTTCTTGACTCAGCTGCCTGTTTGCAGCCATGGTAAACCTTGCTTCTGTTATTTCTTTGATAATTCAAATCCTTTCATTTTTTTGGTTGCCGCATTCATAAACTCTTTAACTGATCTTTTATATGTCTTAGTATTTCACTCATGCTATCTGCCATCTTTCTTCTTGTTTTGATACATTTTGAGATATTTCCTCCTTTATTTCTGGAAATACAAGAATAGTTGGAAACCCTGGTATTGAATGTTTTCAATTATTGCAATTGCATTTTGAATTTTTCAGTACATTACATGCTCATTTTCAAGCAATCTGTTTATGAATAAAATATTTACTGCATTATCTCTGTCTTCTTTTCTTTCTTTTTTCTTTTTTAAAAATTCTTCCCTGTTCCTTAAGTTAGCTCTGTGTTTCTCTAGATCCATACTTTTATTGGCTCATCTTAGTCCTTCCTTTTAGATACAGTAGTTTTCCTAAAAAATCTGGATTATTTGTTCATCTTTGTGAATTATAGTTTCCTTGGTTTTTCTGTTATTTTTATGAAAACTGGATGTGGGCCAAGCTTGAGGCTCATCGAACGGCTTGTGCCATTCCAGTCACATCCGGAGATCTGAGAAGGAGGGGAGGGATGGTGTGAGCCCCAGTCCAAGAGCAAGAGAAGACCCACGTCCCAGGTCAGGCAGAGAAAACAGGTTCCCCCTTCATCTGCCTTCATGTGCTATCCAGGCCCCCATGGGATTGGACGAGGCCCCCCCACACTGCCGAGGGCCATCCTGGTTACTCTGTTAACTTTGCCCCAAAACACGCACCCAGAAATAATGCTTTAGCAGAAGCCCAGTTAAGCTGACACATAAAATTAACCATTACATTCCCACAGTCCCGATGTCAAAGCATGCCAAGAAAATGCCAAATACAGGCCAAGTAAAAGAACGATTCTTGGAAAAAGGAGCAACAGGTGACATCAGAAGCCCACTGAATGAGAAAAGCAACCTTATATTCCTGAATTGAATTAATTAAAACGTGTAGAGAAATGCTATGCTTTATCCGATTTGGGTTCATTGCAGATCACATGCTACCACACAACACCAGAGTCTCTGATATAATGAAACACCTTTTTGGGTGCAAATTAGGATCATTAAATGGCATAGAAATAATCGAAGAACAGGAGAAGCTAGACTGGATGAGGTGGGGGACATTTCCATTAGCCATATCTACATTTGCTCTATCAATTCTTTAATCAGGGAGATCAAAGTTAGTACCAAACACTCCCCATGGATCATTGCAATCATCACCTGTATAAAAAGCATGATTAAATTAAGCATTTGGTGAAGTCCTTCCGCAGTGTGAGTTCAGGGACTTTCGATGATCCTTCTTTCAATGTCATTGTAAAACCTCAAATTCAAGAACATTCTTTTCTATTATGCTTCCTTGGGCAGAATTCAACTTGAAAATTACAAGTAAAACACCAGTGCTCAGAGTGAGCAGACAAGAAAAGCGATCTCCTTAGAACATACCTACCTTTTTAAACGTCTTACCCTCTGACCGCATTCCATATTTGGTGCGTGGCTAATTCAATAGCCTGAATGTCCTGAGGCGTGGATTCCAGTAGCTCTAACAGGCATGCGGCTGACCCAGCTTTAAAGAATCCCCACCTCTATGTAATGTCATGTCATATTTTCTGGGTTTTGTATTTTTCCACTAGCGGTTGCAAGGAGCCTTACTCCAGAGAGGTTCAAGAACCATGAGGGGGACACAATTTTGGGAAAAATAAGTTAAACAAGGTAAAAATGCCAGAAAGGGGTTTTCTTTTAATCAGTAGCAGTCCTCAGGTACCCTGACGTTTTGCTCACCAAGCTCTGGAAATGGAATGAAATGATGATTTTGAAAGGTGTAGAAAGAAGGAATGAGCAAGGGCTACGGCTGGCAGTAGGGACTCCCCACTCAGCCCTGTGGACGTCTAGCCTGGAAAAGACAAGGGTGGCCAAGAGTCGGGAGAGGCCAAAGCAGAGCAGGCGCGGCACGTGCAGAGGGGGCAGAGAAGGCATAACCCGCGATGAGGAGCAGCCTCTAGAAGCTGGGCGGCGCCCTTCAAGTACAACCACCAAAACCGTAATTTCGCTAATGAACTTTCAATCCCATCTGCCGGAGCACGGTCTTTGCCACTCTGCTCTTTGTAATGTTTCAAAGAGAAGCTGGTCCTACGACATTCCTGTTGGATCTTGATTTATGTTTTGAATTAGGGGTGATGTTTGGTAAATGTTATCTCTGGGGACCTGTAGTCTGATAATTGACCTTTGGAACCAGGCTGATCAACTCTGTTAGCCTTAAAATGCAAATCAAACCCAAGAAGAGGACGAGGGTTGACCTGTGGACATGGCATCACACCTGTGAGGTCACTGTGCCAAATCCAACCAGAACAACCGGGGGTTGGAGGTAGGTCTCCATCAGCCCGCACAGTCGATCCTGGCCGACCCCATGGCCTCTGGGTTCCCACCGTGTCCTTCCATGGAGTAGATGTGCATGCACCTAGTCACCTGAGGGTGACGTGTGCCTGGGTCCAGCAAGGCATCTTAGTTTTCTGTGCGTATGCCTATTTATGTCTCTCCAAGACACCTTCCTATTGACAACTATAGCTATTCACTGATGGTTTATGGAGGGGGAGTATTGAGATTCACTACATGCAGTTATTATGGATTGCAAGGTTTCAAACATGATGCAGCGTAAAACATGCGCCCCTCTGAGTCAATAGAGAAACCGAGACACGAGAAACTCATTCAGCAAAAATACAGACTAGCCTGGTGACCTTGGATCTGCAACAAAGGAATGAGTAGCAGTACTTTACTTCTGAGGGTTTTTGTTTTTTCTGTTTGGTCTGTGTAACACACCACCTAAAAGCTGTCTGCTGGTCACTGGCAAGCGTGACCTGCGTCGTGCTGGATGAGGGAGCTGTGTGCAGCCTCCGCAGTGTGGGCTGGATCTGCGTATGTTGGCATGTGGATTCCTTTGTCATGTGAGGTGTGTATTTTCAGTTCTTTCCAGCTTCACGGAGGTATAACTGGTCTACAAAAGGTGCACACAATTAACGTATAAAATACAATGTGTTAAGACCTAGATGTGCACTCTGTGTTATTATCACCGTGGTCTAGTAGAAAACGGATAGATTTCAAACCAGTATTGTGCTATGAACTCTTAAAAAAAAAAAGTTTGTGAATATCAAAGCACTCAAACATATCCGAGTCGGGGAGAACAAAGGCCAAATGAGGTTATTATTTCTGGAAAGTGGCATCTTTGGGGGCGGTGGGCAGTTTACGTGTGCATTTATACCTCTGTGTGTGTGTGTGCGGACATTTTGTTCCTCACCCCGAATATATATCACTCTACAATTGGCAAGAACAGTAAAAGCATATCACGTGGGGAAAAAAAACCCTATAATCTACATTTTCATTTTTGTTAACCAACATTTACTTTATGTGGATATAGTGGTTAGCAAGAGCAAACAGGATCTGCTTCCTTAGAGCCACAGTCAAGACTGAGACGGGCGGCTGGACAGAGCACGTGGGTCAGATCCAGACACAAGCCTGAAGGCAGAGGAGTCGCGTGCCTGGCGGGAGAGTGGGCGGGGCTTAGAGAAGCTTCTGGAGCCACGGCATCTGGAAGGGACAGCAGGGGAGCAGTAATAACGGGGGGGGGGGGGGCTAGGGGGGCAGGGGGAGCAGGCTTGGTCAGGGGAGCAGGGGGTTAAGATTTAGGGGTTTGAAGTGTCCCCGAGGCGTCAAATGTAATGTCTGGTCACCTTCTGAGGCTCGCGGACTGGCCTGACGCAGGTGGACAGTCTCCTTGGGGAGGAGGAGGTGTAGAGTGAGGGGGACTTTCAGGGGGAGGCATGGAGGGTGTGTGGGCTCAGGAACGGCCCGAGCGGCGCACAGAGCGGCCCAGGGAGAGCCCTGCAGCTGCGGTCAGTGCTGGGCACTGTGGGTGCTGCAGGGGGCTGAGCGAGTGCATTTCTTATCATGACATGTGGGTGTCTTGTGAGGTTCTGAGGGGCTGCCACATGGGGAGGGTGGGGGCCGGAGTGGGGGTAAGGACATGGGGTGCCTGTTCAGGGATGCCCTCCTGCACGTGACCAGGACTTGGGGGCCAGCCCTGTTCACTGAGGTGAGTCTGCGAAGGACACAGAGGCCCAGGCCGCTCACACGGCCCTGAACGCGGGCGGCTCGTGTCACATGGCCTCTGATCTGTGGCTCTGTCTCTCCGGAGGATTTGGGATCACCCTACAGGGGTTTCCATCGACATCGCTATTCCCAGAGCCGACACCGCATCTCCCTGCCAGGCTGAGCATCAGGAACATGCCAACTACAGACACCGAATCAATAAATGCACTTCTTGGGGTGCCCAGGGGGCTCAGTCAGTTAGCCATCCGACTCTTGGTTTCGGCTCAGGTCATAATCTTACAGTTCATGGGTTCAAGCCCCACCTCAGGCTCTGTGCTGAGCCTGCTGGGGATTCTCTCTGTCTCCCTCTGTGTCTCTGTTCCTCCCATGCTCGCTTTCTCTGTTTCTCAAAACAAACAAAAACAAAAACACGCTTCTCGTTCTGTGAAACAGTGGCTAGAAAGCACGCTGGATACAGGAACACATTTGGCCAACGCTCTTAGGCTGAGCTGTTTTCTCTGAAGGGTCTCGAGTTGAAAACACACCAGATAACGTTTTCTTTATCCGTTCAACAAACACGTGTCCAACGCCCACTGAACACCAGGAGCGGCAGGGGACACAGAGGCCGCTGGGGCCATGACTCCTGTCGGCCGGAAGCCCTGTGCCTGTAGGCAGACTGGGCGCCTTCCACGCTCACAGTGGCACTGAGAAATGCAGGCAAAGCCACGTTCCAACTCTGCAGAGACCTGACGCCACCCAGGAGAGGCGTAATGGCCTTGCAAACGGCCCATGCAACTTCCTAAGGACACAGTAACTGGGGGAGGTCTCAGTCCGAGGAAAACCCAACAAGACCCTGACAGGGAACCCCAATACGTGGAGAGCAAAGGGCAGGGCACATTTTACCCTCCCACCTTCGAGGGTACAAGCTCCCTGCAAGCAAGCTCATTAACTCGTCCACTGCCGGGCCAGCCCTGGAATTTCTCATTCAGCCAGCGTGGGCCAAGGCCACAGAACGCACATTTCTGCCAGGCTATTTCACAGAAAGCGCTCGTCCAGAGAACCATACCTTAACCACGATCCTGGGATATTCATGTCCTTGCACGTCTGTCTCCAGAGTCCACACAGCAGGCGAGAGGGGTGGGGGCTCAGGCGTACAGCATTCCGATGAGCAGAGCTGCCTGCACGGCTGGTGCTGGAAGGCTCCAGGACGCCAGAGCCACCGCCGAGTCGTGATCTGCAACAAGAAATACACATTTGGTCTGTTTCTGGCACAGAATTCCTAGAATCCTTGTCCTTCCTAAGTGAAGGTGTCTTTTGTTATGCTAATGAAGCGACTTTCGGAAGTGTCCAAGGGTGGCTGGTCCCTCAAGTCACACACTTCCCTGATAAATCCATCGAGGGCCAGGGCTTTTGGATGGCAGCCCGAGGGCCAGGCACAACCCCATTTGATCACAGACACAGCCACACTCACCCACTTCCAGAAACCTCTTTCGCACTGTGGTGACAGGGTCCAGGGGCTGCAGCTGAGACAGGAGGACCCATAAAACTGCAAATAGTTACTACAGATCCATTAATTAGGACAACGTTCACTCTGCCGGAGCTGCTGGGTGCATGAAACAGGTGTGCCTTCGTGGACAGCAGGTGGGTTGGCCCCTGGGCCCCTCCTGGCTGGTGTATTTCTGATTATCTCCATTACCATATGCTGATGACTCTTCTTCGAGGAAGAATCTTCTCACCCAGGTGGTCAGTGAGGCTTAGAAAATGCAGGGTTTTGTGCTTATTCTTGGTAGAGGGCAAAAGATGGCTATTTTGAAAAACTGATCGTAGCAATGTTAAAATGTTAGAAAATAAGTTGTCAATAGACACTTACTTTTTAAAAGTCTATTTATTTTGAGAGAGACACAGAGAGGAGGAGCAGAGAGAGAGAAAATCCCAGGCAGGCTCCATGCTGTCAGTGTGGAGCCCAACCAGGGGCTTGATCCCATGAACCATGAGATCATGACCTGAGCCAAGATCAAGAGTCAGATGCTCATGGGGCAACTGGGTGGCTCAGTCACTTTGGCTGATCTCTTGGGTTGTAGGTTTGAGCCCTGCATCGGGCTGTGCTGACGGCATGGAGCCTGCTTGGGATTTTCTGTCTCCCTCTCCCTCTGTCCCTCCCTCCACTAATGCGCTCTCTCTCTCTCTCTCTCTCAAAAATAAATAAACATTAAAAAAATAAAAGGTGGACACTCAACCAGCCCAGTCACCAGGACCCCGATAGACACCCATTGTTGTTACAGTGATCACGGCTTTCGTTGCTCATAGACCTGTTGACTGTCCCCTTCATTTTCAGAGTACTCAGGGGTCCCTAGGGCTCATGCAGCATCGCAAACCTTAGCCTTTGGATGAGCCCTGAGGCCCTTACGGTTTCACACAGCAAATTAGGCCATGCTCATGACGGTTGCCTAGAGAGGAGCCTTCACATGGGTCTTTGGACAGAACTCACAATAAAACGGAGATGTGATTCTGTCTTCGTGGCCCGTTCTGAGTATGAACTAGGGTTATCCTAGCATTCCAGGAATCCAGGAATTCCTTTCTCTGAGGACAGTGATGCACGTTCAGCTCAGCCGCCAGGGGTGGCTGTGTAGACATCGCCACACTGAGCCTCGGGCACTGCGGCTCTGGTCCCGCCTCCTGCCTGATCAGTGCTGCCAAGAGACATAACTGCAAGGAATATGCTTGTGGCCTAGTGGTGTGACGGCAGGTGTGGGACCACTGGCAGGAGTTGGGCGGACGGGGCCCTACCTGGGGCGCTGGGCGTTTGCTGGTGTTTTTGTGGTTTGCTTTGCTTCGTTTTGTTTCTGCAGGCTTTGTCCTCCCACTGCTCAGTCCAGGTAAACAGATCCTGAGGACAATGTAACTCTGAATCCCTCACTCATTCGTTTGCCTCATCGTGAGGTGACTATTGTCTAGCAGCCCCATAAAAATATTTACTAAATGAGTCTCAGGATGTGTCCGGAAACGTAGAACAGACAGAAACTGCTTTGGGTTTTGAGTGCAGGCATCATGGCCCCAGCACCTGTCCCAGCGCCCAGTCCTGAGGATGGCAGTCAGAAAGAGATGCTGCCTGAGGACTGATCTGGTAGGAGGCAGGGCCAACATTCAGGCTGCTCATGCCTGTGTGTCCTTCCTGGTGTTCTCCCCGGTGTCTTTCCTGATTGATCCACCCCAGCCATCATGGCTCCTATTATTCTAGGACATGTCATCTGACTTTTTAAAAATTATTTTTTTAAGGTTTATTTATTTTTTGAGAGATAGAGAGCAAACAGGGGAGGAGCAGAGAGAGAAGGAGACACAGAATCCAAAGCAGGCCCCAGGCTCTGAGCTGTCAGCACAGAGACTGACACGAGGCTCAAACTCACAACCAGTGAGATCATGACCCAAGCTGAGGAGGGATGCTTAAACCACTGTGCCACCCAGGCGTCCCTGTATCATCTGACCTTTACATCGATAATCAACATGTGACGGGAATTAATCGAGAGTGACAAAAGTACGTGTTCTCTGAGGTGTATTTATTCGGACTGAGGGGAATAAGACATCATTATTATAAGGATGTGCTCAGGTAAGACGTTTGGTGGAGAAAATCATGAGTTCTGTTTCTATGTTTATCCATTCTGCAAAAATCAACTTCACGTTGTTGTATCACATAAACGCGCCTCGAGGTGCACATCATCGATAAGATTACCCGCCCCTCCACTGCTTCCTGTCAAATGGCAGATATGTATTTTCCTTTCATCCTAGTGAAAGTTGGCTGGGAAATGAATTCTCAGAGAGGATCCATGTTGCTCTGCACACATAGAGTCATTGCAAGCACCGACAAGGTGGCATACTTCTGTATTGTTAGAGGTGCTTTTGCAAGCAGTTTTCTATCATAAACGCAAAACTAACTATGGCAGATTATGTTACTGATCATTGTTGTTATATGAATAGATGTTCATCAAAAATTACCCTATCTCAGATATTAAAATAGATATATTTAAGACCTCAGACACCTGGATAGGAGATGGGTAGCCTATTTAATATGTGAGGCTGTCTGCTGTGTCAGTTTATCTTTGTCTGAGATATAATTTACTGAGAGCTGGTAGTGCCTTAAGGAGAATAATTAGAATCAAGGCATGATTTTTAATGTTTATTTATTTTGAAAGAGAGATAGACACAGCATGAGCAGAGGAGGGGCAGAGAGAGAGAGAGGGAGACACAGAATCCGAAACAGGCTCCAGGCTCTGATCTGTCAGCACAGAGCCTGACGCAGGACTTGAACCCATGAACCAAGAGATTATGACCTAAGCCGAAGTCAGATGCTTAACCGAGTGAGCCACCCAAGATATGATTTTAAAAAGTTTATTTCATTTGATAGTGCTTATAACAGTCTGGGTTCTTTTGTGTTCTATTAGAGGGAAAAAAATATCATCAGGGTCTGAGCTAAAGAATCTTGAGTGAATCTTTCCTTAAAAGTATCTAGGTCCTGGGGCGCCTGGGTGGTTCAGTCGCTTAAGTGTCTGACTCTTGATTTCAGCTCAAGTCATGATCCCAGGGTTATGGGTTCAAGCCTCAAGTCAGGCTCCACACTGGGCGTGGAGACTGCTTAGGATTCTCACTGTCCCTCCCCCGAGCAGGCACATTCACGCATTCTCTCTCTCAAAAGGAAGTACCTAGGTTTGCATTTTCCTAGAGAGTACAGTTTTAACCAGTGTTGTCTTCAATGTTTTTGTACAAATGTTCAATTGTGCAATTATTTGATGTTAAATGGATGCATATTGTAGGCCGTATTCGGCAGTCTTCAATTTGAAGTACGTTGTTTGAAATCTATTTCGAATGTATTTAGACAGTGATTACTGAGTGCTGTGAAGGCCCATTAAAAGGTGTTTCTCTGTGCTGTATGCTCAGTGTCTCCAAGTCAGACCCTGCTCCTTCTCCTCTAATACACGCAATGTAACAATCTCTCTTTAGATAATGTAATGACACTTTGTATGATGACAAGCAAAGTGGGTCATTTTTTTAAAAAAATTCTGGGATTTATCTTCCAGTTACATTGAACTCAGACTTTTAACTAGGCTGTCAGAATTATCTACTGCAATTCTAATCACGGAACAATGTGCTCTCGGGTTTGTGTGTCAATTGTGTGGGAGTTGTAGCAGTGTAGATGCTTCATAAATGCTATGAAGTAAATGGGTGGATGAAAACAGAGACAGTTCTTTAGGGGAAGAGTTTTAAATGGCAGAAACTTGCATCTCGGGGTCTGTAGTTCGAAATTGTTGTTTCCTACAAAGTTTGTCTTATGGTCCTGGTGTATTTCCGTTGTTTGCTTTAAAATTACTAATTCATTCTTGAGCCTACGCTTTCAAACTTTTGGGCATGGCTTTCTTTCCTTCTCTAGCAACAGATGGCTCATGCCAGTCATGTAGATTAAATTCCAGGCATGTCCATCGCAAGAGCCAAATATTTCTACGAAATATGGTTTTCTGAGGTTTGGTTATACACTTGCAGTTGAGATCCTGGGTTAGACATTGGTTTCCTAGGACCACATCTATTTCTAGCTGTCAGCCTAGAAAAGAAAAGAAAACAATAAAACACACGAGCATAATCTGTGAAGATACGCCCATGTACATGTGTGTGTAAAACCTGCCAAAGTTTTGTCCTTGCTTTAAGGAACAACAGAAATATCCACCATCACGTCTAACGTGTTTATCAAGTGTGAAATCCTCCCGGGGTCCGCGGGATCCTTGCGTAGATGATCTAAGGTTGATATGCCGACTGTAGCCTCTTCAATTAAAAGGATTTACTATCTTTATATTTTAATAGTCTGAATTTTTTAACCTGATAACCAAAAGGCAGCAGTGGAGGAATGAATAATGTGTGACAGCTTGGAGAAGAGGCGAAAGTCTGACACGGGTTGAAATCGGGCTGACCCATGTGGAAATAACGCGTCCAAGGCACACGCCTGAGGCGTGGTGGGGAAGTGATTGTGATAAAACAAATGAATGCTCCCATTATCTTTCCATGGATGGTAATCTGTTAAAGGATATTGTGGATGGGATTATTATTGCCTAACTGTCACAAATATAGACATATTTCAACTTATTTTTAGAGAGTAGTTTGCTATGTTGTGAATAGCACTAAAAATTAACCGGCATTAAAATGGAACTAAGCTGCTGAATAAAATTTAGGGCACTGTACACCCACTACACACACACACACACACACACACACATACTAGTGCATACACAATATGTTTTCATGGAGTAAGGGTTTGGAAGTAAAAAAATACATATTTTCAAAATCCTGAGGTCAAACACTTCTGGGGTCAAAACATACTCTTGCACTGTGCACGATATATTGAAATAAATTATGTTTTATAGGTGTCAAAGCAGGAACAAAAAGCAGTGCTTAAAAATCTTGGTATTTGAAAAATAAATTTATGGCCGCTTAAATCTTTGAGTGGATAGACTGAAATGTCTTTATTTCGAGCACTCACTGCCTGCAAATAGCCACCAGCGTGATAGAGAGCTGTGGAAATCTTCTGGAAGCCGTGGAGAAGGACCCTCTTGTTTCTGTGACTGTGTAAAAACTGCGTCCGCTCTTTTCTTCCACACCCTCCTCCACCTCGTCAACACCCTTCACACATGTTCCCTGGCCCGGTCGCTTTGCTTCAGGCACTGACCACACGGCCTTTTGTCCTCTGGCAGAGTTCATGCATCTGGGTTTCCTTAGTGACACTCTAAACACAGGTTTTCTGCCCTTCTGTCCGGAGCTCACGGTCTGGGTGGATGCCTGGTGTGTGCCAGGCCCCCATCCCCACCCTCACGCCAGGCCCCCTGGTGTGGCCCTGGGCTCACTGCAGCCTGGGGGCTGCATGAGGTCACTCTCCACCGTCCTGCCCAGTAGCCACGTGGGGCTTCTGTGCACCCCCATTCTTGATTGGCTTCAGCTTTCTGTTGTTGCCGTCCGAGTCCATAACTCGATGAAGAACGTTCGTCTCCGGAAAGAGGGAGCCAGAGCGCCTACGGAGAATCTTAACTGCATAAATGTGGGGCCCGCGGGACTCGGGGCTGGGAGAAGGCAGGTGGGAGGGAAAGGCATATCCGAAACTGTGTCCCTCTATTAAAACAAACAAACAAACAAACAAAAAAAAAAAGAAAAAACAAGGGATAGGGCTGGGAAGGCAGGCCACAGAAAGAGGAATGCAGTTTTGACTGTTACCATTAAATTCTGTCCCCACTGACTGAGTTCAGAAAAAAATCTATCAGAGAAGCAGTCCTGAAGTCTCTGAAAAGCAGGGACTTCCGGAGGTCGCTGGGAGATGGGACTCAGTAATGTTTATACTTCTTTTCAACTAAGAAAGTCACCGTGTGATCGGTTCAGGAGGACACCTGCAGCACCGGCTTTGGTCAACAGGACTTGGACACGAGCAAAACACACACAGTCATTTCCCACCAGGACGTGACATTCTGGACCAACCCCAAATGCGGGCACACGTGGCAGATGTGGAAGCTGACTCCTTCAGGCAAGACTTTTTCCTCTACTCCGAGGCTTGCTCAGGGGGCTCTCTGGGAGGGGCTGAGGGAGAATGGCTGTCGTTAAAAGCGTGACAGTCTTCAAATGTGCTGGGGGTGGGGGCGGTGGGGAGCACCACCAGCCATCCCTATTCTGAGGCTGATCTAACCAAATGCCTGGGGGAGCTCTGGCTCTCAAATAGGCCAGCGGTTAAAAATGAAGGATATAAATGTTACTCATTGTACAACGGAGGGAAAGACATCACTCACAGGAAGTGATTATAGTTCTTTATCTTCTGGGCCCCAGTCACTAAGGAAATTCTGACCGAGTGAGCCAAAGAAATCAGTCCCTTCGGAGTTCAGGCTAGTTAGTCATGACAGCTCGCGTTTGCTGTTATTAATAGTGGCCGCGTTTACTAAGCGGACAGCCCTGCAGACCTAAACACATGCCCATGTGCATGAGCTTGCTTGGGTGCACATTTGAGGTAAACCCAACCCATCCTCACTTTTCAAATAAAGAAATGGAGAGCTTCAGTCTGGCAGGAAGGAAGATTCCAGTGTAGGGCTTTCTAAGTTCAAGCGCCTTTGTCCTTCTGCTCTTAGAGCTCTTCTGCTTAGATTCAGGCATCTGTGAGTTTTCACGAGATCACGCCAGCGCAGGCTCAGCGCGGGTCACGGTGCGCCACGCGGCTCGACTGGTCCCTCCGTGCTAGCAGGACGTGCTGTTCGCCCTCGGTCTTTAGTCAGAAGAAAAATGCCAAATCATGTTTGGCTTTTACCACAAGATTCCCTGGGCCTGGAGAAGAGCTGCCTTCTGGAATAATGGGCTCAGAAGACATGCGTGTCTCTGGGAGCTGGAGGGCTGGACGGAGGTCCTGATGCAGACGGATTTTGCCCACTTTCATAAAGCTGCTGTGTTCCTTTCTAAACGGTCATCTCAGCAACTGTTGCTTTCTCCAGAGATGGGCAGCCTGTACGTCCACTGGCAAACACCCAGTTTTACACGGGATGTCTTTTGGTGTTGGTAAGACAAAGAGACGAAAAACAAGACGTTTAGAGCTGCAGTAATAATGTAACTGACTGAACGTTAGTTTCACTGTCAAAATCAGAACTTTCCCATACTATCTTAGGAATGAAAACACATCCTGATTAGTAATCCTCACCAAGTTCGGAAGGTTAGAGGTGATTCAGTCTCCATGAATGTGGCCTGGTCGTATTTTAAGAAGGGCTTCTGAGTCATGTGGAGTTGTGTCAAAATATGTGTTATGCTATGTTATTTTAAAAAGGCAGCTTGGAGAGAGGAAATTGAACCATCTTTTTTCAAAAAACTCTGGCCTTTAATGGAAGAAAAGGGCAGGTCATTTCCCACACATCTCACTTACTCTGTGTAATGTGGGCTGTGATGTATTTTTACCACAGACATACTCGTAATGGGCTCTTGTATAACCTTACTTACTTAGGGTATTTTAAGTTTGTAACTTGGGCTGTTCTTGCTTAATATTTATCGATAGATGTGGTTCAATGTATGACTTACAATCAAATAAAATTTACTATGGATCTATTTTTATCTTGACAGCTTAGCCATCTGGAGTGATGGCTGAATAGACATATGTACTGCTCTGATGAATACAAGAAATACATAATTCTAAGTGAACTTCTCAACTCTTCTCAACTCGGAAAAGCAGGAATAGAATCTTCTTTATCTTCTTGAGTCGTAACAACACGTTTGAAAGTCCTTGGAAAGTAACAAAACAGTTTTGGTGTGTCAGACAGCCGCTAGGTCAGGATACACTGTGAGGCTGGTTGGTAACTTTGGGGCTCAGAATCAGGTAGATAGTGTCTGCTGCAGGCCAGTGAGGTGAGCTGGCCTCACATGACAAATCCACTGTGGGTCCATCATTCAGTCGGCCTGTCAAGCAAATTGTCTGAGGCTTTCCTAGCCCCTCCACACAAACACGGAGCCAGTGAACTTCTCTCAGTAGATTCACCACGAGCCAACTCCATATTCGCCCCGTCTTAATCCCATATGTTAAGATAATTGCCGTCCATATTCTCCAGATTGCTGTTGATATTAACTGGCCGCCATACAACTCTTTGGTGTGTACCACACCCCATCTCAGATCTGGGACCACTCGCAGGCCAAAACGGAAGGAGAAACGGTGACAGCAGGTCTTAACAAGGATTATCGGTAAGTGCTTGGAGCTGGGAACTTTGGAGGTGCTTCATGAGAAGGCGACAAACTTCCTGAGGCTTCCGTTGACAAGGAAAGCAAAGGTGGCTAGCTTCCTCAGAATTTGCTCCTATAAACCCATGCCACACTTCTAGATCCCATTTCTTTCCAACAAATGTCCTAATTCTAATAAAAGAGACCCTGTGAATTTGGAAATTCAAATTGGGCTGTAAATCACCCACCTGCAGGATGAGACTTGGGTTTAATTTTCAGAAATCTTGGCCCTCTGGCTACAGGAGATAAGATTTCTTACAGGGTAATTCTAGAAGCTTTTAGATTCCTTATATAGACCTTAATCTGGGAATTGAAAGCTCTGAGCTCATCATTTCCTTTTCCTAAGTTAGCATAGTTAGAGGTGACCAACCAAACCCATTATACTCCTTGTTTTCATCCAAATGTTCCCAACAAATGCCTGGCCATCCAGAACCTGGTCCTCAATAGGCACTTAATCGAACATACACAAATGTGAAAATTCGAGAGGGTATTTTGCCATTATATTCTAATTACTCTTTTACCACTGGAAATCAGGTCACTAGTGCCTTTAGATCTAATCAGACCAGACGACCAGAAACCAGCTCCAGAAGACCCAGAGGTAACTCAGAGAGCTCGTCTGTAAGATTCTGTCCTTCTGGAACCACGATGCAGACCATATTCTGCATCAGTCAGGTTTACGTCAGGGAAGCTAACAACTCTATAGGTTTGTGTTTGAGTGTTTGGTCTGCAGCTCGGGAGCCAGTTAGGACACCTCTGTCTTGTTGCTGGAGCTTGGTGTCCACAGAGGGGCAGGTGGGAAGGAAGAGGGATGTGGGATAGAGGAAATAAGCAGATGCTCAAAAATACGGACTAAACCCCATGTCCTTCTTGTCACCTCTGCCCCCAAGGATGGTTACATGGGAAGTTGCAGACGTGGCCACTCTACCTAGATTGTTGACCAAATGTCCACGAGTTTCTCCTCAGGTTTTCTGATTTCTTCAGTGAAACTGTTTAATGGCTTTTTTTCCCCCATTTTTATTTATTTTTGAAAGAGAGTGACAGAGACAGAGAACGAGCAGGGGAGAGGCAGCGAGATAGAGAAGGAGACACAGAATCCGAAGCAGGCTCCAGGCTGAGCTGTCAGCACAGAGCTCAACGCAGGGCTCAAACTCACAGATTGTGAGATCATGACCTGCACCTAAGCTGGACACTGAGGTGACTGAGCCACCAGGTGCCCCTTAATGGCTATTTTTAAGTCACCTAGAAGCATTCTTAAAAACCAGCCCACAGCTGTTACATTTTGGTTGTTCTTCCACAAAGGTATTTCTGGATCTTTCTTGGTCACATCGTCCATCACCAACAACATAATATTTGTAAAACAACGTGTGCACAGCACACGGCACACGGGCTTCGGGCTGGCTTCACATGTTAGAAGCCTCGGACCTCCCATGATGGATCAAATTTCACTGCCATGTTCACCCTTCAAGTATCCCTGCTGTGTCCTGACCTGACAGGCACTCACCCAACCTCGGAGGGATGGACGGTGACGCAGTCACCGGACTGCCACAGTCTCAACTGGGTTGTCACTTCTCTTCTGGGCTGTTGGTGGGAAGCCAGTGAAATGACTGAGTTGAAGATGAAGAGCATGCAGCTGGTCCAAGCCTGGGGGCCTGGGAGCAGAGACCCCCGGCAGTGCGAAGGAGCCGGCCAGGACCCACACCCGAGAGCACTCAGCTCTCTCCTTGTGCTGGTCTTGTGTTGAGGTTGGACGTCAAAAGGAGGTGATGGCCACAGACCACATGTCTAAGTTGAGCCAAAGTACAAACACAGAGCTGCTTACTAATGATCTACAGGTAAACAGTGGGACTGGGATCGATTCCCGCTGCCAGGCTTTGAGGAAGGGAGGGTATTTTAAAATCTGCTCTAAGAAGATAAGACTTAAACACAGGTTTACAGAGCAGAAACTTTGCAAGCAGCTGAAACACAGAGCAGGCTCTCTGCTCCAGGGTCAGGTTACCACAGGCCTGAAAGCGTTTGTTTAGGGAAAGGCAAAAAGCATAACATCAACATGAAAAAAAGAACCCAAACAGAAAGTCTCACACTAATTGCTTAGAAGATAATTTGGGAGGGTAAACGGGGAAAGTTGGGATTAATATTTAACCTTTCTGATACTCAGCATCTTTGTAACACGTGATTAAAATTTCTCTGCTTTAAGATTCTCAACATATACCTTTATTGTGTCCTTTGAAAAAACAACAGACAAAATCCTTCCTGACCTACTAAGTGACGTGTCTCCTGTCCTGGGCAAATTTCTCAAAAACACTGACTATATGGCTTGTTTCCATTCCCTTACCATCTTCCCACTTATTTTTCTTAATTTTTATTTATTTATTTGGGGAGGGGGTTGTAGAGAGAAGGAGAGAGAGAGAATTCCAATGTGGGGTTCGAACTCACAAACTGAAATCATGACCTGAGCCTAAATCAGGAGTCAGATGCTTAACTGACTGAGCCCCCGCCCCCGGTGCTTCCCCATTTTCCCACTTGTTGACGCCCTTAAGCTTGACTTCCAAAGGTGTCCTAGAAATGGCTAGAGTGTTTGACAGACAGAATGTGGTCTCCTTATTAGAAGAAAGGGGGAAAATGGTGAAGAAGTTGTCTGTCTGCGGAGCAGCACCCCACTTAGTCCAAAAGCCCAAGTTCAACAAAGTCAAACGTGACCGTTCAGCTATAGATAAAATTCTGCCTCTTTGAGGCTGTACATCTGATTATTTTCGTAGTTGAAGATTCACAGTGACTTCTGTACCGTCCAACCGTTCCCACTTTGAAATACATGTTTCTACCAAAAAACAAAAACAAAAACACCCCCTTTACTAACATATCCTCAGGTCAGCCTGGCCCTCGTGTTAGCAAACCTGATGACAATTTCATGCAGCTTCCTGGAGCACTCGAAAGCATTTATCACTGCTGGTGACTCTTCACTTGGGAAACTCTGTCTTGCTGGATCTAATCCTCGTGTAACCATGATCTAGCCTCTCAACTTCCTTCTCCGTCCCGTCTGTGAACAGGGGTCAGTCTCAGGGTGGGTTCCTTAGACGAGGTCTTTCTTATCCCAGGCCGCCTTCCTAGTCACTCAGGTGGTTTCAGCTGTCAACCAGGCATCAGGGAGTCTGACGTGCGAAAGGAGCCGGAACCACTCTCTGGAGACTGGGAAGCACCCATCCCCACCTCACACCCATGGCCTCCGCCATGTTTCACCTTGGGTCGCTTTCTACCTCTATTAGCTTCCCACGCTGGTCCAAACCTGCCATCATCTCTTTCCCCAAAGCCCAAACAGCTACTAACTCTTGTCTTTGTGTTCATTCTAATGACCCTTTAATAACGTCATGTTGTATTCAGAAGGATTTTCAAGATGAAAATTGTTACTATGTGACCATTCTTCCAAAATCCTTCGGTTACATCCCTTTCTTTATAAGAACCACAAGGCTGGTTATGGCCCAGATGCCTCTCGGGTCTGATTTTTGTCTTAAAAGGCTGCACCCTTCTCATTCCCCCTTTTCTTCTTGTTTCACATACTCTGCTCTTTTCTGGTTCCTTCCAGGAGCCAGCTCTCAGAAGATGTCTGCACATCAGCTCTCTGCACCCAATCCCCAAAGACCCCCTTTCTGGTTGACTTCACACCATCCTTCAGACCCAGGTTCCTCAAGGAGGACGCCAGCTGCCCTCTAGTCCAGCTCAGTTGCTTGTCTCCCCTCACCGGGGTTTGTCCCTTTCACCTCAGTCTCTGACTGGCCTTCCCCAGATCTGGGCTCTCAGGTGCCAGCCTGACTTTAACCCTCTGGAAGACTTTTGACAGATTGTTGACGGGCGCCTGGGTGGCTCATTCAGTTAAGCATCTGACTTCAGCTCAGGTCATGATCTCACAGTTCCTGGGTTCGAGCCCCTTGTCGGCCTCTGTGCTGACAGCTCAGAGCCTGGAGCCTGCTTTGGATTCGGTGTCCCCCCTCTCTCCATGACCTTCCCCTACTAGCACTGTGTCGCAAAATAAATAAACATAAAAAAATGTAAACATAATGTTGAGACCTATCCCAAGAGTTTCTGGTTCAGTAGGTCTGGGGTGAGGCCTGAGAATCTGCATTTCTAACAAGTTTCCCATTCAAGGGGCTGATTCAGGGACCGTACATTGAAAACCATTGCTTCGAAGGGATTTACACTTGATTGTCTTTTTGCTCCATGTGATGACTATTTTGGTTTATCAATATCTCTTCAGTGTAGTACAGTCTCCTAGGACAGATGTTCAACAAATGAGCTTTTGATTGAATGATTATTAGAAAGAATAATTAAACTATAAATCATTTGCTATAGTAAATAAAATGAACTGCTGAGCAATATGTAATAAATTTACTTAAATCTTAAGTATATTAGCTCAACCAAATATTTTCATTCCATTACTTATTGTGATTTCTGCTTCTTGTATATTTCCCTTGTAATATATTTTAAACACTTTTAATTGTAGTGAAAAACATGCGACATAATATTTATCGTCTTAACCGTTTCTGAGTGTACCGTCTAGTCATGTTAAGTATAACACTGTACAACCAATCTCTAGAGCGTTTTCATTTTGCGAACCTGAAATTCTACAACCCCCTCCTCCCCTTCCCCAGCCCTGCTGACCTCCAGTCCACCTCTGCCTCTGGGTCTGGTGCTCTGAGCATTCCACATGAGTGGACTCATACAGTATTTGCATCTTTGTGATCAGCTTATCTCACTAAGCATGATGTCCTCAAAGTTCTTCCGGGTTAGCATAGGTCAGAATTTCTTTCCTTTTGGAGGCTGAATAATAATCAACATTTGGCTTATCCATTCATCTCTCAGTGGACACCTGAGTGGCTTCCATGTTTTGGCTTTGGTGAATAATGTGGCTGTGAATATGGCTCTACAAATATCTCTTCATGTCCTTGCTTCCAGACGTTGTGGTAGATACCCAGAGGTAGACTTTCTGGGTCAAATGGTAATTATATTCTTAACTTTCTGAAGGACCACCATGCTGTTCTCCGCAGTTCACCTTTCCACCAACAGCGAACAAGGGTTCCAATCTATGCCCGTTCCAAAGCATATTATTTTCTGAGGTTGTTTTTGTTAGTAGCCATCCTAATGGGCATTAAGTGGGGTCTCCCTGTGTTTTATATTTGCATTGTCCCAATGATTAATGACGTTAAACATCTTTTCACAGGCTCTTTGGGCTATTTGGAGAAACATTTTTATTAGAGAACCATCTATTCAAGTCCTTTGTCCATTTTTAAAGCAGTTTATTTCTTTTTTTGCTGTTGTTGTTGGTCCTCTGTGATATTTTGAAAGTCCTAAAATTAAAAAGCAGATTAATGGGCATTGTCTTTTCTCAGCAATAAATGACTTTTGCAAATTGTATATACCATTGTGGATAAATGTCTTCTATCGAGAAATACTGAGGAAAGGGTAATGTGTTTATAAGTGACTCCTTCATGTTGATTCTTTCATTGTAGCCCCAAAATCTAACCAGCTGTCCTTCTGTAGACTATGGTGGAGGCACAGGTAGAGGGGGTGTTGGGACAATCCTTTGTTCTATTACAGATGCACAAATCCAAGATGATCATTTGGGGCTGTTTCAAAAGGTACATTCTGCTTAAAATATTGTTCATTCCTCCATCTGGTGTAAAATGCAAAAGAAGGAGCTCATAATGGGTTGATGGAAATGAGCAAATAGGCTTGAGTGTCAAGAGAATGTGCTTAGTAGAAAAGAGTCTCCCTGTCTCCTTGCCTGGATCTCTCATTCTTCTTGGTCCCAGTGTCCATTTGGTCTATAATTCCTAGACTTCCTGGTGATTAAGTTCTTCTGAGTCGAACATGAGTCAGTAAAATATAAACATATGAGAACATGTTCTACTTGTACTTAAAAGGAATTCTCTTTCCTTCTGGTAGGATGTAAGGTGCAGAGACCGGAGTGCCTCAAGGGGGTCCATGCTGAGGATGGCAAACTGCCTGACTCTGCTGGTTGTGGAGGTGAATCCTTGTTGCAGAGCCTGTCTACACACCTGGACTAGCCCTGGACAGAGAAGGAAACCTCCATCTGACACGAATCACTGCAAATGGAGGGCACCTTGTTACAGCAGGTTGCCTCACTCTACTCATGCATTCTTCTTTGCTTTTCATTGTACACTTGCTTAAGTCACTTTGCAGATCCAAATGTGATTTATTTGTAGAACTGGGTACATCTCACTGGAAAGTACAGACCAAAACATTCAATATTTTGGTTGAGAAAGTCAAAATCATGTGCACAGGAAGCTCATAAGCGAGGAAGCATATTACCAAGAGCCTATTTGACAGGCTTGGAAAGCAAATCAGAACCTTCTAGAAAGTCAGAGAAGCTTGGAGAACGGATGGACAGAAGCTGGAGTGGCCTTTGCGAGGTTCTGAGAGAAGGGACGTTGAGTCAAATATGAAGAGTTGTTACGTGTGTACAAGGCCGGGGGACCCAACCTGTCCCTGGCACAGGAGACGAAGAGATTTTCCACCTGAAGTGTCTCTCCCTTCTCTGTCTCTCCCAGAGAGAGGAAGACGTTTCCAGGCTAACCCATCTGGGCTGCCAGTCCCTGAGATCTAAATGCTGAAGTTTGGACATGAGACCTGGTGGCGAGGAAGATTTCATGATGGCGCCTCTGGGGGGTTTGCATGTGCCTGTGCTTAGAGCCTTTCCCCCCAGTTTATCCTGCCAGCATCCCCCTGCCCTGCATCGCAACTTGGACATCACGTCTCCTGGAGCTTTGCCCTGCTCTGAACCTACATCTTGTGCCTGTCACGTAGAGGCACCTTGACTTTCCATGAAGGCCCTTGCAGTATGAGGCCTCAGTTCCCAGGTAACTGAAGGGCTTCTGGAGAATCATTAGCTATATGTAGACCTAGGCCATCTTTTGTTCAAAGAATATTCCCAGTACTTAACAGCTAGGAGGGGGGGAAGTGGCCTCAGTAAAAGTACTTTCAGTAAATGAATAGATGAATATTTGTGCTTTGGGACAAGATTAAAACAGGGTTTACAGTGCACTAAGATTTATCCTAAGGTAGACAATACTGCGTGTCTTCCCAGAAAGGTGGAAATTTTTCAAATGACAAGTTGTTCTATTAACAATATGTGGTCACATGGGAAGTTTGCTAAATTCTTCCATCCTTTTTTGGGAGCTTAAAATATGAAATGAGTTCACAGAGGTGGAATAGTTTCATGCAATGGAAGGCCAAGATTAAACTGCTCCTTATTCCCCTCTGAGAAGGAATCATTTATCTCTAGTGGAACGATCAGAATCCTGGATAAAAATAAAAATGTGAATTTTTAAAATAGGGCTCACTTTTTGAACTACTCTTCCAAAATGAATCATGCAGTTTGGCCTTTTTATTTGAACTATTCTGATGCAATTTTCCTCACACAGATGTGAAGTGTATGAGAACCGGCCCCTCGGTTGCCGAGCTTAGGAACTTGGGAAGATCTTTCAGGCTCGGCTGAGCCTCAACTGCTGGATATGCTGAACAGATGAAGAGTCAGCTCTCAGCCCTCATTTACGGGGCCAAGGGAGGGAGAAGTCACAACGGTAAGAATCCAGTTGATGTCTTCTTTGGGCTCCGCGTGGCAGCAGTGAATTAAAAAGTGAAAACGGAATGTAGCCAACACTTTCCTGTCCCAAACAAATCCCTCTCTCACTCAAGGCCAGTCCTACACCAGTCTTTCTCAAGGGGGTGACTTGGCCTGCCCAGGGTACATTTGGCAGTGTCTGGAAGCATTTTGGATTGTCACAACTGGGGAGAGGCATTGCTGGCCTCTAGCACAGAAGGCCGGGGACACTGCTGAACGTTCTCCAGTGCCCAGGACCGCTCCCCACGGTGAAGCACCATCAGGCCCAAAAGTATGAGCAGAACAGGTTGTGCTACCTTGCACTGAACCCTAGCAAGCTCCTCGCATCCTCACGAGGCAGGGAAGAATCTCGGTTACCTGCCTTCCATCTTGCAGTAAAGACTGCACCCCCCCCAACACCCCGCCCCCCGCCCCAGCATGGGCTCCATCCACACAGAAACCTGAGACCCATGACCCCCAGTTCAGTGGAAGAGCAGGTCACAGATGACCTACTAGCGACACTTCTGGGGTCTCATGATCCCCAGGGTTTAAGTCTACCAGGGATGGCCACGAGACATACATGTGCAGGTGACGTGACACCCAGAGGAGCTATTTCTACACACGTGACTTTTTGGCTGCTGTTCACATTCCTGTGCGTCATCTAGCTCGGCTCTGAAACCAGAGTGGGGACCACGCAGGGGAAGTCCCCGTCTGCAGTGGGAGCCGTGGTTGGGATTCCGGAGCGGCTTACTCCCTTGGCTCGGTCAGGGGGTGTTGTAGGACACCGTTCTCCTCCATCAGGAGCTGCAGAGAAGTCGGGAGAAAGACCTGTCTCATGGTTCGTATTCGTTGGACTGCTGGCTCAGTGGCTCTGCTCAGCTTGCCTTCACACTGTCCCTGAATGGCGTGGGACACACACACACCCCAGTCAGGGAGTTCTTTTGCTTGGCAGAGGGGCCTTAATTTGATTGCAACAAAGAACATTCCGGAGCTGAGAGATGATTTCATAGCCAGCTTGTCCATCCACATACTTGGAAAGAGACTGTGGTTAAGACACCAAACTTGCTTTTCTTTTGTTGTAGTAACTGTGCATAAGAAAGCCATTTTTCCCCCAACTGAACTTGTGGGCACTGTTTAGAGGCATAGGGATTGAACGTTTATGTTACGGCTGTGGATTTTAACATTGTAAGTGGTGAAACAGCGAAGTAACACAGCCACTCTGTCCACACCCCATCCCACGACTCTTGATGGCAGAAGGGTGAGCATGAGTGAAAATAAGACTTAGGACCCACACAAGTAAGTCAGGTGGAAATCTAGTACCGTGTCTTAGCCACAGATGATGAGTATAACACGCAGGTGCTCTGTTTTCTTTTTTTTTTCTTAATTAATAATTATGTTTTAGAGCTGCTATAGATTTGCAGAAAAATTGAATGGAAAGTGCAGTTCCCATTCGACTGTTCTTTCCCTGCCCCAATCCGTCTGTTATTAATATCTTGTATTAACGTGGTAAAGTTGGAACAATTGATGAGCCAATATTATTATTTTTAATGGAATCTGAGCATAGTTATATAAGCATAGTAGTCATATAATATTATATTAGTTTTGATTGTAGAGCAGTGATTCGATCATTCTAAACATTGCAAAATGCTCAGCACGATCACTCAACTTGCCATCTGTCACTATACAATGCTATTTCAATATTATTATTTTTGATGTTTATTTATTTTTGAGAGAGAGACAGAGCAGCAGTGAGGGAGGGGCAGACAGAGCGGAGACACAGAATCCGAAGCAGGCTCCAGGCTCCGAGCTGTCAGCACAGAGCCCCATGTGGGGCTTGAACACATGAACCGCGAGATCATGACCTGAGCCAAAGTCGGACGCTGAACCACCTGAACCACCAGGGGCCCCTGTTATACAGTATTATTGACTGTATTTACTACGCTGTACTTTTCACTTCTGTGACTTATTTATTTTATAAGTGGAAGTTTCTATATCTTCATCCCGTAACTTATATTGCCCATCCCTTCAACTCCTCTGCTCTGGCAAACACCAGTCTCTTCTCTGTATCTATGAGTGTGTTTCTGGTTTTTATTGTTGTTCTGTTTTTTCATTCGTTCTTTTTAGAGTCTATATGAAAGTGAAATCATGGAATATTTGTCTTTTCAGTCTGACTTATTTCATTTAGCATTATACTCTCTGGCTACGTGAAGATATCATGTTGTCACATATGTCAAGATCTCCTATTTTTTATGGCTGAATAATATTCCTTTGTGTGTGTATTCCATTCCACATCGTCTTTATGCATTCATCGATCAGTAGACGACAACTGAACTGCTTCCATACCTTGGTTATTGTAAATAATGCTTCAGTAAACCCAGGGATGCACATGTCTCTGAATTATTGTTTTTGTTTTCTTCAGGTAAGTACCAGAAGTGGAATTGCTGGGTTGTATGGTATTTCTATTTTTAATTTTTTGAGGAACCTCCATGTTGTTTTCCACGGTGGCTGTATCGATTTATACCCTCAACACCAGTGTGGGAGGGTTCTTTTCTCTCTTCATCCCCTCCAACACTTACTTGTATTTCTTGTCATTTTTTGTAGCCATTCTAACAGGTGTAAGGTGATGTCTTGTAATTTTGATTTGCCTTTCCCTGATGAGAAATGCTGTTGAGCCTCTTTTCATGTGTCTGTTAGCCATCTGGATGTCTTCTTTGGACAAATGTCTGTTTGGGTCTTCTGCCCATTTTAAAATTGATGATTTATCATTTTGATACCAACTTGTATGCCTTCTTTATTTATTTTGGATATCAGCCCCTGATGGGATATGTTATTTGCAAATATCTTCTCCCATTCAGTACGTTGCCTGTTCATTTTGTTGATGGTTTCACTGCAGAAGTTTTCCAGTTTGATGTAGTCCCAATTGCTTATTTCTTTCTTTGTTTCCCTTGCCCCGGGAGGCATATCTAGAGAAATACTACTAAGACTGATGTCCAATAATTGACTGCCTATGTTTTCTTTCAAGGGTTTTGTGCTTTCAGGTCTTACATATAAGCCTTAAATACATTTTGAGCTTATTTTTGTGCATGGTATAACGAGGTAGGTTTTCAGTTTCATTCTTTTGCAAGTAGCTGTCCAGTTTTCCCAGCATCATTTGTTGAAGAGACTGTCTTTTCCCCATTGTATATCTTGCCTCCGCTGTCATAGATTAATTGACCATATAAGCATGGGTTTATTTCTGGGCTCTCTGTTCTGTTCCATTGATCTATGTGTCTAATTTTGTGCCAGGAGAGCCAGTATTATTGATGATACATTGTTATTAACTGAAGTCCATAGTTTATATTAGGATTCACTCTCTGTTGTGTAGACCATTGGCTTTGAGGAATATAGTCACCCCTGCAGTGTCCTACAGGGCATTTTCACTGTCCTAACCACACGCTGTGCTCCACCCATTTATTCCTCCAGATCCCCCAAGCCAGGTAACCACTGCTCCATCTCTTGTCTCTATAGTTTTCCCTTCCATTTTCTTTTCAGTGACAACTGGATCCTGTTCCTTCCACATCCGAGACCCCCCCCCTCCTCCTTGTGGGCTGCTGTCTTATTCATTCTCTTTCCACACTCCCCTCCATGTTTATGAGAAACTAGGGGCTGTTTCTCCTGTTTCTGTCTTTTAGACTCAGCTGCAGATGAATCATTTCAATAAAGAAATGTTCCCATGTTTCTTTCCTCTTCAGGGATCTCTGGTTGTGTGACTCTTGTCCCCAAAAGAAAGCTAGAGGCTTTCCAAGGACAAAGGAGTCACCAGGTGTCATGTTTCTGCAAGCTGCTTCCCTCTTCTCTCTTACTTCTTAGGATGTCCATCCTTTGCCCCGCCCTCCTCCCTACAGGCGGTTCCAGTTTGGTCATGTAAGCAAGTCAGCATTCACCAAAGGGACACATTTTCCTGCTCATTGGATCAGGTCCTGGTTGGTATGTGAGCCACGTCATCTGCTGTAACAAACGGACACCAATAGTTCAGTGGTTGAATACGGTAAACACTTTTTCTTCCTCACAAAGACATCATGTTAGCATTCCTGTCATCAGGAAACCACATGATACTATGATACTCAGGGCCCTTGTTTCATTCCACCTTGTGGCTCTGCCCTGTCCTCTACATGCTGTTGGTGAAACTGACAAAGAAACATAGAAAGACAAGCCCAGTCTGTGTGGGTTTGCCCAAGTGACAAATATCATGTTGGTCCCTTGGTTAAAGCCATCACATGGCCATTTTGTCCTTGAAGGGAGGCTGGGAGTGTCATGTGACCGACCATCTGCTCTGAAGAGAGAGGTAAACCAAAGTTTCTGTCTGAGCTGCTGCGGTGAACATGCAGTGTCAAAAGTCTATAAAAATAAAGAAAACTGAGATGAGGCTGATCTATGTAATCAAAAATAAAGACTATGGAGATGTTGGGAGGTTGAGGGGGACACTGACATTCCACAGCTGGTGGAGACCAAGGAGCAGGTGCGCCTGGTGTGGTGGGACATGCAAATTGGGTGGTGGGGCTGTGATGTGTCTTTGGTTGACCCGGGTGGTCTTTATACACAACTTGTTCACTTTCCTGTAGGTATTTTTACTTCAGTAAAAAGGTTAATACACACACACACACACACACACACACACACACAAGTCACCTTATATTTGACAGTTTTTCAAATACTTTAAAACTAATTAAACTTTTCAATTGTATACAGTATTGTATATGCTCCTGCTTCAAAAATGTACCACAGCTATCCTGGGTCACATGACACCTCGCTTGTGATTCTGGTTACAAATCCTGCTGAGTCCCATGTTTGGATTGTTGATTTCCTCTTTTTGTCCCCTCTTCTTATGATTTCTATTTTACCCTTCTGGCTAATAAATACTTATTAATTTTAAACACTTTATTAAACATAATCCTCCTTCTGAAGCCTGTTCTGACAGAATCGATGATTCTATTGTTCATGCTGTTTGTGATACAAAGCACATCTCATGTTGAGTCCCACGGCACTTCAGGAGACTAATCTGATGGCATCTCTGAGCTGGGAAGCCCTTTTGGTGGTAGAGATTATGCTTAATCATCTCCTTATCCCTGTTCCCCAGAAAACACAGTAAACACTTACATAAGTTCTTTGTTGAATGAACACATGAATGTGACACTGTGTGATATGATTCTTGATCATCATTGAGTGATTGTCATATTTTACAGTAAAAACACATGGTTTTAAGACAATAGAGTATAGTCTAACATCACTTAAATATTTGCCAAAATGAGGATATTCTGAGGTATCTAGTTAACGTTTTTAGTTTGGGTAAAGCATCAGGTTTCAAGTACTTGTCTCTTAAAGAATATTTTTGTGTCACTTAGTGTCTATTTTCCTCCCCATTAGTTATTTATGTTTGTCTAATGTAAGTTATGTTATGCAAATAGTACAAATTTAAAAATGCAACTGCCACTTTTGAATTAGGAAAACCCAGACTTGAATCTGAGCTTTACTCAAGCGGTGTGACTTCGGACAAGTACTTGTATTCAAGCCGTGGTTTACTCATCAACAGAAAAAAGAGTTTAATTCATTCAAATTAATGAGGTTTGTTCTATGCACTGACTCAGGGGATTCTCAATAAATGTTAAATGCTTACTTATTTCATCCATCTCCTTAAGGAGAGTTCTGAAGTTTACCATAAATATCCAATTAGGAACACCTGTGGCTTGCTATTTTGTTCATTTTCCCTGTTTCTCTATTTTCAAAAAAAATACCCAACCTAAACTTTCAACTTAATTTATGTCACTAACTTGTTCAGTTGGTGCTGGGGCTGCGCTGATGTAAACAGGATACTTTCCAGTCTCGTTTCATTTTCCCAATTTGTGTTACGTATTCTCGGAGGCACATCATTTGAGAAGTGTCCCCAGCACAAGCATGACTGAGGAACGGTACACGTTAAGTAGGGACACTCGGTCCCGTCCCTTCATTGCTGCATTCGGTAAATGCAGCATCACAAACGCATTGATTTGGTAAAGAAGGAGTGGAAGTGAATGTACTCATTGGTCAGCTCAAGAGACCTGAACTAAGAGTGATGGCGAGCCGTCTTTGCCCATCCCGTCCTCCTCACCAGTCGGCTCTGCACTTACCACTGCTCTGTGCACTATCACACGAGGGCCTTCTTCCGAGGGTTGCCCTGTAAACACCCAGAGTACCACTCCCCATGGCCCCCTCTCTGCACAGCCCCACCTCCAGGACTGGTCGCCAGCGCTCAGAAGCCCCTCCTCTGCCACCAGCACGAACACCCTCTGCAGGGTTGGGTCTCCCTGTGGGATCTCCCGAGCCCCACTGTTACACATCGCCCTTACTCCCTTGCCAGTTGGCTTCTCCCAGAAGAATTTCTGTAATAAATATCTGCCCTAAACCCTCCTCATCCCAAGGTCTGCTTCTGGGACAGTTCAAGCTAAGATGAAAGCATAGCAAGAAAGGAAAAGGGAAGAAGTCAAGGTGAGGCTCACAAAATCAGTGCAAGTGAAAGGAAGAGACAATACAGGGGTCCACACAAGGAAGGCAGGTGAAAGTCTAGAAGCCCTCACAGGACTCACCCCGTTCAGTGTGCTGGGTGTGAAACTGGGGTGGGGGAGGAAGCTTGATTCTCATGAGCTGACTGTAGAGAATGCCCCCAGAGCACAAAATGAGCCTTCGGGGAGATGCTGGGCATCACAGACGGGCGTGGGCAAAGGTAACAGGAAGAACAGTGCGGCCTGATGTCCGGGTGGGGCCGACTACCTCTGTTTTTCACAACAGACTTTTCGAAGACAAGAGGACACTTCACTGTATAAATACTTACGTCCCTTTGTGCTCAGCACACCTTGTGTAGAAACGCTGCACGAGACAAGTTGAATACATATGACCTTAATAAGAACGGTCAGGGCACCTCTTTTTAGAGTAGCAACGCTTCCCTGGTGTGGTGGCCAACGTGTGTCTATGGGAGCTGAGCGGTGACCGAAGACTTTACGTTCCTTCTTCTGTCTATTTTTAGAAGGACTGAAACATACCCTCTAATTTCAAACCATGCTTCAGTTCTGACACATACGAATACAGCCGTTTACTACTAGGTCTGTGTCGAGGAAGAATAAGATCACCCTTTCGTGGTATGAAAAGTAAGTTTTACCTCTCAAGTGAGAGGGACGCAGGTCCGGGCGGGCATGTGGACACGCTTGGGTGTGGGGTGTCTGGCATCCAGCAAGTACAGTCAGTGTCATGCGAGGTATGTTAAAAACAAACAGAGAGACCTGAAGAGCAGTGACCCGGTGATATTTCTGCAAATAATGAGAGGCTTTGAAAATTTTTAAATCATAGCACTGAAAATAAAAGCATGCATTTATCTAATAAGGTGACTGTTTTATATAAAAGGTTAGATAAATACTTCCAGTCATAGAAACTAACACGGACGTCTCTGAGGGAAAGGAGAGTCAGTCTGCTTAACTGGGCTTGGTTTTGCGGCTGGAGGTCCCTTCTGGGGACGCCCTCTGGGCTGGGGGCCGGCGAGCGACCGTGAACGCCTCTCCTTTACTCTCAGGGATGTCAGTTGTCAAAGTTGGAATATTTTCAGTTTCGGGCCAGTGGCTCCTGGAGTCAAAACCCTAGTCATTTATCCACAGTCCTCTGGGCGAGGCACGGACTGAGCGAGTGGAGAGAGGCCTTCTGTCCCCGAGGCCACGGTTCTTGAAGGAACGGGATGCCCAGAAGCAACAGAGGGGCCCAGGAGCAGATAAGACACATTTGCCTTGTCATTATGGCTGTGGTTATGATTGTCTCTGCGTCCAGGAAGCTCCTTGCAAAAGCACCAGCTCTGCTGTTTTAAAATAAGGTCTCTCAGGGCACCGATCTGCCTCACCAGGCATGCTGCAAACGAGTGAGTGAGGGACACGTTTTCCTTGTTAACTGCCACGCTGCGTGGACGGTGAGGCCTCCCTTCTGTGCTCCCCCCCACCCCCGGCCAGGAGAACAGGACTCTGCTCGCACTTTATTGCTGCAGCAGAGAACAAGTGCGCAGCAGTAAATATTATGCTTTCGCCTAATGCCTCGACTGTGAAAACAGATGACAGAAAGCGTAGTTCACATGACAGAGAGGAGGTCAAAGTCTATCTGTGCAGACGCTCTGCACAGCCACGACTACAATACACTTTTCATAGAAGCTTATTTATGGGAACATATTATGAGTCATGGCAATTCATAACACGACGTTCTATGGAAAATTCCATCCTCTACCCGGACGAAACGCTAGACACCCAGCCCTCACTTCTGGTTAACGAGGGCCATAAACACACCCCAACAGGTATAATACGGCGCTTTACAGCTGTGGCCCAAATTGGCAGATATACTTTTTTCTTCATAAGACGAGAAAAGTGAGATAGGACGGAAATCTTCGTGACTGTCGGCAGAACAGACCGCTGGCCGCGGCCACCGCGGGACTGTCTCGTCACCCACCTATCAGGGTTTGGTCTCTTCCAACATCATTTATTCATTACCTGCACTGGGGCTTCGAGGGCGACTCTATAAATATCTTTCTAATCTGAATTAAGATAATGTGCTATCTGTGCTTGTTCGATGTGGCAAAACACGGTTTGTGCTCACTTTAAGTCTTACCAAGTCAGAGAGCAGTTTTGCATTCCAGATAGAGCTAAAAATATTCACCCATTAAAATAGTAATCATCATTAAAATTAGCTCACTGATTTTGCTGATTAATTTCTCAGTGACAAGTACGCTTTCTCAAAAGTTTCAATTAAACACTTTTTTTTTTGGACAAAACTCGATTTTTAAAATGTAAACTCTCTAAGAAGAGAGGGATAATTAAGGAAATAAAAATAGAAAATTTAAATCTACTGTAATTTGCACAGACTTTTTGAAGTTTGCCATCAAAATCAAGAGAGGGCAAAGGATGGAAAATGGTCGTCGGGACGGGAATGTGGGACCGAGGTCCCCCCATCTTCACTTTGGGGGGCGACTCGCCTGTCTTGGGAAGGTGGTTTATTTCTGTCTACACAGGGACGCGCCAGCAGGCATAATAAGAATGCAAGCACTCAGAGCCGCTCTGGTGAGATTAAATGTTTATGTTCACGCGCTCGGTTTTCATACACAGCGGGCGTTGCCTCCAGCCCCGCAGGAAAGGCTGTAAATCAGCGACAGCGTAAAGGTGCGCTTGAAAGGCAGGGATGAAACAAAGGCTTGTTCCTCACAAGACAGCCGCTGGCTCCATTTTTTTTTTGTCTTTATTATCTTTATTGTAGTCCCTATGTTTGTGTAATAGGTTCCCATACTATATGCTGTTAAAAACATAAACAGGCTAAAATATGAACCAACCCTATAGAAAATGGTGTCTCCATTCAATCCTTGAAGCAAATCAACCACTTACTGTAATCTTAAGAAAATAAGTGAGTACAAATGCCTCTGGCCTTAAATATATTAACTATATCTAAACTAAAACAAAACAAAACAAAACAAAACGGGGCACTGTTGGTAAGACAGAAGCCTGCTGAGAAAAATTGAGAATACAGGGATCGGGAGAAAGTTATAATGTGCAGTTGTGTTAAAAGTAACGTTTGCGTGTCGTTTAGTACTAATCAAGGCAGTGAAGTATTCCTTAGCTATGAACGTTTAACGTTTCGTATTATTTATCACAGACATGCATTACAAAGCAATCGCGAAATCCAGTGTGTCAGGGATGACGCTGTACAGTCATGGCCACGGAAATGCCTTCTGACTTTTCTCAACAATGCATCCCAGCAGCCCCAGAGAGAGGCATGGATTCAGGTCACTGTAATTTGGGGTACGGCCCGCAAGAAACAGTAGCACCTAACCCAAGGGTGTCCATGTTTCCATGAAAACACAGACACACATTGTCCACTTAGAAGACACAGATAATGAGTAGTTATATGTTTCTTTACCTTCAGATATTAAACTATCAGGCATCCAGCCATTTTTAATAATGTAACTTAGCCTCATCTTTGAGAGCTTCAGGGAGTTATTTTCCAAAATTTTTCAGCATGTGTCATTTGAAGAATACACATCTTACTCTATATCTTGAATGTGTTTATTATAAGAGATATTAAGCCTAATACTCACTAAAGGTCATTCACGTATTTGGTGACAGGGTGTCTGAGGGGTTTGGGATCTCAGAAAAGAAGACCAGCTTATTTATCTCCTAGAATATGAATCATGGATCTGGTTTGGTGTAAGGTGGGCTTCCATGAGTAATGGTCGGAATAAAATAATCCATGCTTGTGTGTGCGTGTGGGTTAGTAGATACATAGATAGACAGATAGACAGACATTCAAAGTCCCTCAACTGTCCTATATTTTCAAGTTTGGGCTTTTACTTAAATCCAGAAACATACGAAAGTAGAGGGTCTGAACTACTTTCAATCTGCTGTGTCCATGTGAGGTATTTCTAGCTTTCACCTTTGCCCTCTTGCAAATCATTTGCCCTGTAGGTTCTGAAATAATTAATAACATATGAGGGTCCCTGGCCCTCCAAAGGCATCCTGTCAGACTCAGACCCAAAACTGAGCCTTGGCCCCCGCCTCCCTCTCCCCCTGCGGCTCTCCCACACTCACTGAGCACCGACCCCCTTTCCCTCTGCAGGGCACCTGGGCTTTCCTTTTTTCCTGCCTGGGGTGACCTTCCCCTGCTCTCTGCAGACCAGCTTTGCTCAGGGGACTGTCCTGGGCGCCTGGGACTCCCCAGAAGGCTCCATGACCGCCTGGGGCTGGAGCCAGGGTGGAGACCCCAGCTTCCTTCCCTCCCGTGGAGCCAACTCTGGAGGGCAATGTGGTCCCCAGGCCCCCCTGAGAAAACAATCCGGAGCTGGGACTCCCCTGAGCTTTACTTCTTCCAGCTCCTGGTTTCACTCTGGGGCTCCCAGACTGGCTCCTCCCCCGAGGAGTCTTTGATGGGTAATTTTCTCTCAAGGATAATCCTATCCAATAATCCTCATCTCCGGCCATACCTGTGGGGAACACAAGCTCAGACAAAATGTCTGGGCATCTCCAACACCACCTCCTACTGCCTACTGCAAGCCCCATTCAGGGACTTTGTAGTTCTCACATCCGGGGCCCCAGGGAATCCAGGGCGATGGTGTCCTCAGAGCTACATGGTTGTATTCACTTTATTATTTAAGATTATGCTTCATGTAATTGAATAGCGTTCTCCCCGCCTTGTGACTTCTTTATGAAAACAGGGCCGTCTTCCCCTCCTCTACGGTACTTTTCAGTCCTAAGAAGGCCAACAAGAGGGCGGGTTCTCAGTCGCTGCTGGCTGAAGTAGAAAGCCTGTCAAGATGTGGAAGAAGATGGACCTCTCTCCACCTAGGGTCTCCTGTCCCCCCTTGCCTCTCACTTCCTCCCTAGAACGGAGCGAGGTGAGCTGGGGTCCTGGCTCCTGGGGTCAGTGCAGACTCACGAAGGAATGAATGAGTAGGCCAGGAAGCATGTCCTCCGGCCGTCGGATAGACGTGCCCAAATGCCTTTCCGCATGCCCAGACACAAACCATCATGGAAGAGTCAGCAAGAAGTCACGGTCAAGCTCAGAGGTTTTCTCCCCAGGCAGGCCTGGTGAGCTCGGGTAAGCCCCCCTGAGAGCCCCCGGGGCGCCGGGTACTTGCCAGGAAAGGTGCCGGTGACCAGGCTTGTTCTCCTGGAGATCAGACACCAAGGCAGCTGTTCTCATGGCTTCCCTGGGAGGAGGTGAGGGTGCGGGGGGCAGCAGAAGTAAATCCAGTGGTCACCTCAGGACTTCTCGCCACCCAGCAAGGGTTTGTGCCAGAGTGTGTAAAAGAAAGGAATCACATTTACATTTTAAGCATGTGTCTGGTGACACATCGAACCAGATGATTTGTTAATTCAACCGAGATTTATTGAGCATCTTCTACGTCCTAGGCGTTGGCCTGGATGTTGGGGACATAAACGTGAACACAACAGATGTCTTCACTGCTCTCATTTGGTTTGTATTCTTGCGGGCTGAGAAAGACCAAGACCATATGCTAGAAACAGTAACAGGCTGGGAAAAGTGATGGCGGCAGGGCGGTGAGGGAGACGTACGGTAGGTAGCAGACGTCTTTTGAGCAGAGATAAGGGAAGCAAGGGGACAGTCCCTGCATACATGTGTGGGAAGCAATGACATTGGTGCAAGGGCCCTGGTGTCACAGCGGAGCTGTGGGAGAGCAAGATGCTGAAGCTGTGTTAATGGGTCACATGTGCTCTCCGCGCAAGTGCCCCAGGTACCTCCCTGAGCAGCCACCAGAATGAAAGAGGTTCAGTTTTCATACCCAGAGATTGCTCTTGAGGTGAAACGGTAAGACCTACTGTTTCTGTCACACTTCAGTAGCAGAAAAGTAAATTGCAACCAAATAATACGATTTCTGTTATTCTTACAGGAGCTTTTTAGTAAGTTACAGATCTGCCTGGGGGACTGTCAGAAGGCTGGGTTCTAGAGATTGGCAGTGTGGTAGAATTTAGGGTGACACTTCATAATAAAACCTAATAGAGAGAGAAAACCTCATTCTCACCATATAAGTGAAGGAGTAATGATTTACGTTAACACCTGCTCACGGCATGACAAAGAGACCCTGTGTAAGAGCACTACACGTTGTGGTTGTCTCTGGCGGAGTTCATGTATGACGTGATCCTCTCCCGAGGAAGCCAGAGCTGTGGCTCCGGGTTCTCTGCTGTCTCTACTGAACTTGTCTGGTTTTAATTCATAAACATTGTGCAAACGATGGCATATGATCAAATTCCTTTGCTCAGTTCTATTAAACAGAGGGGACCCCAGTTGATTGGGAAATACGGACGCAGTTACTAGATTGTGGGCACGTGTGCATGTGTGGGTGAAGCGTGTGACTGTGCATGTGCATGTTGTGAAGTCCGAACGCCCGGCATTGACACATCTACATTCAAAGCCCACGTCCTGCAGGGACAGAGTAACTTTCTTTCGAGAGCTCAGCCTCCTGCAGATGTGGCCACTCAGTAACTGTGCACTGAGGATGGTGATTAGGCTGATGACAAATCTCGGTGTTGGGTAGAAAGAGCTTACTGATTAGTTTCTGGAATTGTTGCCCAGTTTTGTGTTTTAAAAATGGGACTTTGCTTTTTTGGTGTGTTTTTGGATTAGTGAGTTCTGTCATATACTTAGTCAAACTATGAAGACTGCATTAAAATGAACACACTTCCGGGGCGCCTGGGTGGCTCAGTCAATGAAGCATCTGGCTTTGGCTTAGGTCATGATCTCGCAGCTAATGAGTTCAAGCCCCACTTCGGGCTCATGCTGACAGCTCAGAGCCTGGAGTCTGCTTGGGATTCTGTGTCTCCCTCTCTCTCTCTCTGCCTCTCCCCCTGTGCTCTGTCTCTCTCTCTTTCTCTCAAAAAGTAAATATACATTACAAAATTTTTTTAATGAGTGCACTTGAGTCTTGCCAGGATGGGCATGTGTGTTAGGACTCTACGGTGTCCAGGAGGTGGTCAGTTGGCAGAAGAAGGAGGGAAAAGGTTCAAGGTGCTCTCCATGGAGCAGGGCTCGGCCTGTACTTCTTGTGCATTCTACAAGACCCTTCTGCAACTTCTCAGTCCTGTGCCTCAGAAACAAAGGCCCAGCTCAGTACACGGCACACCCCTCTGGCTGGAGTCTCCCTCACTAAACCTTGCTGTAAAGGATGTGATTTAAAACTCAAGAAAAAAATGAAATGGAAAGGTCCTTCATAAGCATCCAAGGAGAGCTGCTCATGAACATGAGCTCTCTGCCTTCCTCCAGGCTTCCTTTATGCATCCCGGGTGCTGGAAACATCCCCAAGAATCCTGCCGCTGTTGGTGAGCCCAGCTCCTGGGGTGATTATTCTCTGTTCTGTGGGGTGATTATACTATTATGTGGGGTGATTATCCTCTGTTCTGGGGGGCTCTGCTCAAATAACAAGTGGCACCTCCTCCATTTGGCTGTTTCAAGGAATTTAAGAAATACAAATATGAGACTGGGAGTCTGTACCCTAATGAGTAAGAATAGAGAGAGGGAGGGACAGAGTGAGAGAGAGGGTTTCCAATACTGTGAAGGGGGATGATAGGCCTTTCCTGAAAAGCAGTATGAAATAGGAAGGAGATGAATGTGGATGCTCCGAGTTCCCAGGGAAATTCCACTTTTGAAGAAAGCTGTTACCTCCCAGTGGGGATTTCAGACAATTAAATGTCGGATCGGAGCACAATGATAGAAGAAAGAAGACAACTAAAGCAAAAAGAAGACAATGACATAATGCAATGGAGACTAGGTTTGAGGGATTAAAATCCCAATGTTTTACCAGAATTTTCTCTGGGGAGAGCTTTCTAGCAACAGACAGAAACCCGGTTCTTCGTGGTTGAAACGGTGAGTCTGTATGTGCAGGACAAGGGGTCGTAAGCGCAGGTTACAAGTATAAGTTGGGGCAGGATCTGGCGTTCGGAATTCAAAGCGGCCCCAGGGGCCAGAGATCCAACAGGCTGAGATAGAAAGAGGGTGGTGGGGTCCTCAGGGCTCAGGGTAAGACCCTACATTGTGAGTGGTGATGACAGGACCACCATCAGTACCTGGCAACCTACCTGGTGGGACCTACCCTGCGTCCGCCTCTTCGTGACATGACTTATTTCCACCTGCTGCTTTTGCCATAAGGGCTGACAGTAGGAAGGGTGCAGGAAAGGCCGAGGGCTGGGGACCAGCAGCCCTTGGAGGAGGGAAGTGTGAGGGGCACGGAGCCCGGCCTCACTCGTGCAAGCTTGATGCTCCAGGAAGGGGCTCAAAGGGGACATTTCGAAGAGGTGTAACCAACGCATCTTCTGTGGCACAGGCCGGCGTAGAGAATTCCATTTCCTTAATTAGATAAGATTCTGGCTCAGGCTTAAAAAATGGACACAGAAAAATCTTATGAACGATGAATTATTTCACTCTTTTGTTTCCAAGTAACTCCTATCATTTTCTAGCAGGGAAAGTCTACACACGTAGGGCGTGGATGGATGCAGACCACAGGGTTTTACAGTAAGCGTTTTCCCAGGGGCAGGAAGCGAAGAGGAAAATCGCTCAAAGACCAGGTAAGGCCGGCCCAAGGTTTAGGCCTGAGATGATCAGATTTCCGAGTGCACCAGCGGCTACGTCAGAAAGGTCCCGACCTCCTCGTCCCGCATGTGCGTGAGCCCCACACGCCCTCTCGGAGTCCGCGGCGACACGCGGGCACCGCCACGGGGTTGGGGGCTCCCGGACGTGTGTGAACGCATAGAAAGTTTTAGAAAATTCAATTCCTTTAATGCTTCTTTTTCAGGCCATAACATACCTAAAAATCACAAACACATATTTGACTCCATTGGCAATTACTAATGATCCCTGATTATAATGAGCAGGTGAATTTCTTTGAAATGAAATAATCTGTTGCTTTTCTTTTTAATAAATCAATTTATGATGGTTCTGGGATTATTTCAGGCACGGAGGTATTAGGTATTTGTTCTCCCTTACGCATCAGAGAATTTTATGGTGACCACCCCACTCCAGCTCTGGAAAGAGCACTTAATGTTTCCCTGTTTCAGCTGTATTTTGTAAAACCGTTAGCAAGGTCTGAGATATGAGTGGGTGGAAAGAGGGTAGGATTATACAATGTCGCTATTTTCTTTAAGTTTCTTTCTTGTATGTTTGCTGAACGAATGTAAGGTTAGCACCAATGATTTGCACCCAGGACTGTAGATTGTGAACTGCTCCACCCCAATGACCATAAGAGGACTGCAACATTTGGGGAGTGACGCACGTCTTAGGTGCTTGGCTGCCCTACCAGAAAACCGTAGTCTGGAGTTTAAACAACAAAGATTTGTTCCGCACAGCTCTGGAGGCTGGAAGTCTAAGAGCAGAGCACTGGCCGGTTTGGCGTCTTCTAAAGCCTCTCTGGCCTTCTCGCCATGTCCTCACGCGGTGGGACGGCAAGGGAGCTCTCTGGGGTTTCTGTCGTAAGGGCACTGATCCCATTGCAGGGGCTGCAGCCTTGTGACCTTATCACCTCCCAAAGGACCCATCTCCTAACATCATCACACTGGGGGCGTGCTGGTCCCCGTGGAGAATTTGGGGCCGGGTAGACACAAACATTCAGTCCACAGCCATGAGAATTAGAAAGACCAAGAACAGGCAAAAGGCAAAAAGTTTGATATGGGAAATTATCACTTAGCAAGAACTCATATAAATGCTGGGAGCAGTTGACCTGTCAATTTGATGGCAATGACAATTCTAAGAAGGAATGTGAATTTTAATTTCCAGCCTTGCTAAGTCAGAAGTTTATCCAAAAAAAAAAGTTCGTCGATTGCATTTTGTGCCCACAGATGAAAGAGGTAATCGGCCTTTCTTTCAGGCATTCGGAGGGCAGAGGTGGCCAGAACCACACAAAGGTCACCAGGGGTCACTTTACATTTTATACAGGGTTGGGATTTTCAGTCCTCATTATAAAGTATAAGAAAGTTATAGGAAATAATGTAACAGAGTCCCTGGTTTCTCAAGTCTTTACAAGTTTGATATGTATATGTTTCATACATTTTTAAGAAAATAAAATTTACTGATAAGTTTGAAGTCCCTTGTCCCGCCTTCTCCTCCCCCTTAGAGAGACCCAGCACCCCGGATTGGTCGTCCCCTTTCTGTTTTATGCTCTGGTTATGTACTGTTTTCATGAATACTATATTGAGTCGTTTTGTCTGTTTTTATTTATTTTCTTATTCAGGTATAATTAACAGAGTGTTATATTTGTTTCCGATGTAACATATGCCTCAACGGTTCTACACGTCTCTCTGGGCTCACAGTGACACTTGTACGCTTAAGCTCCTTTATCAAGTCACCCACACCCTAGTCCACCATCAGTGGCGACCATCAGTTTGATTTCTAGAGTTGACGCTGGTGGGGCTTTTTTGGTCTCTTTTTTTGTTGTTGTTTGTTCATTTGTTTTGTTTCTTAAATTCCACACGAGTGAAATCATATGGTATTTGTCTTTCTCTGACTGGGTGACTTCATTTGGCATAATACTCTCTAGATCCATCCATGGTGTTGCAAGTGGTAAGATTTCACTTTCTTCCGTGGTGAATATTCCGTCGTGTATATAAACCACATCCCCTTTACCCACCCATCTGTTGATGGGTACTTGGGCTGAGTCCATATCTTGGCTATTGTAAATAATGCTGTGGTGAGCACAGGCCTATATATCTTTTCGAATGAGTGTTTTTGTTTTCTTTGGGTAAATACCCAGTCGTGGAGTTGCTGGATCAGGTGGTAATTCTATTTTCCATTTTTGAGGAACCTTCCTATTATTTTCCGTGGTGGCTGCACCAGTGTGCATTCCCACCGACCACGCACAAGGGTTCCTGTTTCTCCACATCCTCGCCAACACTCGTTGTTTCTTCTGGTTTTGATTTTAGCCATTCTGACAGGTGTGAGGTGGTATCTCATTGTGGTTTTGATTTGCATTTCCCCAGTGAGTAGCAATGCTGAGCACATTTTCATGTGTCTTATTAGCCATCTGGATGTCTTCTTTGGAAGAAGATCTCTTCAGGTTCTCTGCCCATTTTTAATTGGGTTAAAATTGTTTTATCTACTTTTAAATTTAAACATTAGTGTGCTGTATATTCTGTTGCTTACATAGCCTTTTCTTTCCTTTTCTTATGGCTGTATGGTGATTTGCCGTATGACTCTTCCCAGTTATTTGTCTGTCTCCTATTACGCTCCCGTGGGCCGATTCTAACCGCAGTGCGCGTAGTAAAGGACCTTCTCTCAGGCCAACCTGGTTTAAGAGCCGGTGTCCAGCGTCCACTGACTTCTGTGCAGTCTCCCTTCCAGTCCAGAAGGCAGGTGAATGCACGCCGAGCCCCACTCTACTAGGACTGCAGCCTTGGTCTTGGAAGAAGAAGCCAGAAGGAGCCCGGCACCGCTCACAGAACACGTGCAAGCATGAGTCAGTGCGGTTCTTCTGGCAGCTTCCAATCAAAGGAGTCAAAGATGAAGGGATGGTCCACAGTTTTGTACATGTGAAATCTCAAAAAAAAAAAAAAAGTTCTTTTTCTTTTCAGCGGTTGAGTTTATGCTCCGTTAAGATTTTTTAAAAGCAGTGTGTTATGTTGGCTGATCATGTTTTAATGTGTTCTGTTAGAATCCAGGGAAGATTGAAAGGCTCCCAGAGGGAAACACAAAACTGGCTACAGCAGGATGGCCATGAGGCCAGCCCTGGACGAGGGGCCTCTGGCTGCCCCCTGCCCTTCCGCTGCAACCTAGGCTCTGGCTCGGGAGCCGGGCTCCCCCACAAGCACCGACAGGCGCCTGGGTCCTGGTAGGTTACCTGCTCCCCAGTTCTGGTCCTTCTCCACTGGCCCCGCCCCCTCCCTCCCTTGTTCTAGTTCCTGGGCTATTTCCCCCCAGTCCACTTCCAACACTTCAGAGTCACATCAGTATTTCTGCCCTCATATTTCATTTCAAAAAGCCGGATTGTTCCCCTTATCTTTTATTGGGTTCTGTCCTCATTTCAGAGACAACATTTTATCATATTTTTATGGATATTTATACATATTTTTGGTAACAAGATTTCGTCTGTTTCTTTTAAGGTTCTGTTACCAGAAGTTACCTTTTTTTATAGTTTCCCTGTTTGTTTTCTTTTTAAAGGAAGTTCCAGGTTTTTCTCAGATACCTACAAATTTACAGATACTCCGTAAAACTGAACGTGTATCTTCCGTTTTACTGGACGCTGCAGACTGTTCTCCAGGGATCTGCAGCAGAGGCAGTTCCCGTGACCACTGTCACCCCAGGGCCGGCCGTCAGCAGTGACAGGTCACAACAGGCACCCCCCGCCTTCACGCTGGTTTTCTTACGTCTCGGGGAATGAGTCTCGGACATTCAAGGCCTTGGATAACAGCGCCCTTTAACTAAATCTTGTGTTTCCTCTGGTTCTCAACCGATGTACCTTAGCACCAAGAGTCTTCTGCTCGGCAGCTTACAATCTTAGACCTTTGTATATACTTTTGGTTTTTCTTGGATAAGACATATTTTCTTTTTTGGGGGGATTTTTTTTTTTACTGAGATAATTTATATATATACTTTTCAAATTTAGCAATAGGAGCAGAGCATTGGAGCAACAGATTTCCTTTTGCTTTTGCTTGCAGAATTCATCAAATCTTTTAAAAAGAAATGTATGAGAAGTTTCAGCAAAAGATCCTTTATTCTCACTTCTACTCTGCATAGATCTATTTATCCAGTAATATAAATGGGGAAGCCCTGTGCTACAACAGACTCATTCCAACTACACATGCTGGAGCTTTCTGTCCTCATAAAATGTGAAATATTCTCATGGGAAAGCAAAACCATGCTTATTGGCATTTCTAAAGGGCAGTCGTATGAAAGAATATCTTTGCAGGACTGTGTGTGCTCATTTGAAGGACTAGAACTAATCAAGATGAATTCAATTCAATTTCCTTGAGAAAAATCTTCAGTAGTAAATTTTGAAAGATGAGTGAAGAATTTGTGTTATTTTAAAATAAAACATGATTGATTTTTTACCTGGATTTTTCACTTGGACCAAACCAGAGACATATTTATCCTTATTCTCTCGCTGAGTCACGTGGACACACATAAACATGCTAAAGGTATTCCATCAAAAGCTAACACTTAATTACCCAAATGGGCCACTAGTTTTAATCAGGCAATTCAATTACGAGATGA
>NC_043709.1:133628574-133656541 GCF_006229205.1 Suricata suricatta | reverse complement strand
AAGACGCGAAGGCTCCTGGGGCTGCCCCGGGCCTCTCGGCCACACCATCAAGGCCAGATGAAGAGCCGAGGCGTCCCTGCACCACAAGCATCAGCACACGTGGTGATGACTTGACTCTCACTGTGTCAGGTGCCTGTCTCGTCACCGGTCATTACATTCAAGGGGCATGGGATCAATTTAAGCCGACTGATTGTACAATGGAAGCTGGTTATGGAGTTTATTCCTCCAAAGCAGGAAAAAAGAGAGATTTCCTAGAAGAAATGTTGGGCTCTTTTATGACCAAAGGTAGGAGAATGGATGTTGGTCAGCTAAAAAATTAATGTTCATAGCAGCACAGTCAACAATAGCCAACTCACGAAAGATCCTAAATGTCCATCACCTGATGAGTGGATCAAGAAGATGTGGTATATATACACAACGGAGTACTACATGGCAATGAGGAAGAATGAAATCTGGCCATTTGTGGGAAAGTGGATGGACCTCGAGGGTGTCATGCTAAGTGAAATAAGTCAGGCAGAAAAGGACAGATACCATATGTTTGCACTCATAGGTCTAACAGAAGAAGAGGAGAAACCTAATGGAGGACCAGGGGGAGGGGAAGAGGGAAAGAGAGTTGAGGGAGGCAAAACCTGAGAGACTACTGAATGCTGAAAATGAACTGAGGGTTGAAGGGGAAGGGGGAGTGGGGAAAGAGGTGGTGGTGATGGAGGAGGGCACTTGTGGGGAAGAGCACTGGGTGTTGTATGGAAAGCAATTTGACAATAAACTACTTATTTAAAAAAAACAAGCATAAAAAATAAATAAAAATTAATGTTCTGAGATTGGGAGTCTGGGGATATTTGGAGTTTCGTGAATGGCCTTCAAAGAGTCTTGAAATTCCTTGAAATCATATGTCAAAAAATATATGAGAAAACATCCATATCTTTAAAAATATTTAGTTGGCCTAAAATTAACAGACATTACGTAGCATATCAGAATATGCTGGTAGAAAGGAGCTTAGATATAACAATATGCCAAAGACACTATCAATTATCTATGATTACTTTTTCTTTCTTTGAAGAGCCCGTTTTTGGTTTTTTGTGTTACTTGATTTGGATAGATATTTAGACAGAAAACCAACAAGATGTTCTTATCCCGTTGTTGCAAGAAATAGGTTTATTATAAAGGGATTACTCAAAATAAATATATGACTTTGTATTCTATGAGCATGCTTTTAACAGTTTCTCTTTTCATTAGTGAGAGCAAATAAAACATTGTAAGGGATATCAAGAGCATTGGAAACACTAGAAAAGAGAAATGCAAGACAGTAAACTTGTAATAAACTGTCCTTTAATGGGACCATTCTGCAAATACTTTAAAAATCGTAATAGTAATAATGGCAATAATAATAATTAGGACTTCAGTCTATAGTGCCTCCCTACTAAGGCCTATAAAGCATTTCAATGTAATGGGATACTATTCATGACGAAGGAATAGTCATAGCCATAAATGTCCATGGCACTTAAACTCTAATGAGGACCTTGGGTATCTCATGACTTGTAAAAGCATTTCCTCTAAGCGCTTCTCAAAGATGGGAGCACTGTCAGCGATAGCTGGGAAGCAGGGAGAGGGACAGGAAGATGAATGGATCCAGGAGAAAAGGGATGGAGTTCTTCCTTGGTCACCATCAACAGTGTTAGCTAAGAGGCTGGGTGGGGGAGATTCACACATGAAATCTACACATTTACTGCCCGGCTGCCCTACAAGGTACGTTGGGTGCTCTGAAACCCACAGTGTTTCATGGCTCCACACATCACCTCATCCTATTCGGAGGTTCTCCTACCACCCTTTCCCCCAATCTGCTTGGCAGCTGCCTCCCTTAGTTCAGGACGCCGACTTCCTCTTGAGTTACTCCAGTGACCAGCGCACTGGTCTCCCCAGTGCGTCCATCCTCCCAACTCAAACCACAGTGACATTTCTAGAGCACAAATTGGACCTTCCACTCCTTGAAATCACCAGTGGCTCTCAAGTGCTTTCGGGGTGAATGCTCATGCTCTCCATGATTGTGTTGTCTAGTTTTCTCGGCAGTGGTATTAGGAATCCCAGCTGCTTTAAGAAGCTCTGAGGCCATGAGAACCTCCTTAGCATCTCTGTGCCCTGACTTTATCACCTATAATACCAAGATAAAAGAGACTCCTACTTTGTTGACAGACCCTGAGAATGAACGGGTAGACTGAGACCTCAGAGACTTGAGGGGCCCCACTATAAGGATTAACTTGAAATGCTTGACTTAGGTTGGCCTCTCTGAAGAGTTCTGTGGGAACTGGCCATCCTTTGTACTTGAAGTCCACCTTCCTCCAGTGCTGAGCTGATGGGTGGCACTGGAGACCACTCATCTGCTGGGTAACCCAGCTCAACTTCAAGGCTCAGACCCTGCATCACACATACACACAGGAACCCCAGAGATGAGTAGATCAAAGGGCTGGTTAGAACATGGGCTCATAGAGTGTCTTAGCAAAGAACAATACATTTATAGAGCAGTGACAAGACAAAGGAAGAGAATTTTAGGTTCCTGGGGCAACAAGGTTATAGGGCAACAAGTATCCGGGGAGCCAGTGGGAGACAGAGCCCAGTTCGTGAGGTGTGCTGTATAGACTCCTCTGGTGCAGTCTCCGGGCGGATCAGGGTCTAGAGCTGTGTCTGGTGATTAACTTCTGTCCTTCCTCGGGGTGGAGGGGACACCATTACAAATTTGTGTCCTGTGTTTAGGAAAATTAGGGGAAGACAGATAGCTTTTCTTCTATCTGCTTCTTCTCGATTATCTGCAGTTCAGAATAATTCTGCTAGAGTCACAATTTGGGTTGGCCTAGTCTGAACCCCTTCAATGTCTTTGATGCTTTCCTAGAGATTAGTCCATCTGCATCCTCTCAGTGGCCCCCACACTCATCAATGCACATGAAATGCTCACTAAAAGGACCCTTGATCGACTCTCCATTCCCCTGGCTTTAGTCTGATTTTCCCTCCTGCGTCTTCTACTTCTGTCTCCTGTGAAGGCTTTCTTTGATTGGAAGGTGCTGGAAAGACAGCAGGTGTAGGGAGAGGCTTTCTCTGAACCCCCCTCATGTGCCCGAACCCAGATCCTCCAAAAGGACCTCGGTGTGCTTGGTCCCCTCCCCGGGAGCCCCACCAGCCAGGAAGGGGGGCTCTTGTCACAGGACAGGACCTGAGAAGTGGGCCCCACACCCAGAGCGACTGTCACAAACCATCCCCCTCTGGTCTGCTCCTCTGAGGACCCAGCCGTCCCCCCACCCACTCACTCCCCCCGAGATGCCTGCACATTAGGGTGGGGTGGAGGCCTAGCTCCAAGCACTCGGACGGCTCCTCCTTCTCCTGGCTATCTCTCGTGGATACGCAGGCGCCTGTGTTAATGAACCTGTTTGTGTTTTCCTTGTTCCTGCGCATGTTATTACAGGAGTCTCACCCCACAACTCCAAGGAGTAGACAGGAATTATCTTCCTTCCCCCACAGGTCTCAATATCTCAGTAAAAGAACCTTTCTGATTTGACCACTGTCCCTCTTTCTCGAAACACAAATGTGACATCTGGGCTTCCAGAGGATGGATCTGAGTAGTGAATGCCAGGCTGTTGCACAACATCCGGCCCTGCCCTTGGACATTCACAGGACGTGATTCAGCCTCAGAGAAGGGGAGTCTGGGTCCGGCACACCAGTTGGCTCTGTGCGTTCAGTCCGGGCCACATGCCACAGTGGGTAGTCCCCCAGAGGCCGCCTGCGGCTCTGTGGCCCTGGCTGGGCCACACATTCCTGAAGGCGGATTTCAAGTCTCAGTTATTTGGGGACTGTCAGAGCCCAGCATGGTACCTAGCCCAGAGCAGTCACCCAAAAGGTTTAATGAGTGAATTAATTCATATTTTGATTTCTTGTCATCAAGCAAGCAATACTTCCACAGCTCAGTACTGAATTTACAATTTTAATTATTCTTGTGAGTTAGAGATGTGAATTACTTCTCCCCGACTGTCAGCGGCATGAGTGACGCGAACAGGTTAAGAGGAGGTGGCCGGGTCCTTGGAACTGAGACCACAGAGGCTGCAGGCAGGCCTGGTGACTCAGCAAGTGCTCCGGAGCAGGCCTGGGACTGACGACCGTGCACGCTGCCCCTCTGCCCTCTCCCAGCAGCACCAGGAGGCCGGTGTTACCCCATCAGCCCCTGGGGCAACCGAGGCTCAGAGACCAAGTGGCATGCGTACGTGCCCCTGTCCCTATGCCCTGTCCCAGCAGCTCAACAATGCGAACCCCTCTGAAAGGGTCGCGTTGGCACCAGGACCCCCCCCCATACCGGGGCTTCTCGCTCTGGGCACTGAGCAGGGGTGCAGGCAGGGGTGAGCGCAGGGCAGATGGAGGGTCACCTGGGAGGGACCACTCCAAAGGCACAATCAGTAGGACCTTGAAGCAGGAGACACAACCTTGAACCCCAAGCACCTGGCCCTTCTGATCCCGAGACCCGGGTGCCCTGACGCTGGGAAATACTCTTGTAATAATTAGAAGTGGTATTTCAATGTATACCGGAAAGATTCTTTTCAATGCCTTTTAGATTTCCAGGGCATATTTATTCTTTCATTACTTTCTATGGGAAGCGAGTAATTATTAGGTAGTATATTAACATTATTAAAATCATTAACGCTCACGGGATCACCGAACATTTCAAGTTACGTGTAGAATTTAGTATAAAGAATAACACTTCTTGGAAGTGCTACTCGAGGTAATTAAACTTTAATTACTAGAAACTTAAAACAAAGGAGCAAACAAAAACCAAATACTGTCACTGGAGCTTCTGGGAGGAATGCAGTGGTGGGAGAACCCGGCACGAGGAGGTCCTGCAGAGCAGTACGAAAGGCAGATTGGTGTTCGGGCGGATGATAGGACATGGTCAGCTTAAACGGAACTGAAGCCATCAGCACATTAACAGGGTACTGTGGCCTTGGACCATGGAATGGATATTTGCTGTATTTTTCTTTGAATATTATTAAAACTGCACAGAAGGAGGCTTGGGTGGCTCAGTTGGTTGAGCGTCCGACCTCAGCTCAGGTCATGATCTCACAGTTCGTGGGTTTGAACCCCGCGTCGGGCTCTGCGCTGACAGCTCAGAGCCTGGAGCCTGCTTCTGATTCTGTGTCTCCCCCTCTCTCTGCCCCTCCCCTGCTCACACTGTCTCTCTCTCGCTCTCAAAAACAAGTTAAAAACATTTAAAAAAAAATAAAACTGCACAGAAGACCATTAACACCAGTAACCACAGGTCATCATGAGAGGCAGTGTCGTGGAAAGAATCCTTTCTTTAAACCCCAGATGAGGGGAGTTTCTTCCTGTGAAACATTATTTTCACGTTCTCATGCTTGGGTCTGAGGGCCTCAGTGGTGTGTGAGATGCACACAACTGTGAAATATTAATTACAATTGGTGGGTTTTTTTAAACATTAATGAAAGCCTTATGTTTGAGAGATTTTTCCAAAACTGTGGGACTCCCCCAGCCCCGCCCGCCGTCCCTCTCCCTCCTCTCAGCCCTTCTGGACTACGTGCAAAACACTTCCAAGCACAGAATGTACTTTTCTTTGGTGCCGGCAAGTTTTCCTAATGACCATTATATAAACCTTGGTGACGCCGAGCACAGAGAAGTGCTGCAGCAACAGGAATAGCTCGCCAGAGCTGCGGCCTGACCCTGCTGCTCCGCGGGAGTGTTTGTCATCACCGCATCCTGGTCGGGGCCCATCACCCACAGACTCCGACGGGTCGTGCCTGCTCCCTCGGGCTGCTGGGCAGTCATGGCAGCGAGGCACGGCCGGCGTTTGGCTGCCGGTGGGGGCGCTCTGGACTCGCTGTACTGTCTACCCCGGGGCGGTGCCGCTGAGGTTCATCCGGGAGCGTCTACACCGCGAGGACTCTCCACGAGAAGACATCACCAAATTAAGATACAGAAACTGGGGAGGGGGGGGAGGGGGCTCAGGCGGTTAGGCATCAGACTCTTGTTTCCGCACACATCGGGATCTCAGAGTTGGTGGGTTCGAGCCCCAGGTTGGGCTCTGCACTGACCGCAAAAAGCCTGCTGGGATTCTGTTTCCCTCTCCCTCTGCCCCTCCCACTCTCTGTCTCTCAAAAGTAATTAAATAAACATTTTAAAAAAAACTATAGAAACTAGGAAGGCTTCCACCCGCTAGGGAGCCCTCTGGGACCCTGTGCGGTGCAGCTCAGGTAGGAGGCGAGTGTGGGGACGTGTCCCCGAGGGAAACAGAATACTCTCAGCCACTCAGCTTACAGCCTCGGAGTAAACACAGGTTTCCTGAAAGTCCAGGCAATGCTTTCTGGTTCTTCCATCTTCTCCCTCTCATCAGGATTAGGTTCACCAAGAATTACAAACGTCTCAGACTTCGTTCACTGTTCATAATCCATTTTCTGCATTTTCTTCACCCCAAACCTGCTTCCTAGTGGAACGTATGAACTTAGCAAACCCTGGACATCTAAACAATGCCCCCTGCTCTGATGGGAGCCCATCCACACGGAACAGTTACCTTTCCTTAACCTGATAGAGCGAGGCTGTGAGAGTTCTCCATAAGTCTCCTGAAGACTCTGTCTTTCTGCGATGACCCCCTTGGGGCGCGGCCACACGTGGGGAGGGAGTCGGTCACGTGTCTTCCGGTCTAACCGGATGCGAGTGTGAACTCAGTTGTCCCTACGCTGAGTCGTTACCCGGAGTGTGCTGTGACACTTTGGTTCTACATGCTGGTAATAAGCAGTATTGTCTCACCGGTGCTTTGTGTGCGGCTGCAAAGAAAGAAGCGCTTCGGGATCCGGGTTCACATCGCAATCATGTGGTTTCTCCGGTAAAGGCAGCTGGAGTGAAGTGTGGGCGTCCGGGGGGCATCGAGCAGAGCTGGGGGCACCGACTCCCGTGCCACGAGTCTTGCCCACAGCGATGCTGTGATAATGGTCTTGAGTCTGTGTAATAATTTCCTGCTTCAGTTTAATTCCAAAAGAGATGTCTCTGCAAAGGTTTCGATGTTTTCTCTGCTTAGAAAAGAGACTCGTGCAGGGAACATATTCTTTTTTCCCCTCAGGTGTCCAAAATTCTTTAAATGAAATGTAAGGACAATTGCGGGTTAAGATTCTCTTATCACAGGTTGGAATCTTACCCTCGAGTTGCTTTTGGATGATTCCTTAGTTCTTTAAAACCTCCAAATTATACACTTAACTATTTTGCATTGCATTTTAACTTGTAAACAAACTCTGTCCTTTCTAGAATTGAAAAGGGGAGGGAACCTTCATAAGAAGAGAAGATGATGGTTTTATTTATGCCATGGCAACGGTGGTCCTTTCATCATAAAGACAGAATGGGATTTTCTCCCACCACCACCCACCCCAATTCTTAACTGAACAGTCAGCACAGGGATGCCTGGGCGGCTCAGTAGGTTATGCGTTGACTTCGGCTCAGGTCATGATCTTGAGGTCTGTGAGTTCAAGCCCTGCGTTGGGCTCTATGCTGGCAGCTTGGAACCTGGAACCTGCTTCAGATTCTGGGTCTCCCTCTCACTCTGCCCCTCCCCAACTCATGCCCTCTCTCTCTCTCTCTCAAGAATAAATAAACATTAAAAAACCCAAACAAACAGTGGGCACAGATGATTCTAAACAGGACAACCAGCAAAGCCACAGGTCAGAGAGGCAGTGGGCACAGTGTCTGTCCAGCCGCTGAGAACAGCCTGCGGGTCCCGGGTGCCCTCGGCCACCAGCAAGCCCACTGGCTCTGCCCTTCCTGGGTTCTCAGTGAGGTTTGGCCTATCGGGCAGCAGACTTGCTTTGTCACCCAGAGACATTCAGGAGCCCGAGGACGTGTCCCTCTCCTATCACTCCTTGTGACCCCAGCTCCCTGGCGGTCCTCGGCACCTGGCCTGGCTCGTGCCCCCCTGCACCACTCTGCACTGCTGCCTCGTTCTCTCTCCATCCCATGCGTGACCAGGTCACTGTTCTTAAACATCTGCTGTTTCAAATTTAAGCTGTGCTCATGCAGAGCAAGTTTCTCTCTTCAGTGAGGCTGTGAGATGGGAGACTTGAGGGCTCCCGGTTGTCCTCCGAGGCGCCCAGGACAAGATGTCCCCTCACTCCTTTCCCCGCCAGCACCGGAGCCTCCTTCTGTCATCTGTTTCCTGCTCCAGCAACCTGAGCATCTTCCAGTTAGGGCTCGGGGGATAGACTGCTCTGGGATTCGATAGGCAGAATGTAATCGTCACCCTTCCAGATGCTTCCTTTCCTTTTTCTACTTTTTTCTCCTAAGCTTTTTGGGGAAAAAATGTTCTTTCTTACCGGAGTCTACCGTGGGGGAAAGGCTGCGGTGATCCCGTCACTGAGGTTTCTCGCGCATACCACGTGAACTGTACGTCTCCAGTCCTGCTGTGACGCCGCTCCCTGCCTCACCGCTGCACACGGCCACGCATCTGCCATTTCTGGAGCGCTGCATGGACACTCTGCATGGACAGGACAGGCAGAATTCTATGTCCCATCCCGGGGATTTACGTACCGAATAAATCTTTTAAAGCATGCTTCTAAGAACGTACACAAGAACATCAACTCTAGCTGTCCTAGATGCGTTCGTCCAGGAGCCTACATGGTTCTACTGAAAGTGAAGCCCAGGGGCACCTGGGGGCTGTCAGTTAACTCTCCGACTTTGGCTCAGGTCATGATGTCACGGTTTGGGGGTTCGAGCCCTGTGTCGGGCTCTGTGCTGACAGCTCGGAGCCTGGAGCTGCTTCGGGTTCTGTGTCTCCCTCTTTCTTGCCCCTCCCCCACTTGTACTCTGACTCTCTCTCAAAAGTGAATAAACATTTAAAACAAATTTTTAAAAAGAAGCAAAGCCCAAAGACAGTCATACTTGCTACACATAAGAATTTATATACGGTTTGGGGATTAAGGATGAGCACCTGAGCCAAGGCCAGCAAGCTACAGACTGGTCTGTGACCTGTAACTTCTACCAGATTCTCTTCTCAGGAATCGGGTCTGAGACTTCAGAGGAAAGGAGACACAGCAGTGCCCCACCCCCTCACCTGCAGGTTTGTTCCTGTGGCTTCAGGGACCCACACTTAGCCAGGTTCCAGAAGCAGACGATCCTCTGGAACAGCCTGACTACCATCACAACGCCCGCTCAGTCTCCTGCTCCTCCGTCTCACTATGTAGGCATCTGATCACCTCACATCATCACAAGTAGATGGGTGAGCACCGAACAAGAAGATATCTTAAAGGAGACGCCACGGTCACATGACTTCTTTCTAGTATATTGTTGTAATTGTTCTACTTTATTACCAGATAGTATTGGTAATCTCTTAATGGAATTTATAAATGCAATTTTATTATCGGTAGGTATGCAGAGGAAAAAGACATAGTATGCATAGGGTCTGGAACTATCCGTGATTTCAGGCATCCCCTGGGGATCTTGGAACCCAACCCCATAGGTAAGGGAGGGATGTCTGTAGTTAGCAGTAGAAGGTAAAACAGTAACAAAAATTATGGGCTAAGCTTTGAAAGTACAAACAAGCTATTCTTGTCTTAAGGGACATTAATTTCCTGGATCATCACTGCTGTCCTGAAAGGAGAGGACTAAACTCAAATATTAGCACCATTTTAAAAAGGTGACTATACCATTCAAAGTCTTTGGGATAGTTGTCTTCACAGGATTTGGCAAGAAAGAGATGGATAGACTAACAGGAAAAATAAACTGCTTTCACTGGGGATGCATCGAAGGGACAATTGGTTAACTAAAGCAATTTTCCTGTGACATTTAATGCCTCCCTTGAACAAAAGGTTTCCAAGCTGCTCCACAGCTTGACTCTGAATGAGCTCAACGATTAATTTACCCAGCGAAAGGTGTTCCACGCTTCACGATGTCCTCAAACAAAGAGAAATTGATTCTTCAGTATCATTGTTTTCACATGGTAAGTGGTAGCACAAATGATTCATTTATAATTCTCAATGCATAAACCTTTAGATTATGGAAGGTTATTGAAATACTTTAAGCTATTTATCATGATCTCATCAGTAGCACCCAGACAAAGAACTAATCTTATCAGTTCTGGAGTAGAAACATTAGGACAAAACAGGGTGACTTCCATTTGTCCGCGTGTTAATATGAAGTATGGCTATGTCTCTGAATTGGGTGAAATCTTTCAATATTGCTTATGTTTTACACAGAGTATTCTCACAGAATGTTTGCTACATCCAGTTTCATGCCTGATCAGTGGTTGCCTTTGACCTTGGGTGGTTCTCCTACTATGCTCTGGTCTTAATTATCTGAGTTTCAGTGAATACTTCACCCAGGAACACATTTAATAATATGTGACTGGACTGAGTTATAATGAGTGAGCTGAATTGTGCTAAAGTCTAATATCTGTGTCCCCCACCCATTCACATGTTGAAACCTAATGCACAATGTGATCGTATTAGGAGGTGGGGTCTTTGGGAGATCATTGGGTCACAAAAGGGGACTCTCATAAATGGATCAGTAGCCTTCTAGAAGGAACCCCAGGGAGCTCCCTTGCCTCTTCCATCATGTGGGGACACACTGAGAAGATCCTGTCTATGAGCCAGGAAGTGTGTCTTTATTATATACCGGATCTCAGAATTCCAGCCTCTCGAACAGTAAGAAATATATTTCTGTTGCTTAAAAGCTGAACAGGATGTCCACGGTTTCTTTTTGTAACAGTCTGAAGAAACTAAGACAAATTGTGCTTCCCAAAAGATATGTTGAAATCCTCACCCAGCCCCTGTAAATGTGACTTGTTTGGAAGGAGGGTCTTTGCAGATAATCAGATTAAGGTGAGGTCTACCAGAGTATGTGATGATGTTCTTATAAGATGTGAAGAGACATGGACACACGGGGAGAAGGCCTTCTGAAGACAGAGGCAGACACTGTAGGGAGGCATCAGCAAGCCAAGGAGTGCCACCCACGATGGCTGGTGACCACCAGGCACCAGGAAAGAGAGGCAAGGAACAGAGCCATCCTCTGAGCCCCCGAGAGGGAACCAAGCATGTTGAACTTTGCTTTCAGACTTCTGGTGCCCAGAACTGTGAGAGAATGAGTTTTTGCCATTTTAAGACGTCCAGTTCATTTTAATCTGTTACAGCAGCATTAGGAAATTCATACATGTAGAAGTGGATGGATTTTTTTTCTATATGAAGTTGATACATGAAACAATCAGTTTTAAGAAGAGAAACACTTCTCAAAATAGAGTTAAGATTACTGAGTATCTGTCTCTTGTTCTCTTTGTGACTCAATCATAAATTAGTGCTTGTGCACATCCATTCTACTAATGAATTTAGAATTTATCTTTATATGCAGATCCAGGGATGATAGATACCCAAACCAGGTAAAGTAGAACAGAACAAAACAGAAAGCAAAGAATGTAAAGGAGGATTAGAGAAGGAAACAAGTGCTTCGTGGCTTCTCTGTCCCTTTCTCTTTCTTTGCTTTGTCACTTTGCTTTCATAAAACCATGGAATGGGATGCCCAATTTTGAGTCATTAACACAATGGATTGCAAATCAAGTACTAAAAGTCTATTTTATTTTTAGGGAAAATTGCTTGGTCTATGGCTTCCAACAAAAAGTTTTATTTGCATTTTTTCAAAAACATCCAGAAAGCAATTTTTACTTTTGTAGTTATGTAAATGTGTTTATAGAGCTAATGGAATGCTGAGGTTATAACTTATCAAACATCAAAAGGAGTGTTTGATTTCTTTGCCTTTCTGAAATTCCTTGAAGAAAGGGCTTTAGGTTTGTGTTTGTTTGTTTTGTTTTGTTTGTTTGTTGTTCTTGTGCAAAAGAGGTGATTTTATTAAAGCACAGGGACAGGAGCCATGGATAGAGAGAGCCGCACTGAAGTTATGATGAGTGGCTGGTTATCCACTCTGGAGATGGGGGAGGCAAAGTCAAGAGCAAGTTTCTTAAAGGGACTTTCACATGCTGAAGACGACCCCCAAGATACAGGAGATCTAGCTACTGTCAACCTAAGGTTGTTTTCCCTCTAGCAAAGCATTATCACTCAGACAGTAGGGGGTTCCTGGAGATTGGGCTATTGATATATTGCCAAGGGCTTTAGTTTTGATGATTGTTACATTCTCCAAACTACCTGCAGAGCCCACCACCAGGATGAATTAATAAGTATTGATTCTATTAAAGTATTAAGTGATCATTACCAGTAAAATCCTCATAAAATCATTCTTTCTAGTTAGTTCACTGGTCTTGGTAGCGTTTTGAAGGCAAGCACAGGCCACGTTCACTATTTTATTGTTTCAGTGTGAGGTTTTTGTTGTTTGGTTTGGTTTGGTTTGGTTAAAAGCAAAGGCTACATAGTATAGGATAAAAGTTTTCACAAGTATTTTTTCTCATTGAGCTGTATGTATTTTAAAATATGTGAAAGTAAGGAAGCACCAGAGTTCAGTGTCAATCTGAAAGCTCTGCCAAGATCTGCTACTGTTTGTTGGCTGTTCAGGAGCCGAAAAGTAAGTGCTTCCTGCATCATCCCCGGTGTCTCTGAGCTTGACTAATGTCTGTGAGCCTCCACTCTACCCAAACAGGGTAAACACATCAGTTGTTTGGACAAGGTATGTCATTCTGATTTACTGTTAGTATTTGAATATTGACTGCCAAATGCAGTTGTAACCTGTCTATGTGTTTTATGTCCAAAAATATATTTATAATTTAAAGCATAAATATGTATTTATTATTGCTACCAGCAAACATGTATCTGTACTAATGTTTGTGAAAACTATTAATTGTAGATATAGGTACAATTTTAAGAACTGTTTATTTGTTGAGTAGAAAAATAGATTAAAATAATGCAGTATTAATGGACAATCGTTTGGAATGTCCCTTTAGTAAGACCATTATAAGTTTCTGAGTTATAGTATTTAAATCAAGTACTTAAAATAATAAGACAAAGTAGGATAATAGAGATTTGGTTAAATTACAATTCCAAACTCTTTAGGGGTATTTGGTGTATTGGCATTTATAGTGGTAAATTATACTGAATTTGACTAATTTAGATGTATCTCCTCAAAAAAAAAAAAAAAGGACAGGAAAGCAAAAGTCCCCATTATGGAATGTTTTTACATTTTATGAGGGTAAGTAAAAAACATAACAACATTATGCAACATTAAAATTTCTCAATAAAGAAAAATTCCAAAATTTAGGTCATACATGATAAATTCAGCATGGGAAAGACATATCAAGACTATAACACAAGTATCAAGTATATCTTATAAAAAGTATAAAGAAAAGAACAGGAGCTCCCAGATGGCTCAGTTGGTTGAGTGTTCAACTCTTGATTTTGCCTCAGGTCTTGATCTCACTGTTCGTGGGATCAAGCCCCATGTCAAGCTCTGTGCCGACAGCACAGAACCTGCTAGGGGTTCTCTCTCCCTCTCTCTCTGACCCTCCCTTCACCCACTCTCTCTCTATCTCTCTCTATCTCTCTCAAAAAAAAATAAACTTAAAAAAATGGAACAAAATGATAGGAAAAAAAGAAATATATCTATTCTCCCAATTAATCTTCTAAATATGATATTTCAATCATTGCAATAAGAAAATTCCTTGTAGTTTATGAAATAAATTTTACATGATTGCTATGGACATGAATCACTTTCAGTAGCTAATCTATGTTTTATAATTGTCCAAGCAGTAATTTCTTAGCAAAAAGTTCCTTTAGGAAAAAAGGCTTCTGGAAATCTCTGTGTTATACTCAGCTGTGCACCAAAAGGCTCATAATATCAGTAAATGTGCCAGCTGGAACTGACCCTCAGTTTGGTGTTGCAAACATGAAAAACATGTCAGCAAAAGCCAGTGTGCAGCTGATGGGGATGGGGTATTACCATTCTTGATCAAAATATCTGACTTTGAAAATCTGGATACAAAACTATAATAAAATTGCCATGGTAATTATTTTGGGATCATGCAGGTTCAGATTTATGCTCATGTACCAGAAAGTCATTCTGACAAAGAACCACCTTCAACCTGGATGTCAGCTGAGTATTCATTTCAGCACTGAGCCATTCATTGCTTAGTAGGCTCGAGTTGATATAACAAAATACCATAGACTGGGTGGCTAAGCACCAAACATTTGTTTCTCACAGTTCAGGAGGCTGGAAAGTCCAAGACCAAACTGTCCCCACACTGGGTTCCTGGTGAGAGCTTTCCTTCTGGTTTGCAGACAGTGACTTTCTTGCTGTATCCGCACAAAAAGGATGGAGAGAGAGAGAGAGAAGGGTCATCTCTCTCAGTCTTTCCCACAAGGGCACTAATCCCATTCATGTGGGCCTCACCCTCATGACCTGACAACCTCCCAAAGGCTGTATCTCCAAATACCACCACATCGAGGATCAGGCTTTCAGCATATGAGTCTAGCCTGGGGGAGGGGGACAGAGGCACAAACATTCAGCCTAGAGCACAGTGTTTGGCCAACGCTATGGCAGCGTTTTACCTGAGCACCAAGTAACCCAAGCCATGCACGTGACAACTTCCGGGCTCTGGAACCAGAACCGTTTCTCAGCCCTGAGGGGAGAAACAGGAAGGCATGCTCTGAGGCCTTTCAAAGATACAGGTTACCTGACCTTTGTCTTGGGATGCAGCCTAAAACAAAAATCCATGTTGTGGGTGTGGTTTTAGAAAAAAATTAAGCATTTCACCAGCCAGCCAAGTAATTTGTTTATTTACCTTGAAATAATACTTATTTTGAGTTGTAACCCCAGAGTTCAGATTTCTCAGGTGTAGACCCAGTAACTTAAAATGTAACAAGACCACTCATCTGAACCACCTACACTCCAGTGTGACTCCAAATAGAAGATACATTTTTATTGCAGTCCCTATAGAAAGAGACAAAACAAAACCATGAAAGGGGAGGAGAACAAAGCCTACAGGTCAGGGCATACAGATTCACGTTTTACCCACATGCAGAGCTCTACATGCAATGTTTTTTTTTTTATTCTTCACTGTATTCTAACCCAACAAAAATGATCTTCTCCAACAAATACTCTACCTGTAATTGCACTTTGGAACTATTGGTAAAACCAAAAGATTTCAGTGTTTCTATTTATCCCAAATTGGTGTGTGGGGAAAACTGGAAATTTTCCCTGAGCCATAGCTCAGCCAGATTTTGAGAGGGGGTATGGGAGATGACTGCAGAAATTACTGAGTGTGTATGTGTGTGTGTAATAATATTCAGCATGGGGTTCTGTGATTTTGAAAATGTAATGATAAAGAACCATTCTTTATCCCTGGTCTCTATTAAAAGTACGGGACCATAATCTGATTTCTTTGTTTTGCAGTACAACATCCTATACTCTAAACCCTCCTCTTGCTCAAATTTGAGGCAGGGGAATAAATAATATATTGGTAAAATTTCATTTTATATATTTTAATAGCTTTTTTCCCCTTGTCCCTTAGGAAGAGTTTATATTAGTGTGAAGAAATTATAGGGCACGAGCTAATTTAACACAAAGAAGAATATCTTCTAAATATTAGCTCTGATCCAAAATTAAGCTTGATTTAGTGAATTAGTTTGTCACTTTCCTATCCAAGTTGTATGATTTCGGGTCAAAGACATGGTAGAGGGAATTCATGACTAGACAGAGAATTCAACTAGACATGGGAAGGTCTCTTTCCAGTCTAAGCTTCTAAAACTGAAGGGTTTTATTTTAAGTTTATTTATTTATTTTTGGGAGAGAGAGAGAGAGAGAGAGAGAGAGAGAGAGAGAGAATCCCAAGCAGGCTCCACTGAGCTTGGACTCACGAACTGCAAGATCACGACCTGAGCCCAAGTCAAGAGTCAGACGCTTACCCAGTGGAGCCACCCAGGTGCCCCAAGTTCCTATTTTTGAATGTTCCATCCTAGAATACAGTAACACAACAATTTCTTTCCGATTTTTTATTACAGTAGAATACATACAACATAAAGTTTACCATCTTAACCACGGCCAAGTTCACTGTGCACTCACGCCTTGGGCAACCACTGCCCCCGGCCATCTCCAGAGCTCCCTGGTCTTGTAAGAACAGATCTCTACACCCAGTAAGCAGCAACTTTCCTGGGTGCTCTTCCTACAGCTCCTGGCATCCACCACTCTACTTTCTGTCTCTATAATTTTGACTACTTTAATTACTTCATATAAGTGGATTCAAACAGTATTTGTCTTTTTGTGACTGCTTTGCTTCATTTAATATAATGTCCTCCAGGTTCATTTCTGTTGTAGATGAGTCTGAATTTCCTTCTCCTTTAATGCTGAATAATTCTTATTGTATGGATAGACCACATTTGTTTACCCATCCATGTGTGGTGGACACTTGGGTGGCTTCCACATTTTAGCTACTGTGAATAATGCTGCTGTATACATGGGCATATCAATATCTCTTCTAGACCTTGCTGTTAGGCTTTTTGTGTATATACACAGAAGTGGAATTTATGGACCATGTGGTAATTCTATTTTTAACTTTTTTGGGAACCACTGTAGTATTTCCATAGTAGTTGCACCATCATATGTTCCCACCAGTAGTGCATGCAAGTTCCAATTTTCCACATCCTCATCGACATTTGTGATTTTCTGGGGTTTCCGATAATAGCTCTCTTAAGGGGTGTGCAGTGGTATCTTACCATGGTTTCGATTTTCATTTCCCTAATGATTAGTGATGTTGAGCATCTTTTCATGTCCTTATTGGCCATTTGTGTGTCTTCTTTAGAGAAATGAGTATTCAGGTCCTTTGCTGACTTTTAAACTGTGTTGTTTTTTGTTTGTTGAAGTATTTTTTCTTTAAGTTTTCATTTAAATTCATTAAATAACATACAGTGCAATATTATATTTGGGTGTACACACAACAAAAGAATAAATACACAAATTAGACTTCATGAAAATTAAAAACTTTTGTGCCAAAAATTTGACCAAAGGATAATGTCAAAGAATGAAAAGACAGAAAGAAAAGACTTGCAAATAACATATCTGATAAGGAATTAGTATCCAGAATATATGGAGAATTCCTAAAAGTCAACAACCATTTTTTAAAAAAAAATTTTTAAATAAAAATTTTTAATTTTGTTTGCGTTATTTATCCTTTTGTGGTGTGTGCTTTTGAAGCCATGTCTAAGAAATCATTGCCAAATCTATTGTAGATTTTGTAAGATTTTCTGTGTTGATGATCAGAACTTATCTATAAAGAAAGAATAGTTTTATGCCTTTGTTTCCAACCTGGTTGCTTTTTTTCTTTCTTTCTTGTGTGATACTAGGACCACCAGCGCAACGTTGAATAGAAGTGGTGGGGAGCAAGAATCCTATCTTTGTTTCTTTGCTTAGGCTCTCCATCTTACTGGCAAGTATGGTTTCAGCTCTAGACACTTCATACATCGCCCAACGAGGGTGAAGAAATGCCTTCCTACCGCAGTTTGCTGAAAAGTTTTGTCAGGAATGAAAACTGAATTTTGTATCTATTGAGATGATTCTATGTACATTTTTTCTTTCTAATCTGTAATGTGATGAAGTCTATGGATGGATTTATTCAAATGTCCAGCCAATTTGAATTCTTGGGGTAGATCCACTTGATCCTAATGTTGGATTCAATGTCCTAAAATCCAGTTAAGAATTTTTGCCTCTACGTTGATGAGGGATGTAAGCCAGTAGTTTTCTTTCCTTATCTTATCATGTCTTGAGTTTCAGAGTCATTCTGAACTCATGTTTTCAGTTCCAGATGATCACAGTGGTTCTCTTTTATATTTCTGTCTCTGGTTAGCATGCTCAACCTTTCCTCTATTTCCTTGAACACAGAGAGGATAATTTTGATTGTATATATTTTTGATATCTTTATCCATTAGTGCTATCATTGCTGTGATTTCTGCATTTATTTCTCCTGATGGATTTTTCTCCTCCTCGTGGGTCATATTTTCCTGCCTCTTTGTTTGCCCAGTATTTTACTGGATGTCAGGCATTGCTCATTTTACTTTTCTGGGTCCATTAAAAGGGTTGGATCCTATTGAAGTCTTATTCTAAACTGTTAGGTGGCCTATAGTCTAGGGTAATTTTATGCTACTACTGAGGCAATGCCTTTTGAAAACTTTATCTGATGCCCATGGATTATGGAGTTTCCCAGTTTTGCTGGGGGAAATACTTACTATTCCTGTAACAGCTCTGTGGATTCTTTCCTTTCCTCCTTTTGTTCAGCTTTCTACACATGTAAGCTCCTAACAACTCAACTGGACATTCAGGGGCTTCTAAGGATCTACAGACTCTCTTTATGGACTGTTGTCCCCCTATCCTCCACCCCATAGACTCACACTGGCCCCCCAGGATCTCAGTGCTGTTCCTCAGCCCAGGGAAGTCGCGGTGCTGTGCTTGTGTCCTCCAGGCCTGCACTTTGGCCTGGACGCTCGCCCGTGAAGAAACCTGAGGCAATCATAGGACTCCCCTGAATGTTTTCCCTTTTCCAGGATCTCACTGTTTCCTGAGGTCCAGCGTTTGCATATTCTTTTCAGTCATTTAGTTGTTTGACAAAGGAAGGTAATGTTGGCCCCTGTGACTCCATCTTTGCCAAATGTGGAATCGATCCTCTAATTTCAAATTAAGTTTATTCTCTTAATTTCCCACATCAAACCAAAGCCTATCATTTGATGACATAGCCTCCATCTATGAGTTTTTATTTTTTTAATCTTTTTTATGTCTTTTATTTAGTTTTGAGAGACAGACAGAGACAGTGCGAGCAGGGGAGGGTCAGAGAGAGAGGGAGGCACAGAATCTGAAGCAGGCTCCAGGCTCTGAGTTAGCTGTCAGCACAGAGCCTGATGCGGGGCTCGAACGCACGAACCATGAGATCACGACCTGAGCCGAAGCCAAAAGCTCAACTGACTGAGCCCCCCAGGCGCCCCTCATCTCTGAGTTTTTAAAGCAAATTGTTCTTTGAAGGGGGAGGGGGAATGGGAGGAGAGGTGGTGGTGATGGAGGAGGGCACTTGTGGGGAAGAGCACTGGGTGTTCTATGGAAACCAATTTGACAATAAACTATTAAAAATAAATAAATAAAGCAAACTGTTCTTACTGGCCCGATGTCCTGGAATCTCCAAGGTGCGATTCCACGTGATTTAGAAACAGACCGCGTTCACTTATCGGGACATTCATTCCCCAACACCTTTGTTGCTGATTTTCTTCCTTTGGAATTGACTTTCCAGCCGCCTCACTCACCCAACATTTTCATTAAATGCTTTTTCCTAAAGTCAATAGAGGCTTTTTCAGCATTATCATTAGCATAATTTGTCCTATTAATCAAGGTCCGTGTTTTAGAAAAGGGTATCAGCAGACCAGCCCGATACATTACAATGGTTGTGTCTTAATATAATTGTTGCAGTTGTAATTATTTCCCTCTGTATTCTATTTTAAACTACAAATTAGAACCACCTATTAAATGAGGAGTAATCACACACGAACAGCGTTTCGCTAGCTTTGGCTTACCTATTGTATCAGTTTGGGCGAGAATGCAGAGTCCTATAGTTGAAAGTGTTTCAGGCTCATGGTGAAATGTTTATATTTTTATTACAATATGTCAGCTTTTATACTTATCGGCCCTTTGGGTGAGCTGGAATTATATTGAAAATGGATGATTTTAGAAGAAAGATGACCTGGAGAATGTCTTCTTGTTGTGCTCTTTCTCTTGCTAGCAAATCTGAATTTATTTTGGAATGAATTAGTAGCTGCTATTAAACGCGAGTGTCTGCTCTGTTAACCATCCTTTCCGGGTCTACCGACCTTCTGGCAAAAGCCATTGTTGCGGACGAAAAATCATAAGTCATCACTTCGAAGGCCTCTTAGCTTCAATAAATGTGATGTGTCAGCGACTTCATTTCTGAGAGGGTTTTTTTCCTTTCTATAATTTTCTCATAAGGGATGAAGTTACAAAGGAGCATACTTTCATGTAAATGAATTACACGTTTTGGTTCAGGGTGCCCTGTTAAATTTTACACTCGATACTTGATAAATAATAAATGAAGATTTAGAACGGAGAAGTGTTAAAGAGACAGCACTTCCCTCCTAGAAAGAGCTTTTTGCTGGAAGAATGGGCATGTTTTCATGCCAATGGCTGGGAATCCAAAACACAACCAACAACTGTAATTTGGTGTAGAGAATGATTTAGATAATAAGTATTCCCAACACCAATTTCTTTTTTCATAATCGCTATATTAGCCCGTTTTGAACGGGACAATTTAACACCTAATATAAAACACACTGATAACTTTGGAGACAGAACACAGAATTCTCATGACTTTTTTTCGTTCCTCTACTAGCCTTTAGTTCAAGAGAAATAGCTATTTAAACAGCTCATTATGCGTAGTTAATAGTTTTAAGTGTGCACATTTTAAGAAGAAACAGAATATCATTCTTCCAAAACCAGCTTTAGTTTAGATACTCTTTAAAATAAAAAGAAATCTGTATTTTTTTACTTCCTAAGTGAAAAAACACAATCTTGTTAAAATGGCACTGAACATTTGAATATTTTATTGAGTTGGTACAGCCCCCTTCCTTATCAGTGACATGTTTCTTTATAAGGGCAAGTGTTAAAGAGACGGTTCCATCTTCATCCAATCATTCTGCACTCTGAAGCCCTCAGATGCTACCTCCAAAGGAGGCAAACTATGACTTTCAGCATATTTAAAGTATCTTCTTTATCTGAGAATCTCCCTGACTTGAAGTGGGAGAATGCAGGAAAAACTCGCTGATGGCGAATCACGTCAAATGTGTTCAGCCTGGTTTGGTTGCCAAGTTTCAAGAATGGAGCTAAGTTGTCTTCCCCCTTTCCTCTTCCTTTTTCTTCCTTTCCCTTCCCTTCTTTTCTCTTCCTTTCCCTTCTTTTCCTTTCCTTTTTCTTGTTTGAGACTTTCCAGGTCTATACTTTGTTTTCTTTTCTTTCATGATGACTTTCTGGGTACTTCGAAGGAAAGAATAAAGCCAAAATCCCTTGTGACTTTCACTTTCTTTAAAATAATGTGAAAATAGGAATACCATGCTCTTGAGATTTAGACATTACTTCATGTGCATTTTACACACATGCCTCGTTATAAATAGTAGACATACCCTCTCTAGAAGGGCGCACATGGACGTGGGAATCAGAAACCTGAGTGCGGTCCCTGCTCTGTCACCTACGCTGTGTTCCGTCGGGAAGGTGATCTGACCTCTTCGTCACACATGTACTCCCCCTCACTCTCTAGGCTTCATGTGAACGTCATGTAAGACCACGGCTTTCAACTCGTCAGCCCTTGCCCAATACCTACAAAACAATAAATAGAAGATATTTTAAGTTTCATAATCATAAGTGCACTATGTGTGCAATCTAAACCCAATATTGATGGCTGTCTAAAAGGGAGAAGCATTAGGACAATCAGCAGTCCTGTGGCAAGACTGTTTTTAATGACAGCCTGCTAAAAATAGCTGCTGCAATTTCTCTGAGCCCGACAGTGATCCGCAGCTGCAGGCAGGCTGAGGAGCTGGGCTAATCAGGAGCGCTCTCCATCCAGCGAGGGGACGCGGTGGGCTCACAACCAACAGGGATTAAGATCCCCCGGGATGAGGCCTCACATCTTGAAATGATCGCTGTCACTGGCAGGAGTAGAGAACAGGGATGGGATGCGCTTCTCACTTGCTAGGGAGTAAATGAAGGTGGTTGCTGGAAAGACACGGGGTTTCCAGACCATTTGTCTTCTGGGAGGTTCTGTCATCTGTGACTCGTAACTTCTCCTTCTTTTAAAGTTTATTTCTTATTTTGAGAGAGAGAGGGGGGAAAAAGAGCGACAGCAAGCAGGGGGGAAGCAGAGAGAGAGGGAGAGAGAGAATCCCAAGCAGGCTCTGTGCTGTCAGTGCAGAGCCCAACACGGGGCTTGACCTCACGACAGCAAGATCACAGCCTGAGCTGACAGCCGATCTCAAGAGCGGGACACTTAACGGACTGACCCACCCAGACACCCCAAGTAACTGCTGCTTCTGCTTCTGTTCCTTCGGGCCTGCCACAAAAAACCCCAGTAGACCTGCACCCAGACGTGTGTAATCCCATAAGTCAAATACCCTAAACATACCAGTTACTATATCATCTAGAAAGGGTGTGACCATAGCATTTCTATTTTTCAGGGTCCCACAGTAGAAATTGTCCACCTAAGTTAGAATACTCCCATTTCTTCATTTACATGAAGAATATCTCCATCCTTTTGTATATGGAAGAGAGTTTCTTTATTCATTCTTGCCAAAAGCCTTTAATCTGTTACCCACACTGCCCCTAAAGGAAGAATGATGGAAAGGACATTGGGTCGTATTGTCCTTTCTCCAGGATTCTTCTCCTAGGCCTGTCGAGGTTGCCTCAGTTTAAATCTTCCCTTGACGGACACCACCCAGGTGCAAGCACTCGTAAAATCTGTATCCCACATGGCTACTCAGCCTTCCATATGATCGCACCTCTCTGGCTTTGTTAGTATCATTGCTTAAGTCTCAGAAAGTTCAAATGCTTTATCTTTTCGGAGTCCTTTTTCCCAACCTCACAATTTGAGCATTATTCTTCATTATTTCTGTTGTCTAAAATCATGCAACATTTTTCATTCAACAAATGCATCCATAATGATGCTGCAAGCCTGTCTTCGTGGCTCTGAATTCACGCAAAGCTCCACACAGATCATAGAATAAGTAGGACAATCCTGCAGCCCACACGGGCAAGAGCAGAAATAAGCGGCGGGTCAGGGACACACTATAAAGCAAGTGAAAGACATTAAATATGATACTCTTGACCACAGATATTTCCTGAATATTACTGGAAGGAGCGTAAATGGATTAGACATGAGAACCTTCAAGTATTTTACATTTGTGTATTTTTTTTTTGCCACTTATAAATAGTGTTTGCCTTGAGATCTCGTGGTAACTCTGGGAGATAATTGGACAAGGTGCACACAAAAACACTTGGTACTCATTCCTTCATAAAGAAAACAAAATCACAACATTGAGCACCTGCCACAGTGTTTTTACAAAGTTTCACTGAAATCCAAAGGCAATGGTGAATAAAATCAAGACCCTATCATCAAATTCTATTGCATCAAATCCTATTACTGGTTGATGTATTCTCGACTGGTGTACTCGTGGAAAAGAAAAAAAAAGCCAGTTGTATTTAAGAATGTCCCTGCTGAACCTGTAAAAGGTATTAATTTCATGAAATCTTCATTCTTGAATATGTCTTTTCATTATTTGGAAATAATAAATGGGAAGTGCACAGAAAGCATTTCTGCCGTACCAAAACACAACAGGCACCTTGAGGAAACCCTCCGTGCACCTGGATGGCAAGCCCAGTAGCCACTTGCCCAATGGGATGCCAGTTTTACTTGGGGAATGACTAACAAACAAAAGTATTTCAACACCAGGAAGATCTTTACAAGCCAGTGAGCCAATATTTTATAAACGAGCAGTGCATTCTATCACACAGCGAGGTCCAGTGGATTTTTGCAGGAAAGAGAGTGAAAAGTTCATTCACATCATTTCAGATTCCACATCAGAACTAATCTCCAAGAAATGGCCACGTCTTGAGTTTTGGTGTATTATCAGAGAACGTTAACAAATACATGAAAATAACTCTTGCTTTTCCAACTATGTGTTTCTGGGGACAGAAACAACACATTCAACAGGCAGAAGCTGAAGCAGACATGACAATCCAGCAATCTGCCATGACTCAAGAGATTTGCAACATGAAATAGTGCCATTATTCTTACATTTTTTTTAGTATTTTAAAAAACAGTTATATGAAAATGTTATTTGTGTTGGCCTGTAATGAGTTTATTATGGTATTTTAAATGGATTATTATATAAATACATTTTTAAATACTCAGTTTTCTTTTTAAAACATTTTTAATGTTTATTTATTTTTGAAAAGCAGAGAAAGTTAGAGCACAAGCAACGGAGGAGCAGAGAGAGAGGGAGACACAGAATCCGAAGACAGGCTCCAGTCTCTGAGCTGTCAGCACAGAGCCTGACGCAGGGCTCGAACTCAGGAACCATGAGACCATGACCTGAGCTGAGGTCAGACGCTCAACCAACTGAGCCACCCAGGTACCCTTCAGTTTTAATTTCAAATACAGTGCATATTGATAGATATAACTCATACTAACAAAGCCTTTTTGAGGTCTCTATAAATTTTAAAGACTATAAAAGAGTTTTCAGGGCACACATTTTGAGAATGATGGTGTGTAAAAGGAGAGAGCTGACAAATGATTTGCATGAAAAAAAAACTTTGAAATCTCTTTCCATCCAAGGAGTTCTCCCGAAACAGATAGCTGTCCTAAAGACTGAACTTTCATTCTGCAAAATGGTTTCCCTTTAGTTAAATACTGTTCTCTCCGATCATCCTAAACAATTCTGTATTAGATTCTTTATGTCAAATTAGGTGATATGGTGAAAGAAAGTTAAGCATTGGAGAAAAAAAAGAATATGTTGTAAAGGCTTTCTCTAGTGTTTACTTGATGGTAATTTAAGGAAAATATATAAATGACTGGCTGGGCCCTGCATAGAGGTGGGGAGACTATTACATTATCCATCATCACAGGTACGTTTTGTTGCTAAGCAGGATAAGATATACAGTTGCCCACCATAAAGAGCATCCTTAATGAATGTGTGTATGCTCTCTTGTTCTCCACTACAAGATGAACTAGATCCCTGGACCATTTTCTTGAGCGGAAGAATCAGGCTGCAGGATAATAATCCAGAAGAGAAAGAAGACGAGAAAGGAAATTTCCAGAAAAGCTGCTAAGGACTTGAGATGAATGTGCATCATTTCATACAGGTCCCAGCTCCCAGGAGATCCCAGACAGAGTCCTGGTGACATAGGGTCCTTTTGTGAAATGCACCTCAGATTTGTTTCATTGTAGATTCCCAACATCATCACGATGCGTGTTTTGTATGTCCGATAAGCATTTTTTAAAAACGTTTGTTTATTTATTTTGAGAGACAGAGAAGAGTGGGGAATAAGCAGAGAGACAGAATCCCAAGCAGATTCCACACTGTCAGTGCAGAGCCTAACATGGGGCTTGAACTCACAAACCATAAGTTCATGAACTGAGCCAAAATCAAGAGTCGGACGCCTAACCTGCTGAGCCACCTAGGTGCCCCGAGCATTCCTCTTTTTAAAATGTTTTAATGTTTATTTATTTTTGAGTGATAGAGTGCAACTCAGGGAGAGACAGAGAGAGAGGGAGACACAGAATCTGAAGCAGGCTCCAGGCTCTAAGCTGTCAGCACAGAACCTGAAGTGGGGCTTGAACTCACGAACTGCAAGATCATGATCTTAGCCGAAGTCAGAGGCTTAACTGACTGAGCCACTCAGGTGCCCTTCTTCTTCTTAATAATTGAGTCTATTGACAAATACAGAGTCTGAGACATTGATAGTTTTCCCTTCCAATGGAGTTTGCAAACAATTTTATTGTTTGCTGAAGTTCTGAAGCATTACTTGGCCTTCGTCATAGCAAGCAATGCCACCTGATGAAACAATGTTAATTCTTGTTTACGTAGATTACCAAAGGATATCAAAAAACATGCAATCAACCTGCAATTGGCTATTTTTAATCCCTTGTTACTGGTTCCTGTACAACTTTAGCAAGATACTAGCTTCAAATTCACTATACATACGGTAAAGTTAGGGCTTTCTACAGGTAGGGTTAGCTGCAGAAACACCTTATTAAGTAATAGATGGAAAATTAATATTCATTACCTAACAGCAAGTGATACGTTAATTTTTAGATTGGAAATTAATATGTGGTTACATTAAAATACCCAGAATAATAGTATTTTAAATATGACAGGCATTGTTACATTGGGTTTTTTTTTTCCTAGCAAACTCATTGATTGGTAAATCATAAAAGATGGAGGCTTTAGAGGTTTTTTTTCAGTCAGCGTGTCAGAGCAAAGTGGGAGCATCCTGTGTAGCACCAGACATGCACATTCAGTCCCCCGTCCGTTCCTTCCATGACCGTACTCTCTATCGGCTATACTGATACAATATAAATATACATTTGTGAAAATCTACAGGACGTTGGATAAGCTATTCACGTGTTTGAGCCTCATAAGTTTCCTCTATAAAAACATACAGAGTCCTTTTAATCTGAAAGGTATTTGTCAGCGTGCACAGGCGTGGGGGTGCACAAACCCAAACCTGCGTGAACACAGCCCACGAATTCCCTGTGTTTTTACTGAAACAACCGGGCACTCCTGCCTCTCCCTGCGTGCTGCCGTCTGGACCGTGTTTCCTGTTTCCTCCCGAGATGATGGCTTCCCGTGCGGCGTTGGTGGGAAAGTGCCCGTCTCCCGTGCTGTTACCAGAAAGCGTAGAGTGGTGGGTGAGAGCCAAAACTTACAAATGTTCTGAGAGTGCGAGGTTCTCACAGCTTCCAAGGGCTCAACAGTCCTTGCTAAACATCTTTTACGTGTAATGAGTGAACATTTTCAGTGGGAATAATTTTCCAGTTGAAAGAATAGAAACAAAAAAAACTTATCATGAGAAACAATGAAAAATCTCTCTACACCTAAAGATTTTGCTATTGGATCATTTGGGTGTTCTGAGCAATGGGCTGGGTGGGGGAGGTTTCAGTCTCTGTAGGCCACTCAGCCTCTTTCAACCTCAAGGAGAGCCATTAACGCCTCTCCCTCAAGGTCACTACTTCGGGAGTAATGCAGGGGAGGTTAAAAAACACTTCGTTTGCAGTTATTACACTGGAGAGTCTGAGGCTTTTCTCTTTCCTGTGGCCGGGCTAACTGGCAGGATCAGAGACCCATCTTTGTCAGTCTAAGGACAGGTTTCCAAGAAACAGATTACCTCTTTCTTTTTTTTTTTTTAATAATAGTTTATTGTCAAATTGGTTTCCATATAGCACCCAGTGCTTCTCCCCACAAGTGCCCCCCACCATGACCACCCCCCTCCCTCCCTCCCCCTCCCCCTCCCCCTCCCCCTTCAGTCCATGGTTCGTCTCCAGTATTCAGTAGTCTCCCTTGATCTGTGCCCCTCACTCTCTCCCACTCTCTTTCCCTCTTCCTCTCCCCATGGTCCCCTGCCAGGTCTCTCCTGTTAGACCTATGAGTGCAAATATATGGTATCTGTCCTTCTCTGCCTGACTTATTTCGCTTAGCATGACACCCTCAAGGTCCATCCACTTTGCTACAAATGGCCTCTTTCAAAAACAAAACAAGACAAAGCAAAACCAAAGCCAAAGAAGGTAAGCAGCAGAAGTGGCTGTGAGACAGGGCGCACCTCTGGGGCCACTGGGAGAGTCTGAGGAGGGAGGGAGCTGGGCCGTGTCTGTCCACACAGACTCCCTTTGTCCTCGGGCATGAGCTTGGGGCAGCGCAGCCAGCATGTGGCAAGCAGCATGGGGCCGGGGGCAGTGGGCGAGGGAGGGGTAAATGGGATTCGTTATAATATTGGTTCGTGCCACTCCCTGGGAATGGGACCGAACGCAAAACCGTGGCTGGGTGTCTACACGGGGCTCCTGAGCAGCAGCGTCCCGTGGAGATGTTTTCTGTGCGGTCCTGTTCAGCCCGGGACGTGGGTCTGGTGGCACGATGCCATCACCGCCCAATCTCCTTGGCTTGGGAACCGTGGGCCCGGGCATCCCAACAAAGGACACTTCAGAGAGTCTTCTTGGAACAATAAGTTTCCATGTGTCCAGATGACATCACCCTCAGGAAGCCGCAGGAAAGGAATCGGGGGGGGGGGGGGGGAGCCCGTCCAAAAGACTTGTTTCATTTCCAGTGGGAGCCTCAAATTAGGCAGTTTTTTTCAAGGCTTTAAAAAGAAGAGCATCAAAATAATAAGCTGGGGGCAGGGTGGCTCCCTCGGGGAACCCTGCGCTGTTTTTATAAATAACTGTAGGAGTGCTGTCCGTCAGAGCTTCTTGGCCGTGGATATTAGC
>NC_043709.1:133615202-133628474 GCF_006229205.1 Suricata suricatta | reverse complement strand
GGGTCTGAGGGCGAATACACCATCCTAGTACAGGCGGGAGGGGTGCAGCCACCTCAGCAGGGAGTGAGCGGATGGGGGGACGGCTGGGTCCTCAGAGGAACAGACAGGAGGGGGACAGTTTGTGACAGTCTCTCTGGCTGTGGGGCCCACTTCTCAGGTCCTGTCCTGTAACAAGAGTCCATCTTCCTGGCCGGTGGGGCTCTTGTGGGGGGGACCAAGTTCTCTGGAAGATCTGTGTTCAGGCTCATGAAGCGAGTTCAGAGAAAGCCTCCCCTGCACCTGCTGTCTTCCAAGCACCTTCCGTTCCAATAACCCATGAGCCACTACTATACACTGTGAGCGGAGTGTCCCGGGTTCCTTTGGACACTGTCCCCACATGCACACTCACACTTTGAGCTATGGGGGGTTAGGATTTCAACATGAATTTTGGTAGGGGGCTGGGGGCCGGGGGGGGGACAATTCAGCCCATAGCAGGGGCCGTGAGATGTGTGCTCCCTCACCTCAGCTCCTTTCAAAAACAACATTTAATTGTCATAAGAACACGGAATATGAGGTCTACCCTCGAAACCACTTATCGGAGCGTAAGGCACTATCACCGACTGTGGGTTCCCTGTTGCTCAGCAGATCTCTGCAGCTTTTTCACCGAATTTAATTGAAACTTCTTGCCTGCTGATTCATAACTCACCATTTCCCCTCACAAGCCCCTGTTAACCGCCATTCCAGTCTTTGATTTCATGAGCTTGACTTGATGACAACCATGCAGAGTCTGGCCTTCTGTATCTGGCTGGTCGCACTTGGCGTGGTGTCCCCAGAGCTCATCTGTGTGGTCACGGGCTGCAGAAGTCCTTCTGTTAGGAGCGGGGAGGACTCGCTGGGCGGATGCCCCACACTCCGCGCTCCTCTGTCCTGTGCTTACAAGGCCTGTTTAAAGGAGGAAAGGCAACCGTCTCCGTTCCTCACCGCCCACCGGGGAGCCTCCTCTCTGTTCCTTGTCACCCCCACGCCACCTCTGGCTGGGATCTGTCTCGGGCTCCACGGCTGGCTCTGACTTGGCCTCTGGCTCCCTCTCAGCTCCTGCTGACACAGTCCTGGCTGCACGGTGGCTATGGACCCTGCACGTCCGGGCCTCCTGCACGTGAGGCCAGCGAGACAGGGCAAGTCTGGCCAGCAGCCTGCTGCTTCTGAGTGGGGACAGAGCAACAGCTCGGCCTCCTTGGCCAGCTCTGACAGATCCCTTCCCGGGGGCTCTGCCTGCTACTGGCTCTCCAGGAGAGGATGTCCCCTTTCTCTCTGGAAGAATCCAGAAGCCACTCTCCCTTGCTTTGGGGAAACAAAAGAAGCACTCCTGCTCTGTTGGCAAAAGACCTACAGCAAAGACCCCTGTTCCACTGTCTTCTTCTTTTGTAAAATGGACCTTGGAGTGATGGCTGAGAGAGACGGCAGGTTTGCTCTGAGAGGACTGTGGCTCCGCTCCGGGGAATGTCCTTGATTGTGCGTTTTGATGGTTTCCTGTCTCACAATCAGGTTTTTCATCCATTTTGAACTTATTTTTGTGTACAGTGTAAGAAAGTGATCTAGTTCCATTCTTCTACATGTTGCTGTCCAGCTCTCCCAGAACCACCTGCTAAAGAGGCAGTCTTTTTTCCATTGAATACTCTTTCCTGCTTTGTCAAAAATTAATTGACCGTACATTTGTGGGCCCAGATCTGGGTTCTCTATTCTATTCCATTGGTCTTTGTGTCTGTTTTTGTGCCAATACCATACTGTCTTGATGATGACAGCTTTGTAGTAGAGGCTAAAGTCTGGGATTGTGATGCCTCCCGTTTTGGTTTTCTTCTTCAATATTACTTTGACTATTCGGGGTTTTATGTGGTTCCATATGCATTTTAGGGTAGTTTGTTCTAGCTTTGAGAAGAACACTGGTGCAATTTTGATGGGGATTGCATTGAATGTGTAGATTGCTTTGGGTAGTGATGATATTTTCACAATGTTTATTCTTCTGATCCATGAACAGGGAATGTTTTTGCATTTCTTGGTGTCTTCTTCAATTTCCTTCATAAGTCTTCTATAGTTTCCATCATACAGGTCTTTCACATCTTTGCTTAGGTTTATTCCTAGGTATTTTATGGTTTTGGTAAGAAACACCGAGTATTTTTGAGACTCAAACTATATTTTCCTCGTCTACTAGTAAGATGTTTTGAACGTAGTCTCAAGTTAGATTTCACAATAGGTTTGGTCTTTTCTAGTTTTAAATGTAATAATTTAGGGTCATTATAAAAGATGACACAGTTTTCAACCATGCTATATTCTGCGTTTTTAGTATATGTGCTGCCAAAGTGAGCACATTTTGCGCCTTAAAATAACTTTCAAAAAATTTGTATAATCTATCCCAAAACTAGGACTTCTCAATATGCATTTGCATAAATGAGGCATCAAAAGGTATTAGAGGTTAGGAACTAAAATATATTTGACCATGGGCTTCTTTTTCTATGTAATAATTTTTTAAGGTTAAGAAAACCCCTATTTTGAATATTTTGCTAACACCACCCTTAACACTTGGATAACATGAAACACAGATCAAGAAACAGAGCTGTGAACCATGTTCTGTCTATATCGTGAAGACAAGATAGTGCATAACTGGAAAGACAGACAAGCCAATGTTTTCTGAACATACCTGTATGATTTTCAAGAATAATTGTCATCTAAATCTTGGTGATGTTCTTTTTTTGAGGGAAATATATAAATATCTATAAAAGTACATAGTTTTATATGTTATATGTTCTAATTTTTTCAGACTTACACTATTGTTCACAACATTAGGTAATATGAAAGGAAAAATCTGTTCTTTGAAAGATCGGCTATTTCCCATGGAAGGGGAAATGGGTCCATTAGTCAAGCAAATAGCAGCCTTTCCTGTAAGGCGTGTTTTTATGGTAACTCATTCCGTTGCAGTGAGTTACTAAAATGATCTGAATCATCTTCTCTAAGGACACTGATTCCTCCTTGAAAAGAGTTATCTGTCCATTGTTTAACACAGAAAAATGTACTAATGCTTCAAAAAAATTCACTATAATTCTAATAGGAAAAGCAGTTATAAGCATTTTGTATATAATATATAAATCGGATTTTCACAAATATTTACAAGAAGATATGAAAATGCCATAGCATGTTGAAAACTGTCCACATGCGGTCATTAAAAATTTTAAAATAAAATTTTGTAGGCTTCGGTTGAATAGCAAGTTGATGTTATGTAAATGTATACTGTCTGTTCCTCCAGTTGCTTTGCTACTGTATTTAAAAGAGAGTGCTTAGTTCCGGGGAATCGTCCGTGGCAGGATGAGTGCCCTTGGTGGCTCAAGTCCGTGGATTTAGTAGAATATGGGGCTGCGTGTTGACCAGATGTTCACAATAACCATTAATGTACCCATTGACTTGGCTTGACCAAACTCTACCCGATCAGGGTTCTCTCCACTGCGTGGGGCCCTGAGCTTTGGGTGGCCTACTAGTGTCACCGAGTGAAAGGGCCGACATTCCCCTCCACTGCTAATCCTGGGAATCCAGAACCAACTGACCCTTGAAAGTGCCCCATTTGCACCGTCTGCTGTCCAGCCCTACCCAGTCCTATGGCCCCACTTCCTCTCCCTGAAACAGACCCCTGTTTGATTTTTGAGACACTTGCAGATACCAAGGGCAATACAACCCTATTGCAATGGTTTTGTGTAATGTAGTCTCTCTTCACTCAAGTCTCGATGTCTTTTTTAAATTTATTTTAATGTTTATTTTCGAGAGAGAAAGAACATGAGCATGAGTGGGGGAAGGTCAGAGAGAGAGGGAGACACAGAATTGGAAGCAGGCTCCAGGCTCTGTCAGCACAGAACCCAATGAGGGGCCCAAACCCATAAACCATGAGATCATGACCTGAGCCAAAGTCAAACACTTAACTGACTGAGCCACTCAGACACCCCAAGTCTCTATTTTTTTTTTAACTTAGCATCACACACACACGCCTTTTAACTGCAAGTAAGAGTTTATTTGACATGTTTATCAAGCAATGTGTATGTGTCCTGTGCTGTGTCAGGTAAAGTACAATAAAATGTCACAAAGCAATTTACAAAAAAAAACAAACAAAAACAACCTACAAAGCATTGGAAGCGGTGGTCCAGAATGGTTGATAGTGACATCCCCAGAAGAGTGTGGACATGTGGTCAGCCTGTAGGGAGGATAGAACTTGGCTACACTGGTAAAGAAATGGGATTGTGATTGAGTTAGAGACAAAACCCCCAAATGTCTGAAAACCAACAAGCAACAAAATGTGGAGCTTCTTCTGAAAGGAAGAAGGAGTGCAGTGTCCATATTTAATAGATTGGTGCCCTCTCTCATTTCTCATGGACTTAGCATTTGTTACACATTTGGCACTTCACAGGAATTCAAAACCAGATGATATTTTGAATTCAACCCAAACCATTTTCTCTTCTCGTGTTATTTTACTGAACTGGCTAACGTGATAACCCTCAATTGAGTTTTTTTAATTATGACCCTGTCTTTGCTAAGCATCCCAAGATATCACAAGAAACAAGTAGGTTTTAATACAGAAAAGGAGAAGGGGAAATACGAAATGGGGGAGGAGGACTGTGAGACTAAGCATTGAGCCCTTTCCCGTGAGAGGATGCCGTGCTATGTGCCAAGCTCTCTACGATGCGATCATTTCTGATAATACACTCATCACTCTCATTCGATATAGAAGATCAAACCAAGATGCCACTCCCAACACTGACTCAACTTCTTGGCAGATCCTGACTGCTCTTCCTAAAAGTGGGACTGGAGAATGAGAGGCTCTGGGGATGGAGTCGTCAGGGGGCATGAGAAGGAGCTGGACCCCGAGACCAGCAGGGATGCTCTGCCAGGGGGTCGAAGCGCAGTGGACAGCAGTCAGGCTGTCTCTCCACTGGCATCCACCTTCCAAAGTGGCGTCTCGAATAAGCTCCTCTTCCTTGAATTCATGAGGCGTCACCACACACCTCGATAGCTTATTCCATCCTGCTGTATCGTTGTGACAGAAGAAATACATCCCTGTTGCTCTTTGTGGATGATTACTCTCTGGGTCATGTAAAGATCAAAGAAAATGTAAGGTGAAGAGAAAGTTTCTGCTCTAAGAAAGTAGAAGCAGAGAGAACCAAGGCAGACAGTAAACGAGGAAAATTTGGAATGTACATGTTAGCTTTTGTTTTTTGCTATTTCTGTTGGACCTGTTGACATCAGGTATCCAAAAACAGTTCTGCTTGTATAGCTGTTTATAAATTTGAATCCCAGGAATCAGTCAAAGTCAATCCCCTGTGCCAATCAATAGGGTCTTTCCAGGGCAAGGTGGAATTTGAGAATGAGTTCTACACAGGAACTAGAGCAGAAGTCGTCTCGACGGATTTGTCTGGAAATGGCAGCTAGATGAACACACGACAGGGGGCAGGTGCTGCTCTGTGCTTTAAGAAATAATGCCGAGGCGCTTGGTGGCTCAGTCGGTGAATCATCCGACTTTGGCTCAGGGCATGATCTCACGGTTCATGGGTTCGAGCCCCTCGTCAGGCTCTGTGCTGACAGCTCAGAGCTAGAGCCCTCTCCAGGTTCTGTGAATCCCTCTTTCTCTGCCCCCCCCAAATATAAATAAATATTTAAAAAAAGAATGCCAATTAAAAGGTATCGGGAAAGAGATTGGAGATTAGGGTTTCCGATTTTGTAAAAGTACCTGTTTCGGTGTAATTTCTCTGACCGGTCTTTTGGGGGATGCCAGCTGAGCGGTTTCCTGTGAGTGATCTCCTTAGAAGTGACTTGAAGACCATCAGAACTTATCTGGGTTCCAACATTATTGGGTGGGGCTCTTCTATGGGGATTTTAGTAACTCGGTCATTATTTCAAGTAACTGAATCAAACCTCAACAACACAACCATACCCAGCTTTCCTAAAAATTAAATTGTGATGTATAGATAAATAATTACATATACCTAGTATCAGGTTTTTGCTATTTTCTTCGAGCAATTTCCGTTTGTTGGTGTTTGTATAGCCTGGGAAATGTCCATCGCCCGTCATTCACACCTCCATGGGGGAAGGGTCCGTTCCCGGAAGCTGGAGGTGGCCCCTCACGGTGGTTCCAGGACCCTGGAACTGCACAAGGCTCCTGGGCCCTGTGTGCATCCTAATATTACTAATGAGCCAGGCTTTCTTTCTTAAATGCAAGGCCTGTAAGGTTATCTGTCTGTCTTTCTCTCTCTGATACACGCTTCCTTGTTGTTGCTGCTGCGGCTGTTGGGGGGATGGGAGGAGGGCATTTGCCCCACATCGTGAGCTGGAATAAATCTGATCCTTTATTTTCCCCCAAAGATGGGAGGGTTTATTCATTAGTCTCTTGGGTATGCTTTTATCATTCCAAAAGGGAGGCTCAGGCACTATGATTCTAGGATCATTTGGAGAACTTTTTTTTTTCCAAAAGAAATGGCCGCACCCTAGGGCGATGAGTTCAGAATCTTTACAAGCTGCCCTGCGGCGTCATGGACTCCAGCTGTGATCACCACTGATGAGTGTCCAGGGTACTGCCCGCAGGTCCCCAGCCAGAGACACAGAGGGACCCACTAATTCACTTCCTCTTCTCACTTCAAAGCAGTTATGACTGCATCATGGGATCAAAGGGATCTTGGGCCCCGGGCGCTGGGACTGCCCGAGGTTCCCAGCTCTGAGGCCCGAGAGGCTTTGAAGTCCACCACAGATCACTAGGGCAGAGAGATCGGGGCCATTTCAGGAACGGAGGCCAGGATTTGCCAAAAAGAACTGCTTCCCACTTACCGACACAGGAAGTCTGAAGTGGGAAGAGAGTCATCACCCTGCTTACACTTTGATCTTGGCTCTATGAAATGTTACCCATGTGGCCCTTTAAGATACATGAATACGTAGTAGTGTCTCCGTAAAAGTGAAGTATGACTTGAGTTTCATCCCTTAATTATTAGGTCATTAAACGTTTTTCTGAGGCAGTAGGAAAGTTTTTAAGTGTTTTGATAACACAGAAAATAGAGGAAGATGAATTCATCATCAATTAAAATTCTCCCATAGACAGCAGCTCTATAGATATCTGGTCTCCGTAGAACATATTTTAATTCAAACAATATTCATTAACAACAGAAGAAAAATGCAGATTCTATCCTCTCTTCTCCAGTTATATCGAAGCCTACTAAGTACATCCAACAGAGGGAACGGGCACAAGCATTCCGTAGCCCCGAATGAATGCAGGACGGAAATGTGATACTGACCCCACGTGCTCTGTTCTTTTTCTAAAAATGAACTTTTCTAGGAACACAGGATCCCCATGATTTGGCATTACCGTATTGTTATGCCATAATCTGATTGATCATAAATATCAGAACTGCTAGGTATGATGGGCATTGATAACATTACATTCCTAGAAAGAGGTAAATACTTTTTGTTCTAAAATCGTACAATAGAAAAATCCCATAAGCAGACCCGCCAATTGGGCTCATGCTTGTATTTACATATCTTATGGATTTTGATCATCAGGTCATTCCTCAGAAACAATTAACTCTCTTCATAACACGAGAGGCTAGAACTAGGTTATCAGCATTTGGGAATAATTCACTGGGTGTTTTTAGAAATAACGACACAGTTTAGAGAGTAAAGGCATAGGTAAAGAATAAATTTCACGCTAGTCAACTTTGGAAACTGCAATTTACTCTATTAACATACATTATAAATAAATTCTGTTTTATGAAAATCAGTGTCCTGTTTTTAAACAAATTGAAGTAACATTTTAAATACAGACTGAGTTAGTTATTTCTGGATACAGGAGCCTTTATCTTACCCAAAACTGTGTATTAAAGAATGTTCTGTAACAGAAGAGCCTGACTCCTCCAGGCGGGAGGGAAGCGTGTCCCCACAAAACAAGGAAGGATGAAGCAGGGACTTGATGTGCAGTAAGAAAATGAAAAGCTACCTACGCGGCTCACAGCCACTGCCATTCGCTAATCTAGAAAAGACTACAAACGTTCTCGTTGTTCTGCCACCGCAAGTCGGAAGGACTCCCGCTGGCCTCGGCGGTGGCAGCGGACACGGCAGGACGAACGCGCCCCACCAGCAGCTGTGATGGCGACGGCCAGGCAGGGCTGGGCTGCTCTCCGTGTCCGGCCACCGTTAAAACGGCGCTGAGATTTCGGCTGAATCCTCACATTTAATTAAATATCTTCAGGACTTCGATGCTGGAGCAGACAAGGGATGTCCCCCGAAGCCCTGAACCGAAACACTTGTGTCCCACAGGCAGGACTGGCTTTTTCGGGTTCTAGATCCCAGCCCCAGGTGCATGCTGGGATATGTAATCCCAAATAGCCCACGAGATCATAGTCTACTGTCGCCGTTTGGTGTCGGGCAGGGGCGCTCCACGGTGCGCGCATGCGCATCGCCTGGGCTGGAGTCGTGGGCAGATCCTGATTCTGAGGTCAGGTCAGGGTTGATACTGGGCGTTTCACAGGCTCCCAGGTGACACCTAACGCTGCTGGCCCTCCGACACCTGGGCGCCTGCCGTCCCCCGTTGGAAATCAAGAAGTCGGGTCGGAAGCGTGGCCTCAGGTCAGGACTATCTCTGGGACCGTCCAGGGGGCGGTGTGACCTCCACAAGCACGGCGTGCTCACCCACACATAGGCACCGCCCCACTCACGCCTCGGGCACGCGTTGAGATACTATGTGAACTCAAGTCACGGGAGAAAAAAAAAACAACAGGACGCATTTGATACATTCCAGAATTCTTCCTTTGCTTTGAAAAACAAAAGCAAATTAATTTGCTATGAAGGGAGGATGGTCGAAATAATTCCACACCCTAATTCTCCTTTCTTCTCTTTGAGAATTTAATCATGTATGTGTTTATGTTTTCCCATAATAATATACAGGAAATGCATTACATTTTCCAAGCGCTAGCCAAATCTATTTAAGTTTGTTAACACACTAAATCACTGACAGACGGGGGCCATCCGAATGCATCACTGGCCTCGGTCAAAGTGAAGGCCGGATTACCAAGAGAGCTCTCTTGGCTAAACGTGGTGGCATCGTGCCTGATCTATTCTCTTGTGCCGTTTGATGACTTTTCACATGCTTAGCGAAAAAAATTTATTTTTTCCTATTGGATATGTTTTTCTCATAATAAAAGCTCCCTCTGAAACTGAAGGCAAAATTTAGTTTAATGTGGAAATATATTCCAGCTTGAGAATGAATCAACGCCACATTTTTTCCACCGAATGAAAGCATGATGTCATGAAGCTTTTGTGTGTTTTCACAGATGTTGGTCTCCTTTTGTCTGGATGTGAACTCTCCAAATCGCATTTTGGAGCGATGTGTATGTACAGGTTGAAGCTGGAAATCAGAGAGAAATTTGGCTGAAATGTTTGGCTGCCTAAATTTCTATTTTAGGTAATTTTGTCCACCCTTAAAGCAAATATTTGGAACGTATCTATGTTGAATGGCCCTTCCCGACTTGTGGTGGAACTTTTAGGACAAAGTGAACACACTCTTTCTGTTCCCTGTGCCCAGAGGGTGGGGACAAGGCCATTTTCTCTTTAAATAGCCACAGATTGTATCACTAACCTTTGTGCCCTTTCCTAATGGCCCATGCCGGTGACTTCAGCTTTGGAATACTGACAAGTTCAACCCTAACTAGTGTGAACTTTGAAAATATATGTTTTTACTACTTAGAATTTTTTCCTCATAAAAATGTCTGGAAGTGAGTGTCCGCTCCTCCCCTCCATTACATAAGTGAAAATAAATGATCTTGAGTTCTTAAAATAAAAAGTAAAATGAAACAGGAGTACACAGTCTTGAGTGACATAACCCTAGCTTACACCGTCTTTGCTAAATCTGTATATTAGAGTAAGTCTATGAGAAATGCAGATTTATATGTTTTAACGTAACTTTGCCCCAGAGCACGTTTGTACCTCTTCTACCTTTGGCTGGTGTCTGTGTGGCTCAGAGACAGAAATGGACAAGAAAAACTAATGGACAGAACCCAGCACAGGGGTGTGGCGATACCAGCTACAGCACGGTGGGAAGGAGAAGGATTTGGAGCCACATCCAGAGCGGCCAACCGTCCCGCTCCGTCTGGGACTGAAGAGTGTGCTGGGCCGTGGGGCTCAGGGCTGACACCAGGAGCTCTGGTCACCACAGCCGTCCTGCACTGGGCTCAAACACAGGCGCCGCCTTAACTGGCCTTGGAGCCCTCAGGCAAACTAGCTTCAGTTATCTCAGTGGTAAAGAGCATACGAGTAACTAACTCCTTAATGTTTTAAAGATTTTCGGAACATACGCAAAGAGAATGGTCTGGAACACGGTGGCAAGAATGGCAAGAGTGAGCTGAGCCTTGCTGATAGACTGGATCCCGTGCGATGCATTTTACACGCTCTCTCCTTCAATCCCTCTGCGTCCCCAAGGGACGAAGCCTCGGCCGACGGGGCTGGGAGCCCACCCAGGGCCCACTGCAGCTGGCAGGCTGAGCTCGGTCTTGCGTGTGACCCTCCGCACGCCCCCACCACTCCTGCTGTCTGTACCGACAGCCAACGAGCTGCTGCTCCAGATAGAGATGAAAACGATGGGCCTTGTCCTCCTCATCCCACATGCCCCCCCCCCCACATAGCAGGGACCCTCCAAAGCGCTGAACTTAGGAAGGTGTGTGCCAGAGTGGTCCCAGAGTCAGAGATTCTTTGCCTGTGGGGTCCTGTCGAAAGGCACACAGGTCCTGTCACAGTTTTGCACAACCAGGGCCACGTTCGGTCAACGGATCCCAAAGGAGAACGTAAACGTCTCCCCGGCATCCTGCGTCCAGGGGCCCTTCCACGACTGCATAAGGCCCGGCCCTACGCGGAGTGCCTGCCGCTCTGCAAAGGTTGATCTGTGGACCTTGCAGAGCTGGACCTCCATCTCGGTGACATTCAGAAACAACAGAAGCCAGTGCTCTCCTGACACATGCCTGGGACCCGGCCTCCTGGGGCCCGGCCTCCTGGGACCTGGGCACGCCCGCCAGCTTTGCTGCTCTGTGGACAGTAGCTTTCTCTTCCATGAATCGCTCAGCTGCACTCCGGCTTGAGCGGGTCCGTCTTCCAATTATTCTGTGGCCTGAGCCCTCCCTGCTGACAGCAGTCTGTGGCTGTCGTCCGCCCAACCATGCAGAATAATCTATCAGAGAGAATTCTGTTATTTTAAGGAGTCAAAGACCCATAATCCACTTGGCATCCTCTCACACGGTTGGTGCTGCCAGGACCCTGGTACAGGCTCCTGTGACGGCTCATGCCAGGCACTACTTGCCTTCCCCACAGTGGCCAACTCTCAATCTGCTCTCTTACAGTGATGGAGATGTTCTCTTTGTCTTCCTTCCTGACACAAGTGGGAAGCTTCCAGAACCCATGAGGAAGATGGCGATGATTTCCCTTGTTTATTTCAGTTCACTTACATTGTGAGTACTTTTTAAATACTCATATTTTTGCTTAGCATGACACCCTCAAGGTCCATCCATTTGCTACAAATGGCCATATTTCATTCTTCCTCATTGCCATGTAGTACTCCATTGTATATATATACCATATCTTCTTGATCCACATGTTTGCACTCATAGGTCTAACAGGAGAGACCTGGCAGGGGACCATGGGGAGAGGAAGAGGGAAAGAGAGCAAGGGAGAGTGAGGGACACAGATCAAGGGAGACTACCGAATACTAAAAACGAACCATGGACTGAAAGGTGAGGGGGAGGGAGGGAGAGGGTGATGGTCATGGTGGGGGGCACTTGGGGGAGAAGCACTGGGTGTTATATGGAAACCAATTTGACAATAAACTATTAAAAAATAAATAAATAAATACTCATATTTTCTATGAATCCTTAAATTAGTGAGGTTACTTCCTTCACTTCCAAAAAAAAAAAAAAAAAAGAAAAGAAAAAAGAAAAGTTGGAAATACTCATATGATCCTCTAATGAGAAAGAAAGAAAAAAAAACAATCATCACCCATTTCTTGCTCCTGGCTCTATCCCTGCCTATCTGTCATCTGTTTTTTGGGGCCCTCTATAACCCTGCTCATTGCCACAGCACAGTCATTTTTTTTAGAGTCTGAGTCAACCATTAGAGGTAAGAGTGGACTTCAAATATCACCTTGGTACCTCCCATTGATTTTGCAATCTCTCCCGGCTTAATACAAAACTAAGCAGATTAGTTTTGCCTTTTAGAGCAATAGATTGTGGTTAGCATAACCACTCCCTTCTTCTACCAGAATCAATGACCAAGGAAATGTTGGTTTATCTTGGATTTATATTTTAGGAAAAAAGCACTCATGTTTTATTGGCTCCCCCCACCCCCATATAATCATGAGCCAGAGCAAAATAACCAAGTCAACAAAGAAACCTCATGCTATTTTTCAAAGGCCTTTAAAATATGTAGTAATGACCCATTAACTCAATGCCATTTACTTGACTATTTTCATATTTAGAAAGCAAAAATGTGGAAGTGAGCAAAAAGGGGCCAATGGAACCAAAATAGTATATTTAATTATATAATATCCATGAAAGTACATGCACTTTATTTTTAGCAATGAGCTCATGCACAAATTCATTGATTAACTAATTATTACCATAAGCACAATTTTCCCCACAACATTTTCTTACACAAAACAGTTAACAGAACTGCACAGTAAACACACACCTACCACCTAGACTTTACAATAAACATTTGTTATCTCTGTCTTTACTTATTTATTTATTATTTATTTTTGAGAGAGACGGTTTGAGCAGGGGAGGGTCAGAGAGAGAGAGGGAGACACAGAATCTGAAGACAGGCTCCAGGCTCTGAGCTAACGGTCAGCACAGAGCCTGACATGGGGCTCAAACCCACAAACCGTGAGATCACGACCTGAGCTGAACCCGGACACTCAGATGCCCAATCTCTGTCTTACTCCATATCTTATCTATCTTATCCATGCCTCTGTCTGTAAATCAATACATTATAAGCACGATTGTAACAAGTTAAATTACCTAATTTTCCACCTCTGGGAGTTTGGAAGAAATGAGTTATAATGAGTTTGCACAAAAAAAGAGCATCCCGGAGGGCCTGAGAGATTCTGATCTACTGACAGCCTTGAGATCTGCCGTGAATGGACACTCCGTGAAGTGACAGGTGCCAAGCAGAAAGAAGAGCTCAAGAAGCTGGCCAGATGGAGGCGGCTGCAGAAGACAGGAGTGGTGACACCACCACACA
>NC_043709.1:133603673-133615102 GCF_006229205.1 Suricata suricatta | reverse complement strand
GTGTGTCCCCACCTGTGTCCCCAACTGTGTCCACAAATACTTGAGTGGAGTTCCCATTGCGTTTATGGTATCACTCAGGCTGTCCCGGGTTACAGGAGAGCCCTGGTGGGCGGTGGTGTCGAGTTAGGGGCACACTGTGCGTTTCCAGCCCGAGGGTGGTCTAAGGCAGGAATGTGACACATATTTCAGTAGGGGCCAGATGACAGCCTCCAGGAAAATGGAGCCAGGTCCTGATGCATCTCGTAGAAATTAAGATTTAAAGAATGAAAAAGTTGTTAAGACGCTGATGATTTGCCACAGTCTAAAAATACAAATACAAGCTATTTCCTTAAATGCTCTCAGGACTCCGCCCCTTAACCTTCCTTACGTTCCCAGCCTGAATAAATGGCGCCCATTGTTGGCAAACTTGTAGATGAAATCCTTCTCAGGGGGCTGTTTCAGAAACAATTAATGATTGTGTGTTCCTAGAATTACATGTTGGCTTCAAGCACATTTGAGAGGGGCTGACATGCTCTTTACAGAAAGGAAATGACTGCGAAGATACTAGCTTCATAATCTATGCGCTAAACTCATTTGGGATGTGTATCCATTGTTCGTATATGTGCAAATTTGTGTATGTGCATACAAATTTGTGGCATATAACATCCTTTGCAGACCTCCCATCCACTTGCCACTGTAAAGATTTGGTTGTTAGGAGAAATAGAGGGTTTTTATTTCCTGAGCATCGTTTCTCCAGCCGTTTATGCTAACTCTGGTATCGACAGAAGAGAATTTTCCTTGTTGAGTTGTTGGAAAGTAGTGTTGATTTTACAGATTTCCACAGGGTGCTTTGGGAGGTTTCAGCTCATCCGGGACTCTGGGATACCAGGCATTCCCAGCTGTCCCCTGGAGCATCATTCCCCCTGGGGCTGGGCCGTGACCTCTGACACTGGTTCACGCTCCTGCCCCTCACCCACACCCGTGGGAGCCACCCCTCCACGTCCCCCTTCTATCTATATACGGCACAGGGAGACTGTCATGTATTTTAGTCACTAGTTTGTAATTCTGGATTTATCTACACAATAGGACCAATGTTGTGTAAAAATCATATTTATGAGTTTGAAGTTACATGTGGCTTACAATGGAACACCCTATTCCGGAGAAGCCCATGGAACAAGTCTTGTTTCTCTCTACTGATGTGTCCATTCCCACGGGGACAGTGGTAATTAACGGTCCTGGTTCACTTTTGGGTCCCCAGCCCCCAGCTCAGCGCTGACATATGACTCATGGTCGACCGCAGTATTTTGCATGCAGGCCTGGATGAACCCGGCCCAGGTCCCATCCCTCCGACGGGGTAGAGAGCGAGCGAGGCAGACTTCCCGAGCAGCCCGGGAGCTCCATGCCCCTCCATGCCCGGAGCCACGGAGCACTGCAGGTGGAGGGAAAGCCGGGGGCCACACGTCTGATGACTGTGGAGAGACTTCTGCAAGGGTCCTGCGTCTCCAAAGCGGCAGGAGCTTGTTCGAATTCTCTTCTTACCCTAAACAAATATATACTTGCGAGCCATTTTTTTCATATTCATAATTTTGCTGTTTATTTTTAAAGATTTCAGGACTAGTATAAGTTTTAGTCTACACAAAATGTGGCTCAGCCCCAAATAAGAGGTGACAGTATTTTTTTATTGTTTATTTATTTTTGAGAGAGAGACAGAGAGAACATAAGCAAGGCAGTGGCAGAGAGAGAGACACAGGATCTGAAGCAGATTCCAGGCTGCAGGCTCTGAGCTGTTGGCACAGAGCCTGACTCAGGGCTTGAACTCATGAGTTGTGAGATCATGACCTGAGGTGAAGTCAGACCCTTAAATGACTGAGCCCCCCGGGCACCCTGAGGTAACAGTATTTTTCTGGAGAATTCTCTTTTCCCTCCTGTTACTTTCCTTTTCTCCCTGCTTCCGCACTTCTTAGTTTCCGGACCTCACGCTTGCCTTCTGCCCATTTAACAATGTGCCCAGAGCCGGGCGTCACATCTCCAGCACCGTCTTCAGCAATAAAAGTAGGAAGAGCTCTTACCAACCACCCAGGACTTACAACATGGAAAATATTTGTCTCCTCCCAGCGCTACAAAAACCTTCAATATTTAGGGGGTCTCCGTTGGCCAGTCTTTCTGGCTCCAGGGCCCCACAACCCACTCTGATTACAAGCCTGGGCTGCATTTCCTGCCCCCCCCCCCCCCCCGCTTCCCCAAGTCACTAAGACAGGAGGATAGGGTCTATGTGAGTCAAGTTCATGCCTGAAACCAGAAGGCTTTTTTTTTTTTTTTTTTTTTTTTTTTTTAGTTTTAATGAAGTGACACAAGGCCTGGGGACCAGAGGGACTCACTCTCGAGATGACTGTGGGACAAGGCCCAGCGGATGAGGGAGGGTGTCTGGTGCCTCCTGGAGCAGACCAGCTCTCGGAGCCCTTTTCTGGTTTTCCTCAAACCTGGTTTCCTCTGGGTCTTCACCTTTTCCTCTAATTCTTGCTCCAAATGTTCTGTATTTTCTGTAAATCACCAGACAGCCTTCTAACAAATTCTTTCTGCTTAAATTTTGACCACGAAATCTTGAGATTACCCAGCGAAGGACATGCTTGTGACCACAAAGTTTCACAAGTACAGGTTCTAAAGCTCTAGGTAACTGTGCAGCCCCTTCTCAGCCGAAGAGATGTTGGTCGGATTTCTAAATTATGCGTGTGACTCTCAAGTTTGAGTGAAATTTGATTTTTTCCCCCATTTGTGGTATCGTTGGGAAACTCTCATTTGGACACTGAATATTAGCAAGTTGAAATCAGAAAACGAGGATCACAGAGACTTGCTCTCAAAGGACCGAGAGGCCAAAGCCTTCCACCCCGAGGGGCTCTCTCCCCAGTACCTCTCCAGGGAAAGCGCTCACGGCTGACTGTGCAAGCTCCTAGTCAGGGCGAGCTCATACGTGTTGTTTCGCTGGTCTGTGATTGTGTCCCACCTGCTCTGCAGAAGGCTCTGCAGCTGCCGTGCTGTCCCGGTGGGGAAACTCATCTTTAAGGTCTTTAGGTCTTTAGGTCTTTAAGTCGTCGAGTGTCGGGAGCGCTGGGAAGGTCCGGCCCCCTAAATGCATGCTCACGTGGGAAATCCCAGGCTGGAGGACCGGGTGGCCACAGGGCCCCTGAGGCGAGCAGCTGCTGGGAGCATCTGCCGGGAGCACCGCCCTGCCCCAGGCCCCCCACAGCCGGGTCCTGCTGGAAGAGAATCTGGACCCGGACAGCCTCACTCGCTCTGACTTTGGGGGTTCCTGCCCCCTCGCTACCCTCACCCCGAGTGATCCGCACACCCCGCAGCACCTGCCCTCGGGCTCAGGTCCAGGGGCTCTGGAACTGTGTGGGGGAACTGGCGGTGGCCTGGCTTGGGGCGGGGACCTGGACGGGCCACACTCCGGGGCTTTGCCCTCTCAGGGAGAACGTCCTCCAGCCCGTGGGAGAGGAGGACTCATGTCGGGGTATTTCAGGAACCCGCTGGCTGGCACTCGGTGGGGCCAGGAGCTCTGGCCACCACCCACTAGCCGGCGTGAACATCGTGACTGCCTGGTGTCTCGATGTTGGACTGAGTCATCTCGGGGTGGGGGCAGGGAGAAGGCTGTTGCTACAACAGGGCACTTGACCTGATGCCACAGAGACCAACTGCAGCCGTATCTGCACCGTCTCGGGCTCCCAGCTCGCCATGTAACCGGGGGTGTCTGGCTGTCCCGTGGGGGCAGCACGTGAAGAGGGAGCAGAGTCTGTAAGTTAAATGCTTTTTGCACTAGGCCGACTCCAGAAGGTGCCTAGACGCTGGCACCCTGCATGTCCCTGAACGGGGCCACGGTGGCACAGCAGGGGTGCCTGGGGAAGGTGCCACAGGGGGCTGGGGAGGCGGGCAATCTCCCGAAGGTGTGTGTGTGTGAGCGTGTGTGTGCATGTTTGTTGTGACAATTGTGTGTTTTATATGTGTGTGTTGTGCATACGAGTGTCGATGTGTGCATGCTCGTGCTTGTGTGTGCGCGTATGTATCTGCGTGTGTCGGCAAGCATATGTACACCTGTGTGCATCTGTATGTGCATATGTGTGTGGGTGCGGGCTGTGTATATGTGTGCATCTGTAATGTGTGTACATGTATTCTGTATGCGCACGTATATGTAGGTGTGTGTTTGTGTATATGTGTATATGGGTATTTGTGTGTTTGTGTTTAGGTGGGTATGTGCATGTTTGCATGTGTATTTGGCTGTTTATTGTGTATCGGTGAGTGATACGTGTTTTCAGGTGTATGTGTTTGTATGTATTTGCATGTGCGTGTAGGCATATGTGTGTTGGTGTGATGGTGTGTGTGTTTGTGTGAGTGTGGGGTGTGTATGTGTGTGTACATGGCATGTATAAGTATTTGGGAGGATGTATGGATATGTGTGCAGGTGAGTGTGTGTGTGCACACGTGTGTGTTATGAAACACCCATTCCAGTGACATCCCCTCACCAAGAAACTGCTGGGTGAGCGAGTGAGTGGTTTGCAGAGTTTCCAGGCTGAGACTCGGAATCTCTGTTTCACTGCAGGAAAGGAAGTCCTGCCATCGAATGCCCAGAGAGCGAGGAGTCGGCAGGTGTGCCCTTCCTAACTGCGGCGAGAGACTCACGTTCTCCAGTAACGACCAAAAGCCAAAAGACAAACAAGCGAATGTCCAAGAACCACTTCTGGGGGTCGGCCTGCCCTCGTCCCACTTCTCTCCCTGTTGCCGCCTCCCTCCCACACGTTGGCCTGCCTGACACTCTTGTCTTCCACGTCAGTTTGCCGGTACATTCCAGCTCTGAAGCCCCGTCCCCGGGGCGTGCGGGTCCCGGGTGTAACCATGTGTAACCACGTCCGTGGACTTACAGGGGGTGTCCCCAGGGGGCACCGTGACTGCCCAGTGCCCATCCGCAGCCTGTCCCTCCTCACTGCCGGCACTCTTAGAACAGAGGGTGCCTCTCCACGCCAGCGGGAGGCCACAGCAACCGAATTGGGGAGGAAATTGGAAAGTCGACATTTCCTTTTAAATAAGCGAAGGATAGCTGATCCAGCTCAGCCAGGAGAGAAATCCAGATCTCAGATTTCACCCTGAACCCAAACTACCACCGCATGCTGCTTTGCTGGGGAAGAGAGAAGGGACACACTGCGTGAGGTTCTTACACTGACACAGACCCCGGCCTGTGCCGTGTCTCAGCGCCGGCGAGCAGCAGACACGGCACCGGCTCTTAGACAGCGGACCTGGCCCGGCCCACAGTGAGGACGCATTAGATAACTCAGAGAAAATTCTGCTTTGATGTAATCGCCAGTCGCCTTTCCAGACTCAAAAACATTTGGCTTACCTGGAGAAGACCTGGACCCTGGGGTCATAATTGTGTCCCAAACAGCCACTATTTAAGAACTACTAATTATTAAAATGAACCATCCAGACATAGTTTTGTGGCTTAAGTTATAATCAAATGCTCCCATTTTGATTCAAGTAGGATGAGAGGAAAAAAGACACTTTAAAAATATTTATCAAGTGCTTTTCATAGGTGTGGTTGTGAACGGCCTATTAATTTTGTCACTGTCCCTTCTCCCCCAGATTTCCACTAAGTCATCTATCTCGGTAAGGCACAGAGATATGCAGAGTATTTTTCCAGTATCAGCACCATGATCAGCACTTGATATTTGCACGTTTTCTCAGATTTTATTCCTCAGCTCGTGACAACAGGGGAAACAATGTACGCATATATGGCCCTCACTACACAATTCTGTCTCCACATGATACATAACATACAGTAATCGATGTGGCTTCGTACACGGGAGAGAACATCTGGAAGAAAACCCTGAACTGTACCGGTAAGTGGTGGGTCAGAGCGTAACGGGAGACTCGCGAACTGCTCAAGTGGGATTGCAGCTCAGTGATTCAGAACGGGGCACCTTGTTTTATTTCCTCCCGTTACACAGAAATCGAGGGTAAGAACATACTTCTGTAGCTGGAACATTCTATACGGTTAAATGGTGCGCTCTGGGAATCACAAAGCCCCAAACGGCAGGTGACACAGGAGACAGGCGTCCACTTTTCCCACCACTGTCCCCCAGGGTCCCTTCACTGCGCCCGACAGAGTCCCGGTTCTTCAGACACACTGTGTGCGGGTGAATGAAAACGACCCGGCTTTGCAGATGCCCCTCCTCCTCCCCTAGGTATTTTCCTAGAGCGATGAGGAGGGAAAACGCGCTAAAACCTGCCGTACAGGTTTTACAGTCACTCCTGACCGTGATACCCAGTCATCACACCTTCTGACATCTTTTCATTTGCCAGCGTGCGATTATAGGGCCCCGTTTCACAGCTCACTTTTCAGGAGATCCAGCTATATACAAAAACACAAAAAGGACTATGGCTTTGGTCATATTTGCATTTCGTTGTAAACGCTAACACCGGGGGTTCTGCCTGTTTCAGTGGAGAGTCTCAGGCTGTATCAGGTAGGGCACAAGTCCTCCAGCAGCCAGACGTGACCGCTGTGTCTCCCAGGAAACCAGAAGCCAGACGTGACCGCTGTGTCTCCCCAGAAAGGCCCTTTGTTCTGTCCAGTGTCCACTGCACTTCCACAGAAGGCTCCTGTCTCAGCCCGGGCTCTTACAGCAGAATACCACAGGCTGGTGGGCTTAAAACGGGGACTTTGTCAGTGTTGGAGGCTTGAAGTCGAAGATCAGTCTGCCGCTGATTCGGTTCCTGGGGAGGGCACCCTGCTGGCGAGCACACAGCAGCCTTCTCTGTGTCCTCCCAGGGCAGAGAGCCAGAGGGCTCTGAGGTCTCCTCTCCCTGTGTGAGGGCACTAGTCCTACCACGGGGCCCCACCCTCACGACCTCCTCTACCCCCACTTACTTCCCACAGGCCCCACCTCCAAGCACCATCCCACTGGGGGTGAGGCTTCTACATATGGTTTTGGGAGACACAGACTCCGGTCCACAGCCCCTCATCACGGTGGCCAACACCGCACGGAGGTGACTATTAGCTCTGAGTCCATTCGAGGAGAGGAATGACCAATCCTCCCTTCCTCCACCTCAAACACAAAGAAGGAAGCTAATAAACAGCAAACGAGCATTTCCGTAGAAGATCACAATCTTTTAGACATGAATGTTGTGTTTAGTATGTCCTCTGACAGTTAATTGGGTCTCAATAAATATCATTGGGCTCAGTAAATGAGTGGTGCTGGGCCTCAGTAATCTAAGAGGATGTTATCTGGAAGGTCCAACTAATCCCGACAAATGACTCAGCCTGGTGGACAGAGTTTAACGTTTCTTGTTTCTGTATTAAAAAGTGTCCGCCCCCAAATGGCAGTGTCTTAGTATAACTGATATTGAACAATTCCTGCTGAGAGGAAGTGGTCGCTAACGTCGTTTACTTCTTGAAGTGACTCCTTGTTCAGAAGCATGACTGTGCCATCTGCATGTTTATCTTCCTCCTTCCTATATTCATAAATGATTTTGCCCCAAGTTTGGTGAAGTATTGGAAAAAGTGAGTAGTTAAGAACACAACTGTCTGCACATAACCATAGTCTCTTTCTGAAGGAAAGGATATGTGAATAAGGGTTATTTATGATTAGCTCACTTATTTTCATCAACATATATACTTTTTAATTTTTTTAATGTTTATTTATTTTTGAGAGAGAGACAGTGTGAGTAGGGGAGGGGCAGAGAGAGAGGGAGAGAGAACCCAAAGCAGGCTCCAGGCTCTGAGCTGTCAGCACAGAGCCAGATGTGGGGCTTGAACCCAAGAACCACAGGATCATAACCTGAGCTGAAGTCAGACGCTTAACTGACTCAGCCACCCAGGTGTCCCTCATCAATATATTTTTAATAGACCCACTCAATTTTTTATCATTTTTTCTCAAACTCCTAGTGATTCAGGATTTCTCATTTTAATGAGTCTTAGAGAGTAATTGTGATAAAAAATCAAATACTGAATTATAAATTGTGGTAGAAAGAACATTAAGCTATAAATTATATAAATTTTTAAAAATGTTTTGATTTTGTTACTAGTTAAACTGTATAATCATCAAAGCCTTATTTTGCCTTCCTGCACTTTATTTTTACTGAAAATAAGAGTTTGGAACAGGTGAATTCTGATTATTCTTTTAGTTGTTAACGACCACTCAGGTTCGCTGTCATTGTGACAGGTGGTAAAGCCAAAGGGCTTTGGGGGGGAGTCACAGGATGCCTCATAGACCAGCCGGGCCAGTATTTCTAGGGGCAGAGATCCATGGTCGACTCACGCATTTCCTCTTCTTCCTGGAAACATGGCAGGACCACATTTTCAGGCTTCCTTGTTGTTGGGCGACAAATTTACAGCCAACCACCCATGATCAGAAGTGACATACACCCGTCTCATCATGCCCTTTATTTTGAAAATAGAGCTTTTGAATGCACAGCCTTCAATGCTCAGTATCCCCCACAATGCCCCTGTGTGCTTGAGCGTGGCGGCTGGATGAACTTGAGGTGGGTGGAGCCGGAGAGGTAAGGACCGTGGTCTCTGAACCACCACCTGGAGGACAGCCGTGACCAGGACCAGCCAGGAACGCCCATTCTGTGTGTTCTCGGAGAAAGAGCAGACTCTTGCCTCTACGGGTCTGTGGGTATGCTTCCTAACCGCAACTGGCATTTCCCCAGCCACTGCGTTCTGTTCCCAAAGCACCATATGGATCAGGTTTGGTGCATTTAAAGATGATTTCAAACCCACCAGTCAAGTAATGAGCACAGAAATCTGTTCGGGAGCCTCGGACAATGATGTGCAAACTGTTTGGAGTGAGCGTTGGGGTTAATGGCTGAACCTGTGAGGTTTGACTTTCTTACTACTTCCCCTATTTTTCTTTCTCTGTTTTAATGTCGTGAAATGTTGTGGGACTGTCACACAGACACATATAAATCACCTCTGGATGGGTATGTGTATGTTGATTTGTTCTACTAAATTCCCCTCAGTTCATTACTCAGAGAGCTATCTCCCAACTCTGTCTGAGAGACAGCCTAGAAGATTTGATTTACACCATCCTATTTCAATGTGGGTGCAGAGTCAGATGGAGAAGATAGAAAACTCAGTCAAGAACGGAGGTGCTTTCTTTGCTAAGACTGGCAGCGCCTGCTCCTGGTCCCATGCTTGCAGAATATTTGGGTGTGGTTTCAAAATGAAGAGGGGCTGGGGGACGGGGACGCTCATACTGATGCTTCACCAGCTCAGTGTGTTTCCAGATTTTCCCCTACATGGTGTTAGCACAGGTCATGGCTCGGACAGAAGGCTACAAAAATAAAGAGCTTTTCTCCTCTGCTTCAATTTACGGAATCTGGTCTGCACTACTATTTTTCTATTTCTCTGTATTTTTCTCAATACATCATTGCTTTCTACTTCAGCCTGGTGAACTTCATATACTATTGCTATAGGAAATGAGATTTTCATGAAGTTCTTGAAAATCTGAAGACTGGATTTCTCTAAGTGTTTGCTGTGAAAATGAAGGTACACGAGAGCAAAGAAATGTAGGTGGATAAGAGTGACAAACCTAGGCCTCGATTCTACAAGGTGACATTTCTACAATACCACTTCCCTGGGCGAACAAAGAAATCATCACAATGTCCGTGTTTCTGGGGTGGATTAAATGTCTAAATTTAGGGCAGAAACACATGGTGCAGAGGAGAGGACAGCAACCTCTTGGCTCCTTGGCTTGAGATCTAAGATTCACTTTGCCACCAGCTGTCCACTCAACCTCATGCACATCGACTCTGCACTCATGTTTGTCATCTGTGGGACAAGCTCTCTGTAATGGGTACACCGTGAAGTAATTGTTGGGGTGCCTCAGTCAGTTAAGTGTCCGACTTTGGCTTAGGTCATGATCTTGTGGTTCATAAGTTTGAGCCCTGCATCGGGCTCTGTGCCGACAGCTCAGAGTCTGGAGCCTGCTTCAGGTTCTGTGTCTTCCTCTCCTTCTACCTCCTCCCCACTCCTCATGCTCTGTCTCTCTCTGTGTCTCAAATATAAGTAAACATTTAAAAAAAAAAAGCACACCAGTAATTATCGACCAGTGAGCATTGGTTGAGTAAGGAGTTTATGCTTTAGGAGGTAACGAAAGGCTCATGGTTCTAACTTCTAAGGATGATCCTTTTCATCTGAAATAAAATGTCCTTTAACACCAATACCAAGCTATTTGAAATTTTATTTGGTTAAATTGAATTACCAAAGCCTAAGTACCTGAATAATTCGATTTGGTCAAATCCTCCTTCATGGGCTCAGATACCCTATGAGCCACCCCACACTTTGGCCTATGAAGAAACATGCAGTAGCTACAATCTTGGTCTGAAAGTCAGAAGATATTTAATTTATTTAAGCATAGAAGGTTTCAAACTGCCAGAGTTTTATATTAAAATGAAATAATTTCCTCTGAAGATTTTATAAGTAAGTTTTTGGAAAGTATGAATTAATTACGAGGGGGAATATAACAGTGCCTTAAGTAGAACAAAAGGAATAATTAGGAAGAATATGGAAGTTACCAAAAAAGATGTTCTAAATATACAGCTTTTCAAGAGGTGAGTTCTGTACACAAGAGTGCCTGATGAACTTCCTATTGCTATTGGAACACATGCCGTGGTTTTACACAACAGAATTTTCTTACATTTTAGAGGTAAGGAATCCAAAGTGGGACCCCCTGAGGTATTCTGAGGGCTTCAGGAGAGAGTCCATGTCCTGGTCTTTCCCAGCTTCTACAGTCGGTCTGCATTCCTTAGCTTGTGGTTCCTTCCACCATCTTCCAAGCCACCATTGCAGGATTTTCAAATCTCTCCCTGACTCTGACCCTCTGCCCCCCTGTCCCACTCAGAAAGCCCCCTCTGATCACGCTGGACCCCCCAGTATAACCCAGGACAATTCTCCCATCCTAAAGTCAGCTGACCAGCAACCTTAATTCCACCTGCAAATGTAGTTATCCTTTGGCACATAACCTAACACAGTCACAGGCCTAGTTAGATTGAAATGTAGACATGGAAGGGGAGCAGAATACACCACCCAGGAGCATGCCACTGTGCCATGAAGTTTATTTTATTTGAGCTAAATACAAGTGAGAAGAAGCCGATAGAAAAAAGCTCTCTGCCTTCACGAGTTGCCTAAAAGGAGGACGTGAATTTATAAAGGTGTCTCTCTCTCCCCTTCTACCAGGAAGGACAAATACTGATCACCAGAGATAACTCTAGACCCTCATCTGCCAAGAGACAGTACGGGAGGAATCTATATAACAAACTCATGCACTCGCCTTTATTTCTCATTAGTTCCTGATATATTTGCCTTCCTGTAATGTGCTGCCCTAGAAATTCAAAATTCTGTTCCTTCATCTTGTTACGTCTCTACAAATGTATTGCTCTTCTGCGAAGATGCTTTATAAGCC
>NC_043709.1:133601595-133603573 GCF_006229205.1 Suricata suricatta | reverse complement strand
TCTCTCTCTACAACATCTTTGGGGAGATGCATTATCTGCCTGCCACAGATATCTACCTTTTAGTATTGGGTAGGCTGTTTCCAACTCAGGCAGTCATGGACTGATCCATTCAACAAGTGTTCATTAAGCACATATTCTGTGCCAGACGTGGTGCAGAGCCTGGGATCAGAGTGCTGAACACGGCAGACTTGGGCCCCACCTTCATGTCGCACCAAATGAGGCCCAGAGAGACAGAGAAAACCCAAGGCAAACTATAGAAGCACATCCAGAATGACCTTCGTGCCTCCAGCGGTCAGTTATCTGGAGGGACTTGGACATGTGGGGTACAGATCTTGGTAGACACTGAGAGACATGTCGGTCCAGGCATGTAAGACGGGACTGCAGTGCACAGCGTGGAGACCCTGCCCGGGTCTGAGCATCACAGGACGTACCCCAGAGCTCCTCTCCCACAGAGCCTGGGGAGTAGCCAGAAACCAAATTAAGATGTAGGCACATTATCCTCTGTATTATGATTCCCTTTCAAAGGAGACTTAAGTTACTGGGATTCCAGGGCCTTAGTAAGTGTCTTACACACGGGCATCTATGAGATCATCATGCTCTTAGGTTACAGACCTGGGTTCCTGCCAAACGCATTCTCTCCACTGCCCCCAAAGTGTATTGGATCCTCTTAAACCCTTAAACTGAGTTTGCCCTGCCTGGACACCATCACATTGCGTGACCGCTGTGGGCCAGCTGTCCTGTAAAATGCGGCTTGAAGCCAGTCACCAAATGGTGCTCAGCGGAAGAGAGGTAGGGGTGATGACAAGAGGAGAGGGGGAAGGGAAGGCTGGGATTCCTTAGAGAACCACCTTGCTGTTTTGTCGCCCTGCCTCTCCCTCCCTGCCCTTCACATGACTTCTCAGCCCCCCTGCCTGTCCCCTTCGTCCCCGGGTACTTGGGGGAAAAAAGTGTCTGGAAGAGAAAGACGAAACTCTGTCATAAGAAATGATCAGACTCCACTCTGATGGCAGGATGAGCGTCTCGTATCAGCCCCCAGCCCCCAGCGGGGGTGTCCTGTGCGCTGGACGGCCAGGGTGCAGCCAGGAGCCCACGTGTCTTGGTTCATGGCTGCTTACCGCTGCTGCACTGTCCCTCTCCAGCGTCACAGCAAGAAGAGCAAAAGCTTCTGCTACTCTCTGTGGCTAAGACTTCTGGGTGGAGGTGGGCTGAGCCTGGGGAAGAGGTGAATCGCTAAATGAGAAACGGCCGATTGAGTTACTGGTGTCTGGTAACCGAGGACTGATGTCCAAGTGCATTTGTTAAACATCCCATCAACCACTGGGATGTTTTTGGACTTACGTCATGCCCTCCGAGGAAAACATTTAATCTATGGACAAATTTAGGAGCCGCTGTTGGAAACAAAATAGCTAATCTGTTAGGTAATGCTTGTGGATATTAATAGTAAGCCCTGCGCTTTCAACGTCCACTTCTATAAACAGATCCCATTTCCTCTGCTGAGAAACTGAAAGCTCATTCTTCATAATTCCCTTCCTCCGTCTCTTTTCAGTGTGAGTTTTCATTTTAAAGTCTCATTGACTTTATTATCTACACAGTGACCCTTCATCACCAAAACTGGTCAAAGAGCTTTCAAAGGAAACGAGGGGGAAGGAACCTTCAATGTGCTCCCATGACTCTGGTTCTCTGGCTCCTTATCACAAGTAAGGCAAGCCCAAGCCCGTCACCGGCTCCCTGTCTCCGTCTCCGTGTCCTTCCTCTTCTGCTCCTCCTTCCTCCTCCATTTCCTCTCTTTTACGAACTTATATTTGTTCTTGAATAATCACAGTTGCACACTGTGCTCAAAGAATGTTTACTCTTGACCTGAGTCTCCACCAGCACATGCCAGGGGAAATGCCGTGGGGCCTGGGTGGCATTAACATGCCCATGGCTGTGTCACCTCCTCCAAGAAGCCTCACTGCAACGGGATGGAAAGTAACATAAA
>NC_043709.1:133599514-133601495 GCF_006229205.1 Suricata suricatta | reverse complement strand
TTTATGTTACTTTCCATCCCGTTGCAGTGAGGCTTCTTGGAGGAGGTGACACAGCCATGGGCATGTTAATGCCACCCAGGCCCCACGGCATTTCCCCTGGCATGTGCTGGTGGAGACTCAGGTCAAGAGTAAACATTCTTTGAGCACAGTGTGCAACTGTGATTATTCAGGAACAAATATAAGTTCGTAAAAGAGAGGAAATGGAGGAGGAAGGAGGAGCAGAAGAGGAAGGACACGGAGACGGAGACAGGGAGCCGGTGACGGGCTTGGGCTTGCCTTACTTGTGATAAGGAGCCAGAGAACCAGAGTCATGGGAGCACATTGAAGGTTCCTTCCCCCTCGTTTCCTTTGAAAGCTCTTTGACCAGTTTTGGTGATGAAGGGTCACTGTGTAGATAATAAAGTCAATGAGACTTTAAAATGAAAACTCACACTGAAAAGAGACGGAGGAAGGGAATTATGAAGAATGAGCTTTCAGTTTCGCAGCAGAGGAAATGGGATCTGTTTATAGAAGTGGACGTTGAAAGCACAGGGCTTACTATTAATATCCACAAGCATTACCTAACAGATTAGCTATTTTGTTTCCAACAGCGGCTCCTAAATTTGTCCATAGATTAAATGTTTTCCGCGGAGGGCATGACGTAAGTCCAAAAACATCCCAGTGGTTGATGGGATGTTCAACAAATGCACTTGGACATCAGTCCTCGGTTACCAGACACCAGTAACTCAATCGGCCGTTTCTCATTTAGCGATTCACCTCTTCCCCAGGCTCAGCCCACCTCCACCCAGAAGTCTTAGCCACGGAGAGTAGCAGAAGCTTTTGCTCTTCTTCTTGCTGTGACGCTGGAGAGGGACAGTGCAGCAGCGGTAAGCGGCCATGAACCAAGACACGCGGGCTCCTGGCTGCACCCTGGCCGTCCAACGCACAGGACACCCCCGCTGGGGGCTGGGGGCTGATACGAGATGCTCATCCTGCCATCAGAGTGGAGTCTGATCATTTCTTATGACAGAGTTTCGTCTTTCTCTTCCAGACACTTTCTTCCCCCAAGTAGCCGGGGACGAAGGGGACAGGCAGCGGGGCTGAGAAGTCATGTGAAGGGCAGGGAGGGAGAGGCAGGGCGACAAAACAGCAAGGTGGTTCTCTAAGGAATCCCAGCCTTCCCTTCCCCCTCTCCTCTTGTCATCACCCCTACCTCTCTTCCGCTGAGCACCATTTGGTGACTGGCTTCAAGCCGCATTTTACAGGACAGCTGGCCCACAGCGGTCACGCAATGTGATGGTGTCCAGGCAGGGCAAACTCAGTTTAAGGGTTTAAGAGGATCCAATACACTTTTGGGGCAGTGGAGAGAATGCGTTTGGCAGGAACCCAGGTCTGTAACATAAGAGCATGATGATCTCATAGATGCCCGTGTGTAAGACACTTACTAAGGCCCTGGAATCCCAGTAACTTAAGTCTCCTTTGAAAGGGAATCATAATACAGAGGATAATGTGCCTACATCTTAATTTGGTTTCTGGCTACTCCCCAGGCTCTGTGGGAGAGGAGCTCTGGGGTACGTCCTGTGATGCTCAGACCCGGGCAGGGTCTCCACGCTGTGCACTGCAGTCCCGTCTTACATGCCTGGACCGACATGTCTCTCAGTGTCTACCAAGATCTGTACCCCACATGTCCAAGTCCCTCCAGATAACTGACCGCTGGAGGCACGAAGGTCATTCTGGATGTGCTTCTATAGTTTGCCTTGGGTTTTCTCTGTCTCTCTGGGTCTCATTTGGTGCGACATGAAGGTGGGGACCAAGTCTGCCATGTTCAGCACTCTGATCCCAGGCTCTGCACCACGTCTGGCACAGAATATGTGCTTAATGAACACTTGTTGAATGGATCAGTCCATGACTGCCTGAGTTGGAAACAGCCTACCCAATACTAAAAGGTAGATATCTGTGGCAGGCAGATAATGCATCTCCCCAAAGATGTTGTAGAGAGAGA
>NC_043709.1:133584687-133599414 GCF_006229205.1 Suricata suricatta | reverse complement strand
GGGGTCTTCTGGGGAAACCACACTGAGACACTGAACATTGTTTCTCTCCTTACACTGTTCTTTGCACTACCCATTGTGTACAAGAGTATAAATTCAAGGGACACCAAATGCTATTATGTTTAAATTAGTCAGCAATTATAACTACTATTTATTGGGGGTGACTTAATGCCAGACATGACTGTCAGAAACCGTAACCTATAATTCTTGTGATGAGGTAAGTGATGTAAAGAAGTAAAATCAAGTTCATGTGCCATGGCTTCTGAATGCCTCAATTCAGCTCTCAATACATTGATCTGGGAAAGTCTCTCAACAGTCAAATAGGAAGATACCATTATTTTTTTGTATTTATTTATTTTGAGAGAGAGAGCACAAGCAGGGGAGGAGAGGAGAGAGAGGAAGAGAGAGAAAATCCTAAGCAGGCTCTGTGCTTTCAGCACGGAGTCTGATGCATGGCTAGATTATGACTTGATCCAAAACCAGGAGTTGGACGTTTAATGGACTGAGCCACCTGGATGCCCTAGGAAGGTACCATGATCATCCCCATTCTGTACAAGTGAGCTGAGAAGCGAGCTGCACCAAGTTCAGTGTTACGCTCCCTGTCACTACCGGAGAAGACCTCAAACCTAGGTTTCCAATCCCTACACCAGCTAAGGGTTTTCAGCACCAACTCTATTAGCACAGATCATCAAAAATTAAGCCTGTTTTATTAATTGGACTTATACTTCATGCTAGAAAAAAAGAGCCAGTTATTTTTGTGACTTTGTGTGTGTACATGTCCACGTAGGTATGTGTATGTGCACAAGTGCATGTGTGTGTGTATGTGTAGGTATGTGTGCTGCTACATTCACCAAACACTAGGCAGCTAGCAAGAGGCACAAAGGAATTTGGTCTGGAATATTATTCTGGTTCACAAATTTTACTAATGGACCAACGCAGTAAAAACAAGTTTCTAGTCTTTATTTTGACGCAACTCTTCAAGGATGGTTTGACTATGAATGCAAAGACATGCAATCTTCTTTTTTATTGGATTAGACTGTCAGTTCCGGTAAATTTGGCTTTGAGATAGGAGGGGAGGTTAAAATCCATGGAAGGGAAATTAGACAGGATAGAGACTCTTTAACTGCAAACAGAGGAATCCCCGCTAACGCAACGAAATGAAAACATATGCACAAAGGGACTGTGAGCAAACCACATAGTCTGCCTCACCCAGAAGGAGAAGGGTCAGTTTCTCACGATGTGGGTAAATAACCATTTGTGAGAATTACATTCTTTTCACTTATTTTCAATGCTGGTTACATCTGATAATGCATTTTATTTCAGGCTATATCTGAAGACAGGAATTGGTTCAATTCTATTTGTCTCCAGAACTGTCTGATTCTCCTCTGTCTTTTTTGTCCCTTTTGGCTAAAATTTATTTGAGGCAAATGCTCCCTTTCATCAGTAACTCCTCACTCCACCAACAATATCCCATACCTGATTCTAATCTCACTTCTCATTGATCTTATCTTGTTGGCTCACAATTCATATTTATGTGACTGTATTTAACCTGTGACTCTGGCTCTTCAGATGCTGACGTTATTTTTTAAGCATTTCTTATTTCTCAGAGTGCCCAGGTTTGGTATCCACCCTGGATGTTGGGAGAATGCCTACCTTGGTGAATTTCTTTCATGGGTCTCCATGATTAGGAGACTGGAAGAAAGGATTCTGACCTATTTTGATGATAAGTGGTCACTGGAGTTAACAAAAGTTGAGAAAAAGTTGAATCAAATTTTAGGCTTATCAAATTATTTATGCAGGACCAAAGAATTCACTTGATTATTTGTGGCGAGAGATGAACTGTAATTTAGAACTTAGACTCTTTGTAGGTGTTGATCTTGGGGGTTGGAGAGGTCTGCAATGGTGGGCGTTGGTTAGCGAGCAGACAGCAAGACCCAGTAGGGAAGGGGGTCGCTGAAGAGTCGGGACCACGAAACCCAACCACAGAGCTCTGGAAGGGGCAAGACGCAAGAGAGCCGCCCCATCTCAGCACGCGTCCCGGGGCTCTGTCTGTGTCGCCCTTTACGAGGTACCAAGATGGGCCCAGGGCTTTACAGACACTACACTTGATGCTAGAAGAGCCAGCTATGAAAGAGGAGAAGGGTAAACCAGAAAGCTGCACAGCGGCTGCGCACGTCCGCCCTTGGGCGTTTCCCGGGCAGCCCCTCCCCGCCCTCCCCCTCCCGCACAGGGAGCTCCAGCCCGCCCTGCCGTCCAGCACCTGTGTCTTGTCTCACAACCGCGTCATTCTTCCCTCCACCACCGAACTCTGACGGCAGCCTCAGTCTGCGTGGAAGCCAGGCCTTCGCCAGGTCTGAGACCCATTTCCCAGGCTGGTTTTGACACTTAGAGACATTTGAAAGAGAAATTATAAGGACCGATTTGGCCAAAGGCAAGGAATAATGTCTCAGTGTGATGAAAGGAAATATTTACTTAGAAAGTTATACATTTCCTAATGAGTAAGCCTTCATCACTTACCAAAATAAATGTGTTCTGGCATTAAAAAAACAAAATCAAATTATTTCACGTGTTCTCAGGCATGGGAATCCACATACCATTTTATATCTGGCTGTGTTGTCACAAAGTTATGAAAATACAGCTTCCTTAAGTATGGGAAGTGGGTAATTTTCTAAGTGCAGTCTTTGAAGTATCTGGTGGCTGTATAGCATGACCTTTAGATGCTACCTATATAATCATAAAATAGGTAACAACTCAATCACACTCTTCCAGCTCACACGAATAAAGATTTTGGGCATCCCAGTTTTCTGGAGTAACTGACCCTCTGTAGCTATAGGGTAGATAACTATTTTGGTAGTTCTTATTGCTTCTTTTTTAAAGCTTATTTATTTATTTGCTTGAGAGAGACAGAAGACAGAGACGGCACAAGTGGGGAAGGGACAGAGAGAGAGGGAGAGAGAATCCCAAGCAGGCTCCATGCTGCCAGAACAGAGCTCGGCGCAGGGCTCAAACCCAGGAAACTGGGAGATCATGACCTGAGCTGAAACCAAGAGTTGGATGCATAACCAACAGCCACTCAGGCGCCCCAGGTTCTTGCTGCTTCTGAAGTACACGCACAACGGCATCCCCGAGGCACCCCAAACATTGCCTTGCTGTTAGGGCAATAAACGCACAGATTTTGTTAACCCATGGGGTCAAGTAAATGAAAGAGGAATGTAATAACTTAAAACCTTTTAGAATTTCATTAGTCACTCGGGGCCTGGCAGAGAGAAGGAAGTCATTAACGTCTTAGATGCTCTGGCAGCTTTAATAATTTTAGCATCCCGGGCACCTGGGGGGCTCGGTTGGCTAAGCATTTGACTTCAGCTCAGGTCATGATCATGGTTCATGAGTTTGATCCCCGCATTGGGTTGTGTGCTGACAGCTCAGAGCCTGGAGCTGCTTCAGATTCTGTGTCTCCCTCTCTCTCTGCCCCTCCCCTGCTTGCACTCTGTCTTTCCCTCTCTCTCTCTCAAGAATAAATAAATGTTTAAAAAATAAAAATAAATAATTTTAGCTTCCAATTGAGTTAAGATGCATATATATATATGTCCAGGGCCAGCACTGTGGATATAATGATAAAAGGAAAACCTTCTTGCAAGAAACATTATGAAATTATGAGCAAAAGCATCAGAACACATTTAATTTACTAAAACAATATGACGTGCATGCATAGAAGGCAACACTGAGGACTTTCCCAGCCTGAGCTGTGGGGAAGAAAAAAAAGGTGGTAGAATTCAAAACCACAGGCGCGCACCTGGAGTATGTTTTGAGAACATGTATTTACACTGCTTGCAGGGTCCAGAAACGACCGAGCTGAGACAAGAACGGAGGGAATGTTCCCAAGCCAGTCACTTGCCTGGGGCTCTTGGCAAAGGCAAACAGAAATCCACTCTGAGAGATGGTCATGGTTCAGGCCACCAGGGATCCTCAGTCAGAAAATAGCCTCCCCACATGACATCAGAGACAGTGTGCACAACTCAAGTTAAGACTGAAACTCAATGATCTGAAATACTAAGATGGGAGTCTGAAAGAGTACTTTAAAAAGAACATAATTAGGGGCACCTGGGTGGCTCAGTCAGTTAAGCAACTGACTTCAGCTCAGGTCATGATCTCACGGTTCCTGAGTTCAAGCCCCACATCTGCCTCTGTGCTGACAGTTCAGAGCCTGGAGCCTGCCTTGGATTCAGTGTCTCCCTCTGTCTCTGTCCCTCCTCCTGCTCACACGCTCTCTCTCTCTCTCTCTCTCTCTCTCTCTCTCTCTCAAAAACAAATAAACATTAATACATTTCATAACATGAAATAAAATGAATATAATTAAAATGCTTCAAGATATAAATATAATCGAAGTCCTAAAAAAAGAATAAGACACAGTGAGAAAAGAATAACAGAAACCCGCTAGCACTTAATTTAAAAAATACAGCCCTTAAACCTCAGTAGATGGGTCTAAAAGTGGGTAAAACACAGTCAAAGAGAGACTCGGGAGAAGCCGGGCAGGGAAACCGTGCAGATGGATGCCAGGAAATACGGGCAGGGGGACGAGAGAGAGATCAGTGACAGGCAGTGAGGGGGAATGACATGACTCAGCATTTGCTCCTGGGGCATTCTGGAAAACTAGGTTAGAGCAAATGGAGGCGAGGACCAACATCAAAGCCCCAGATGGAAACTAAAATGACAAAGAAAAAAAAAAGTCTTACCTGGGGAGACCAAGTTTTAGTCTAAACACAGATTTCTTAACAGAAGAAATCCAAAATAATAAAGATAGCAAACATAATAACTCAGAAAGCCCACAGTTCGTCTAAGTAATCCGCTGACCAAAGCCCACCACCATGGTTAACGTAAGAAAACAGTGCAAAACGATGTAAGTGGTGTTTACAAAAAAGAAACTCATATGATATGACTAAATTGGTATTTGGAGGAAAACAGTTTACCATTAAATGCATATATTTAGAAAATTAGAATAACAAAGTTACTGAGCAAAGTTTCCAACAAAAAAATTTTAAGTTCCCATATATACACCTCAAAATCCAGAATGTATGACAGAGTAAGTGTGAGAGCAGAATTAATGAAATAGAAAAGAGGGTATCAATAGAAAGTGTCAAAAAACCGAGATCTTACTCTTGACAAAGTCTGAGAAAGACAAACTCTCAAAAAGCTTAAAGAACAAAAATAAAGAGAAGGTATATGTAAATAACAAGATACATTAAATTATTGCATGCAACTCATATCCTTAAAAATGAAAAATATATCTTATATGAATAAGTTGTATTTTTACATAATTTAAACTTTTAGCTAAAATGGACAGCTTCAAAAGTACATAAATTACAGAAAGTATGAGAAAAAATAGAAAATTGAAATGCACTTTCAAATCCATGTAATTAAATCAGTAGGTAAAAATGTATCCATAAATTAAAAAAAAAAAACACACTAAGACCAGATGAGCTTAAGTAATATTTTCCAAACCTTCAAGGAATGTAGTCCAAATTTTATACAAACTCAACAAGTGAGAGATTAAAAAGATAGAAAATCTCCCCAACTCATTAAACAAGACTAAAATGACCTTGATTTCAAACCAAGAGAGATCGTATGTGCAAGGAAAGTTCTAGAACAATCTCACCTTCAAATATGAATGTAAAAGTTCTTATCTATAATATTAGCATACTGACTGAACCCATGTTTCAAAAAATGATAAAGAACACGGTCATACATCAAACTAGAGATGGGTTAATAGCAGGAATTCTATCGATTTATTTCTCCACTCTCATAGCATGACCTTAGTAAAGGAGACAACGAGTGAGAACCACAGAAGATAGTCCACATTTACCACATAACATTAACTTGTTCATAGCGTAGTGGCCCTAGTGGCCAGAAATCATATCGACAACTTAGAAGCGATTATCCAATTGGCTCGAATCTTACCATTTTTGAAATTCTATAACTCAGACTTGGCGATGGGGTGAGTGGCAGTCCCTGCCTGTGGCATGTGACAGGGTGACCATGAAAAGGGCTTCAGAATTAGAGCGTGAGAGTGAGAAGGAAATCCCTGGACGTCTACATTGGTTCTAACATCAAACACCCTCACTCTGGGGTGACACCCACAGTTCTCTTGGGAAAGTGGCCCCACAATTCTTAAAATGATGCAAGTTTTTCCTTAATGGGTAAGTTCCTCTGTCTACCCTGAGTAATTATGGGATTAATAGAGGCACAGTGAATTAAACTTATAGGTCAATAATTTTGTTAGCTACAGGACAAAATGTATTTAAAGCATTTAAAATCATCCATGAGCATATTAAAATATATAACAAGATAACATTTTAAATTCCAATTTAAAATCAAACAAGTGAAACATTTTTAATACGTTATGATTTGAAATTTTGTTAAGTTTGTAAATGGTATCAAAACAGATAAGGGAAATTTAAAATGCTGTCTTTATTAGTTTATTAGATTTTTAATATCCACTTGTGAGCTTGGGAATGCACATCTATCAGGCAATTGGGGTGATTAAAAATGAAATTGAATATATAACATTTACATAGTTTGAAATGTTTAAAGGTATTTAAGTTTTAGAAACACCTTTACATTATGCGTTAAAATTTGATTTTTTTATTTCAGTAAATTAATGGTTAAGTATTAACTTAATGTAACATCTAAATTGCCTTTGCTTTGACCCAAAAACTAGCGTTGCAGACAATCTCTCAATCCCTTCACATCTTACTGGGATTGAAACAGCCCACAAACAGCAAGAGCAAACCACCTTTCACACTAGCAAGCTCATTACCGACTGAGAAGACCAAAATACGGTAATCTTTCATGATTAAAAAAAATCTCTGATAAAAGCTAATACCTATACACAGTACTGGCAGGTGTTCTAAGGATTTACAGGGACAGAATATTGGAAGAGAGGGATCTCCTTAGCTCACAGAGAGTGTATTCCTAAATCTGCAGAGCCATATACTTAATGGTGAAATCTTAGAATCATTTCTGTTACAAGTTGGGAACAAGAGAAGTGATTAACAAGCCCATTCGCTTCTTTCTAACATCATCGGGAGGTTCTAGTCAATGCGATAATATACACAGATGAAATCTCAGCTATAAAGACTGGAAAAGAATAGCACAATCTGACTATTTCACTAAGCATATGATTTTCTACCCAGAAAATTAAAGATAAGCTACAGAAAAATATTAGAACCAATAAGAGAATTGTATCCTTGGGGTGGTGTACAAAATCAAAGTACATTAATCAACGACATTTGAAAACACTAGCACAAACAATTGGAAATCATGATTTTTAAAAGGTATAGGGGTGCCTGGGTGGCTCAGTCAGGTAAATGCCTGACTTTGGCTCAGGTCACGATCTCACCGTTCATGCGTTCAAGACCCGCAGCAGGCTCTGTGCTGACAGCTCAGAGCCTGGAGCCTGCTTCGGATCCTGTGTTTCCCTCTCTCTTGCCCCTCCCCCACTCACTCTCTGTCTCTCTCAGAAATAAATAAATCTTAAAAAAATTTTTTTTAATTGTAATGATTTTGAAGTAAAAGTAGGAAAACATCTTTGTTACATTTGGAGAAGGAGACTTTTCCCTTAGGTAAATCTTAGAAAGCAAACAATATGGAGGAAAACAAAAAATTAATCAATCTGATTTTATTAAAATTCAAACCATATCCTTGAAAAATAAAATCACTAACTGAATAAGATAAACCACACACTAGAAAAAGTTGTTTACAGTCTATACAAACCAGAAAACATTATTATACAGGATATATTGAATTCCTACAAAGATACAGAAAAAGAAACTGTAAAAAAAACAAGAAAATAGACAAAAAGGAAAGCCACAGATAATAACTGGAATTGCTAATAAACTTATAAAAAGTGACCGGTTTTAGGAGCCGTCAGAGAAATAAAAATAAGCCCATAATAAAATACAGTTAAATAGCCCAACTAGAGGCACAGATTAATGTCTGATAAGAACAACTTGGCACCAATGGAGGAGATAAGACTGTGTGATACCGGGTGAAGCTGAAAGGCCTCTGTTCCACACCAGCTGCTCTCCGGGTTAGTCGTGGGCCCTGGAGAATGGTCCATGGACCCGTACACGTTCACCAGCAAACGTGTGCAGACGGTTTGTGGCCGTGTTGGAGCAGGAAGAGAAGCGGGAACAACGCATCTGTCACCTGCAAGGTGAGTATAGTAATAACACGCTTTCTTCAAGCAGAGGCGTTTCAGACGGCGGCTCAAATGAATGCACTGGATCTATATTTGCAGAGCTAAATCTCCCCATTACGAAGTGCAGAGGAGAAAACAAAGCCACAAAAAGATATACACAAGATAAAGCTTGTATCTACATTTCACAAACACGGCCGTGTCTATGATTTATGGGCGCCCATCTGCGTGCTCGAAGCACAGCGAGAGGCAAGAATGGAGTCCCCACAGCGGGCAGTCCCGGGGCGGAGGAGGAGTGAAAAGGGGTCGTGTGAAGCTGGAGCTGTGTCTCGTCAGTGTTACCAAGACCTGAAATACAGAAGGATAGGAAGAAAGAGCCCGTATGTGTGACCCAGTATGTGAGAGAGACACGCGGCGAGGGCGGAGGACACAGAAGCAAAGCTGATAACATTTCCTGCATTTGGGGGACATACTTGGAAAGCTTCTGCAATGACAAGAATTATGGGAACGGTCTATACCGAATACCCTACAATAACAAAGTAAGGACGTTAGACAAACTGCGAGGTTGTGTGTGGTGTGTGTATGTGGCAAACGTGCAATCGAATTTATATACTGCAGTGAGAATTTTACAAAATACCCTTTAAAAGTAGGAACAGAGTTTCTAGATTTTTTTGATCTAAATTTAACATAAGATAATAATCTGGTCTGATAGTGATTGCAAAGATCTTGGAGTGTTATGGTCACAGTTTTAACACATGCAATTGCCGCTGTCATTTCCACCGTATGCCTGGGAAAGCTTTTCTTTTGAAAAATGGATAAAGAGAGAAATATGAAATCCAGATGTATATAATGTGTACATAATTTAAAACAAGAACTACAGCCTGCGAAATCTTTAGGATAATTTATTTTAAATGCTACTGAATTTTATTGAAGAGTACTGAATTTGCCACGATGGAAGATCCCTGCAACATTCAAAGAGGGAACCTACCCGAAATAAGCCCACAGAGGTAGGTTATGTCTGGGTCCCCGAGGCAGAGACTGTGGGGGAAGACGCAGGGAGGGGGGAGAGGAGAGAGAGACTTGGAGAAGGTGCGCCAGGTTATAAATTTAGAAGCTCTTGTAACGCACCGCGTAGCTGGCCGTTGGCAGGAAGTAAGGGCAGCCTTCGGAGGCCCCACAATGAGTGAGCATGAACTCGAATTCCAAGACGTGGGCAGCACTAAAGCCAAGACCTGCTACTGTAAGTGCCACCAGACCCAGGGAACCCAGAGCCAGCTCGGGCAAGGGCACGGAGGGGACACGACACAGCCTAGGGCTTCTTCAGTGTGAGGAGTGAGCTCTGCACTTCCCCCCACACCCGGAGCATTGCATCTGGCTCACCTGGACAGTGACCTGTCTGCAGGTACACAGGACAGAAACCTGAAAATGACACTTCCGGAAAGCTTGTTCCCTAGGTCTCCGCCTCAGGTGACACTTAGGAGGAAAACCCATAACCTCGAGCTGGCCCTTGCTGGTTCGAGGGGCCAGAGCTCACATCACGTGTCAGGTGGAAAGGAAAATGCAGTTTTCATGTGAAATAGGCCCCGCGTAGAACTGTGCACGGAGAAGCTGCCACACATGCTCCCGTGGAGACGAAGCCTGGAGCTCCGTGCTGAGGTTCAGAGGATCAGACTGCAAGCGCTGAAAACACCTTAATTTTCTGACATAAAAGAAATAAGTTTAGAAGGCATGGAAATGTGGATAGAAAAATATGAGCCAAGTTCAAGAGGCCACTAAAATGACGGAACAGGCTTAAAAGAAAATCTATGGAAATGTTACAAATAAAAAAATCACTGAGATTAAAAACAGAATATAGTAACTGCCTTTGAAACCAAGTATGTGTGTCAATCTAAGCAGACTGAGTGAACTAGTAAGTATATCTTGGGGGAGGGGGGAGGGTGAATAAAAGAATTCTCTGAATGTAGACCAGAAAAAGAAAAAAGAAGAAATTATAAAAAAGGAAATGTGCAGAAACGTGGATTGTAGACTGAGAACACCTAAGACTTATCAAAGGAGACCTCAGAGAGAGAAGCAGGAGCTCCGGAGAGGCGAGATTCCCAGACGGCAGCGGAAACTTCTCTTGGAAATGCAAACCCAGTGAGCCCACTGACTTCCTCTCTGTAAATCTGAGGCGAGCCCTGAGGCCCCCAAGGCAGTGAGGACGGTCTGTGTCATGGCTTTCCCACCGAGGAGTGCCACTTGAGGGAACAGAATCAGCTAATGCCAGAATGCAGGGGAATCGCCTCCCCAAAATGCTGAGGAAGAAATACCTGTCAACCGGAGGTTCAGATTCAGGGAACTCAAGAATGAGAACAACGTAAATATATTTCCTTTCAGACAAAAACTGACTGCTTGTCACCAACAAACTCGTGTGATAAAGATACATTTAAAGGATGTACTTCAGAAAAAAGCAGATTGAATCCAGATGGACAGTATGACGTCCCGAGGTATGGAGAGAAGGAAGTTAAGAATGTGCGGACGAAGCAATGAAATAATGTTTAATTTGTGACGCCGGAATAAGACCAAACTCTCTAAAAGCACAGCATGTGCCGAGCTCGGTTCAAGGGTTTAAGGTTCGTGACTTACCTGAGAGTGTGGAGCCCATAGTGCTTAAATGTTGAGTTCATTAAGGGAAATGGGCTAAAATGTCTGGAGGGACCTTAAGCAAACAGAAATTGAATTGATGACTTTTTGAAGGGTAGAATAAAAATGGGGACAAACCAGTTCGTCAACTATTGCAAACAGTGGCTGCATGAAGAGAAGTAAAATGTAGGAGAAGCAGAAATGAGATGGTAGAAGTAAATCTAAATATACAGTAAACACTATAAACGGGAAAGAACTGAATCATCCAGTTAAAAACAAAAATTGTCAGTCTCAATTAAAAATATCTAGCCATATGCTCTTTACAAAAGACACACCTAAAATAAATTTGAAAAGTTTGCATCATGCAAAGCACAAAAAAACAACCCAGTTAGGAATTAATGAAAATATAAATTAGCAAACACGCAAGCTAGATATTTAAGATCCTCCTGGCAAAATGCTACCTCAGGAAGAAATGGAAGCATAGATGACCCTGTGTCATTAAAGACATTCACTCAGCAATTCACGATATTTCCACCAAGAAAATAACAACCTCAGAGTTTTGTAAAACCTACCAAACATAAAGAAAACAAAACCCTCCTTACAGAAATCTTCTCAGAAAATCTAGAAAGGGGAAATAGTCTTATATTTGAGAAAAACTACAGCGATCACAACCAGAGGAATGCAATGTAAGTACGGAAAAGTGGTGTCCAATCTCACCAGTGCATCAAAAACAATTTCTATCTTCCCAGCAAGTTTATCAGCATAAGGAAAATAAGGTAATTTACCACCATCAACAAATGAGAGAAATAAGCTAACTGATCATTTAAAAAAATTTTTAGGGGCGCCTGGGTGGCTCAGTCAGTTCAGCATCCGACTTTGGCTCAGGTCACAGTCTTGTATTTCGTGGGTTCGAGCCTCGCATTGGGCTCTGTGCTGACAGCTCAGAGCCTGGAGCCTGCTTCAGATTCTGTGTCTCCCTCTCTCTCTGACCCTCCTCTGCTCACCCTATCTCTCTCTCAAAAATAAATAACACATTAAAATAAAAATTTCTAAATAAAAATATTTTAATGTTTTATTTATTTTTGCAAGAAACAGAGCATGAACGGGGGAGGGGCAGAGAGAGGGAGGCACAGAATCTGAGGCAGCTCCAGGCTCTGAGCTGTCAGCACAGACACGGGCCTGGAACCCGTGAACCGTGAGATCATGACCTGAGCCAAAGTCAGATGCTTGACCAACTGAGCCACCCAAGCACCCCTAAATGATCACTTATTAATACAGAAAACATAGGCGATAAAACTGAACAATCACACATGCTAAAAACGTTAGCAAAGTGAGAGTAGAATTCGGCTTCTTTAATCCAGTAAACATTATATACCAAGAAAAAAAGTGGTGACCATCTTCATGTCTTATGGTTAAATGCAAGCATTGTCTTTACTCTCCAGTAATATGCACACAAGACAGGGTGGTCTGCTTTTCTCTTCGCCCTTGTCCTGGACATCTTAGCCACTACAGTATAATTCGAAAAAAAATCAAAAAAGAATTAAAATGCCATTATTAAAGAATGACATGATGGCTTTAGCCCAAAATACAAATATATAATTAGAATTAATAAGACACATTAGCGGTGTTTTAAGACATGGAAATACACAATGAAAGGTGTTGGCAACAAACAAACATCATAAATGTTTACCGATACATTTCTTAGGAAGATCTAAATATATTAGATATCTAAAAGTGAATCATTTTGGGGCGCCTGGGTGGCTCACTTGGTTAAGCGTCCGACTTCGGCTCAGGTCATGATCTCATAATCTGTGGGTTCGAGTCCCGCATCAGGCTCTGCACTGACAGCTGGCTCAGAGCCTGAAGCCTGTTTCAGATTCTGTGTCTCCCTCTCTCTCTACCACTCTCCTGATGACTCTGTCTCTCAAAATAAAATAAAGACAAAAAAATTTTTTTAAAAAAGTGAATTATTTTAAAAGATGTGTTAATTGTGGGGAATATTATAAAATGATTTGTAATACAAAAAAATCCTTGAATATGTCTAATACATGGAGAGGTTTTTTTTAAATACTGTTTTTAAAAATGTTTATTTATTTATTTTGAGAGAGAACATGAGTGGAGAAGGGGCAGAGAGGGAGGGAGAAAGAATCCCCAGCAGGCCAAATGCTGTCAGCACAGAGCCCAGCTCAGAGCTCAGTCCTGTGAGCTGAAAGAGCATGACTTCAGCCAAAATTAAGAATCAAACACTCAAGTGACAGAGCCGCCCAGGTACCCCACATCTAATACATGGAAAGTTTTGTCATAATTTTACATAAATTGAATCTCATAAAAATTTCAATGATCTCCAAATTATTCCATAGAATTAATGTACTTTCACCAAAATTCTAGACATTGTTTTTTTCTCTTAGATATTGTTTCCTGAACTGTACAATGTTTGTCAATATGTATGAAAAAATGAAGGGCCAGAAATATCCAGTTCACCTCCGAAGAACTAGGCTGAGGGGACAGTGGGGGTCCTCCCTTCGCTGAGTATCAAGAACTGGTAGGAAGCTAGCATGATTAGAATTCCAGAATACAAAAACATACCAGGCAAAGATCAGAGAGCCCAGAACAGATGAGGGCATAGAGGGAAAGACAGGCCATGTGGCTATGCAGATTCCGGGAAAAACCTGATCTAATAGCAGGCTAATAAGTGCTTAACTAGATGTGAAAAACCTTAGAGATCTATTTTACTCTGAAATAATCCATTTTACATGTACTAAAAGACATGACCATGAAAAACAACTTTTTCAACCTTTAAAAAAATACACAAAACCCCCAGAAATATCCTAATAGAAAACATGTAAAAGATTGAAAGAGGACTTTTACAGGGAAATTCCCTATACAAATCCAACAGACCTGTCACGAAGATGCCCCCTCAGCCTCATTAACCCTCGTGAAATGCAGATAGAATCCCAATGAAATATGATATCACAACCTCCAGCTTGGGTATTAAAAAAAATCTGACAATATCAAGTCTTGCTCACTGGTGGGAGTATAAATTGGCACAGAACTTTAGGAAACAGTTTTGGATTTCCTGTTGAATTTAGAGATGTGCTTAGAGAAATGAGCTTTATGATTCTGTTATATATCATAAGAATAACGTGCTAATGTATGCTAAAAGGCATTCAAGCCTTGTGTAACAAAAAAAAAATTGAAAACATCTAAACAGCCATGGATAGGAAAAATAAACAAATAAGTTGCAATAATTCTACAACGGACCATTATGCATGAATGAACTAAGTGTACGTGTCAATGTGACTCAAAGCAATGTGGGATTTAAAAAAAAAAGTTACAAAAGAAAAACTACTGCGTGATTTCACGTTTTAAAATTTTCAAGTATGTGCAAAACCAAGTAATACATGTTGTGGGGGGACACATGAGGCACACCTTTAGTGCAAAGCGAAATAATAATACAAACTTCAGGACACATTTGTCACCCAGAAGATGTTTAGCCATGTCATTGGGCCCTCAATAATCTTGGTAAGATTGTTCCTAAGGATCCTTGATAGACACATGGGTATCTGTCCTAATTTTCTCCTTTAAACCATACGTTGTAGCAGAGAGGTGGAATTTAAGGAAAGGTACTAAGCAGGCTGTGTTGTAGCTTACGGGCAAGTAATAAATTGTATCATGTATCTTGAATGTATCATAGATAAGCTGCTACATAACGATCGCCACTTCAGATAGCTGTGAAATTAGGTGATTAACTAGTTGTTACTTAACCTTCTAATTTCTGTATAAGTCTAATTACATGAAACAGAAGTTGGTGTTTTGATTTTTTACTTTGCTTTTCTGTTTGGAGTGTCATTGTAACCACTGTATTGTAAATGATGGAAAATAATTGCATATGTTAAAAAAATATGAAACTTTAT
>NC_043709.1:133557163-133584587 GCF_006229205.1 Suricata suricatta | reverse complement strand
GATAGCTGTGAAATTAGGTGATTAACTAGTTGTTACTTAACCTTCTAATTTCTGTATAAGTCTAATTACATGAAACAGAAGTTGGTGTTTTGATTTTTTACTTTGCTTTTCTGTTTGGAGTGTCATTGTAACCACTGTATTGTAAATGATGGAAAATAATTGCATATGTTAAAAAAATATGAAACTTTATAAAGTAAAACCCCCCCAAAAAAAAACCATACATCCATTACACATACTTTCCATTGTGACATATTTGAAATATGTTACATATTTCAGAATTAATAAACAAATAAATCAATCTGGAATTTCTTTCTAAAAATGTTGCAAACCACCATTTGAGAATGTCTCAATGTTTGAGCCTTTAAAAATAGGTATTAAGCATATTTTGAAATACGGGCTAATTGAAAGAAGTATTTTGGAGCTACAATCCAGTGAGGAGTTGAAGGGTGAATTGAAGAGTATCATATAAAGCATATTACATATTGAAAAACATACACTGAAGAGTATAATACATATCAATTAGATATGTCTTTTGTATCTCAAAAAGCAAAGCTATTAAAAAACACAGCGTGCAGGGTCCCTGGTGGCTCAGTCAGTTAAGCGTCCGACTTGGGCTCAGGTCAGGATCTCACGGTTCATAGGTTTGAGCCCCACGTTGGGCTCTGTGCTGACAGCTCAGAGCCTGGAGCCTGTCTTCAGATTCTGTATCTCCTCTCTCTGCCTCTCCCCTGCTCGCACTACCTCTCTCTGTCTCTCAAAAATAAATTTTAAAAAGTTAAAAAAAATTTTTGTTTAAAAACACAGCCTGCCTCTCCTAACTCTCGCTGTTCTACTAGGGAGTCAAGTCCAGATCTTATTACCGGGTAACTTCCTGTAACTTGGAGCAGCGTCGACAGGATGCTTCCTACCGAGATGACGCGTAACACCACCGTCATGCAAACTCCGGCCAGAGCAAGCATGGCAGAGCGCCTCTGCGCCCAGCAGGCGGAATGAGAGCCGGTCCAGACCCTGGTGCGGTCTGGTGTTGGCTCCTACGCAGTGGTCTGTGAGGCAGGTACACAGGCAGGTAACCGGGAATTAAAAAGTCAGCGTGTCCCCTCCGTAGGGGAGGTCGGAAATTTGAGAAGCTCTCTACCTGTTGCTGAGTCATCCTTCGAACATCCTTTGAGGGTGAGGACCACGGGAGTGCTTGCTTCCGCCTTTCGGTAATCATGCATAAAGCTGCCGGCCGCATCCACCTGCAGGTTTCCTGCGGCCACGGGCTTTCAACTTCTTTGAGTAAATACCAGGATCCGAAGGCCAAAGGATGTTTGTGGGTTTATAAGAAACGCCAGGGTGTCCTCCACACCCTTCCTTCCCTCCGGCGGTGAGTGAGTCCCTGCCGCCCACAGCCTCGCCAGCACTGGGCGCAGTCAGGGCTCGGATTCTGACCTTCCTCATCGTTCTGTGGTGGGGTCTCCTTCTTGTTTTATGTCATAATTTCCCAACGACGTACGATGCTGAGCCTCTTTTCCGGAGTCTGTTTCCCATCTGCCTATCTTCTCTGGTGGAGTAACCTACACTAGCTCTTTAAACCTCTACATGATGCTAAAAAGCCCACGCTGCTCTCTACCAGCCATAATTCTTTACCATTTTGCTGGAAATAGATATAAACTCTTCTTAAAAACACCCGGCCAGTCTTGGACTCTGATAAAACACGTACGAAAATCAGAAAATACATTATAATTTTTAAAACGTTTAGAGCACTTAAATGTTTGATTTAGAATGTTTACAGCTCACACTTATGCACTGAGAGTTAAACGTCTTCATACTGCGATCGATTATTTGACTCTCTCATAGCCGAAACAACTGTGAAGTGCAGATTACAATTCAACACCAAGTTGACCATTCAAGAAAGTGGTTAGATGCTATATTAAAACCAAATTTGATTGAAAGACTAAATTCTGTTTAAAAAAATGTATACTACCCTTCATCCAAACATTATATTACTATATTCAAGTTCAAATTTTAGAAACAACTCAACCTAAAAATCTGAGGAAATAAATACTCCATTAGAAAAAGAAACAGAGCCAAAAGCATAACAATATTTTTAAAAACCACTGATTGGTGAGTTTTACACCAACTGCTGCATATAGCACATCATCTGGGATATGATAAAAAATTAGAAGCAGCTCTGTGCACAGTTTTGAGGCAGAAGCATAGCAATGCGGACGCATTCCTTGTAGGAATCACCTGCTACGGGAGTTTTCATCAGGGAAAGACTGACCCGGTGGCACACAAGGCAGCTCAGGCCCATTTCCAACCCTGTGGTCCTGAGGCTGTAACACTCCACGTTAGGTACAGAACCAGGCAGGCCTGGGGTCCTCGACACAGGACGGTACTGCCTACTCCGATGGCGGTCATGGCTGGGGACCCAGATGTTTTCAAAAGAGAGTATAAAGAAACAGAGCTTTTAGTTGTATGTGAATATGCACACCTGTGCTGATCCCAAATCATCAGCCTCTCGAGAACCTCTGGGATACCGTGGGAGAAGTGCCGCTTCCGCGGACTCCGGTCAGTCTGGTGTGGCTAATGTGCCCTGTACAATTATATAGTCATGTTCTCTTGTCTCGCTAACTAGTGGGTCAGTCTTCTATTTATCAATCTCATGATTTGGCAAAGATAGAAGCCCACCCAGCAATCCCATGAGTCTTTTGGCTGAATGATTTTCTTTGTTCATGACAACACCTCTCTGCTCAAAGGCTGAGGGAGACAAGAGTCATTACCTGGAAATGCTTAGGTAAAGCCTGTCCATATGGGGGAGTCTGGGTGGCTCAGTCGGTTAAGCATCTGACTTTGGCTCAGGTCATGATCTCACAGTTTGTGGGATCTCACAGTTCGAGCCCTGCATCGGGCTCTGTGCTGACAGCTCAGAGCCTGGAGCCTGCTTCACATTCTGTGTCTCCCTCTCTCTCTGACCCTCCCCTGCTCGCACTGTCTCTCTCTGTCTCTCAAAAATAAATAAAAACATTAAAAAAATTAAGAGACTGTCCAGATGATAAAAATCACTTTCTGTATCTCTCTTGGTGAGTAGATAATTGAGATATCAAACCAAAATATCAAAATTTACAAAACAAATATAATGGCCTATATTGCTAATATGGATTAAATGGCTATTCAGCAACGAATGTCCCCAGTGGTATTTTCAGGCCATAAATCTGACAATGATGTACATGACGGGTCCAAGGGGAGGAAGGTTCCCAGTGGAGGCAATTACAACCCCCTCCCCACCAGGGAAGAGGGCATTAAAACCCAATCTTGCTGGAGATGGTGGAAAGGAAGGGTGGATTCCAGAACCATCATGAGATACAAATCAACGTGCTTGGAACTTTTCATATGTTCCAATCTGGGAAACGGGGAGCAAGGGTCCCAAACTTCTGCAGGACCCTGAACTTCTACCTTGTTGACCAAGTGTGGTGGGACACCCATATCTGCCTTTTTCTCCTACTGTGTCTTCACCCGACAGAATAATATGGCCCCATCTACACACGGCATTTGTCAGTCTTTAAAGTGTGTGATGGATGCATGAAAAAAAAAAAAAACAAGTGGCATCTATAAATCATCTCCATCCTTCAAACTATCATTATTATAATCCTTAGGTATTTCTTTTTCTTCAGATAACAGGTAGTGGAGAAGATAAAGGTATGTACAACATAAAACAGCTTAATTTTTACCAGACAGAAAACTCAGATAACCCGTAATACCCCTGCCCTCCAAAGCACAGTACCCAACCAACCACCAACACTCTATTTGTTTCAATCTAAATACTTAACTCCATGCTTCTTCTTTTTTTTTTCTTGCCTTTGTCTTACACTTGGCCATCTCTTTCTCTAGAATCCTGCACCCTCTCCGAGGATATATAATCTAATGTGAAATCTTGATAGGAGGGCTTACAGTCTCAAACCCAAGCACTTAGGACTAATCCTTATTTCAAGAAAGGTAGGCAAATTGTCCTCCCTTTTTCAGAGACGCTGCTGTCTTATCTAGCATCTGTGTGCGCTCTGACTGGCAAACAGGCTTCTGATTCCTTCCACATACTCAGCCCTCATCTTGTATTCCATTTGAATCTTTCTGGCTTCCCGAGTGAGAGTCCCTGTCCTAAAAACATGTTTGATATTCCAGGATCAATAGGACGACGCCTCTGTGTCAATTTTGTCAGTTCTCCCTTTCAGAAAGAAGAACCTTACAAATTGTCACCCGGCGCAGTGGGATCAGGAGAGAGCATCTCTGATTCTCAGTTCATTCTCCTGTATTCAATTAGTCTGCGGTTTGGCTGGACCACCGATAGGACCTCAGCATTCTGTCCAGACAAAACACTTCTCGTGGAATGGTGCCCTCGCCTTTCTGCTGGGCCGGAAGGGAAGCCCGCCCTAGGAGCTCAGCACCCCGTCAGGGCCGAGTCGACTTCCAGAGGCTGGTCCAGGATGCGCTCCTCCGGAGGGTGCAGCCATGCCCCGCCGTGTTGCAACACTGGCCGAAATGGGAGTCACCCAAGGGAAAACACGTTTGGGGAAGGCTGGCGTTCAGAGAGTCGTGGGACTTCTGAGCTCGCCATGTTATGAATATTCATCCTAACAGCTATGAAAATACACTCTCAGCCAAGTGTCCCAGAAGCTTGTTACCCTATAGCACCGCGGGCCTGAGAGACACTGATCTCATTATGCTTGTTTTTCTTGTTTCAGTTTTCTTGGAAGTTGTGTATGGAAACACGTACAATGTGTCTTCCACACCTTAAAATCTTAAGTTTTGTTTTGGTTCCCTGTAGACGAAGCAGCTGAACAACCGACCAAAATGTGTCTTTCCCATTCACACAAAAATACTACTGTATTCGATTGACCTAAGAGATACCAAACAGTTGCATTTCTAAAAAAAAAAAAAAAAAAATCATTTATAAAATCCAGGATGCCAAAGGTTTGGTTGCATTTTTTACTTTCAAAACCTATAGTTTGTTTTCTTTGGTCTATTGGTGAGAACATGACGGGGGTTGGGAGAAAGAGGTCACCCAAAAGAGGAGTGTGGGGAGCGCCCTGGTTGAACTAACTGAGAAGTGTTTTCACAGAGACAACGTGATTTGACCAGATGGAAGAGGTGATTGATGAACATCAAAATCTTCTGGAATAAAACAGAGTGGTGCTTTCCACAATCTCTCCAATCAGCGAAAATGTAGATTTGCCCTCATGTCTAAATCAAGTGAATATCAATAACTCATCCTGCACTTCCCAGTGTTGGGAACAGAATCTGAGAGCCAATTCGTTCAGTCACAACTAGAGAGAGGGTGTGAAATGAAATACACACTCCGAGCTCCACCAGCCAAGCCCCCCATGGCTTCAAAGGCAATTACCAACACCTTGTATTATGAGTAAAAGCCTAGTTTGAGTTCGTAAACTTCAGGATTTAGCACTCAGTCACTCTGCTTCTTAGATTATGTAATTGAATCAGACAGTTTTGAAATGTACAAGTTAATAAAAATGTGTGTTTATGTCTATAGATTCCCCTAAGAGAGAAATCTGAAGAAGTATGTCCTTATAGATGAGAACCAATTTTTGTATATCCCCCTTTAATATTCAGGAGCTATTTAGCAGTAGAGAAATTGTGGTGCATGTGTACAAACACAGAACCACAAAGAGATAAAAGAGAAATCTCTAAGCTAGAAAAATGTAAAGGTAAAAAGAAGAGAGATAAAAAAATAACACAGTGTTGCATGCATAATAAAAATGATATAAATAGAGTTCTTAATATAGTATGTTAGTAATTAAAATTTTAGTTTCTGGCTGCTTTTAAATGAAGATTTTTAAAATTATTTTTTATTACTTTCATGGTGTAATACAATACAGATGGTAACAGAAAACTAGAGTTAAAAAGAAAACAAAAAATCAAATATGATCAAAATGTGTTCTACAGCAAATGTCTCTTTGTATAACCTTCCATCTTATTGTAGGAATCATCACTTCTAATGCAAAGCACCATACCTTTAAAATGTCACTCTTTTGGAAACTCTCTTTCATAAGCTGAGGCCAACCAAAACAGCATTATTTTTTTAATAAAATTTGCTTTTTTACAGAATACACAGGTTATTTTAAATATACACACAAACATGTACTACCCCAACACAAAGACTGTTTGTGATATTAAAAGCAATTTTAAAATCCCACATTATGTGATGACTTTAGCGTTTTCTGTGAGCCTTTTCTAAAAGTCATTTTTGGTGGAGTCGATTGGGTTTTTCCATGTAGAGTATCATTTTGTCTGCAAAAAGGGAAAGTTTGACTTCTTCTTTGCTGGTTCTGATGCCTATTATTTCCTTTTGTTGTCTGACTGCTGATGCTAGGACTTCCAGCACTTTGTTAAAAAAACGGTGATGAGAGTGGACATCCCTGTCGTGTTCCTGATCTCAGGGGGAAAGCTCTCAGTTTTTCCCCATTGAGGATAACATTGGCTGTGGAGGCTCCTCAAAAAACTATCAATAGAACTCCCCTATGACCCAGCAATAGCACTGTTAGGGATTTACCCAAGGGATACAGAAGTGCATAGGAGCACATGTACCCCAATGTTCATAGCAGCACTTTCTACAATAGCCAAATCATGGAAAGAGCCTAAATGTTCATCACCTGATGAATGGATCAAGAAGATGTGGTTTATATATAAAATGGAGTACTACACGGCAATGAGGAAGAATGAAATCTGGCCATTTGTAGCAAAGTGGATGGACCTCGAGAGTGTCATGCTAAGCGAAATAAGTCAGGCAGAGAAGGACAGATACCATGTGTTTGCACTCATAGGTCTAACAGGAGAGACCTGGCAGGGGACCATGGGGAGAGGAAAGGGGAAAGAGAGCAGGGGAGAGTGAGGGACACAGATCAAGGGAGACTACTGAATACTGAAAATGAACCATGGACTGAAGGGGGAGGGGGAGAAGGGGGGTGACGGTCATGGTGGGGGGCACTTGTGGGGAGAAGCACTGGGTGTTATATGGAAACCAATTTGACAATAAACTATTTAAAAAACATTAAAAATGTCATTTTTGCTTTTGTTTTTGTGGCTAATCAAGCCTGTGGTGATTATAATGACCAACGGTCAAAACTAAGGATTTCATGAGGATAAGGAATAAATCCATGTGGATGAGCATGACATAATATACGAGATACAAATTTCCAGATTCAATATGTTCTTATTTCGGCTTACAATGATGTTACCGCCAGACTGACTAAAAGTGAAAGGACACACAGTGCCCACAAGGACGGACAGCACCAACTAAAACTGAACATATGTGTGCCCTCTGATTCAGCCATTTCACTCCCAGATACGTGCCCAGTAGAGAGGATGCTAATTCTGCCAAAAGACATCATAGTAAAGCAGCATTGTTCACAGAAACCCCACAATTAGGATTCATCCTAAACATCCATCCGCCCAGAGGGATAAATAGACGGTTGTAGATTAACGGGGGAACATTCCCACAGTCGGGCAACAGGGCAAACCACGTCACTGCAGCGGGATGAGCCTGGCTAACCTGGTGTTGAGGCCGTGGAACCAGACGCAGAAGCTACGTTCCTCTCACATGAAAGCCCAAACAGGCGTAACTGTTCTATGGTCTGCAGGCCAGAACAGGGGTTCCCTTGAGGTGGGAGTCCCCGACGGGTGGGAGGAAGCGGAGCCCTGTTGCAGCCTGGAGGTGCTCTTACCAGGATCGGGGGCACGGTTCCAGAATGCACCTGCCTGGAGAGAGTCATCAAGCGAGACCTTCACACCTGCGTGGAGTTGTGATTCAGTTATTCACACACATCCATCAATAACATCAATGTCTGAAAAAATAATAAAACAAATATCATGGAGGCTCCCGTTGTGTGGGAGAGCTGTGATTGCAGGTCATTCCCTTCTCGGTGCTTTTGTGTTTATTTGTGTGTTGTTGTTATTGTTGGTTTGCGTCTCTCAATTTCTTAACTGAACACATACCTACCCTACTTTGATAATCAGAAACAACCAAGGAGCGTGTTTGTTACAGAGAAGTTGCCATGGTGGCAGAAACGAAGGCAAGAAGAAAATCTGAATTTTATGTATTTTATAAAGTTAACTCATAGAGTTCCAACTTCAGGTCAACATGCTTTTGCTCATTTTGTAATTGCTGTTCTTAAGTTTATAAATGTATATGCTCACAAATTTATAAGTTTATAAAGCTAGGAGTGGCCTACTCCTTGGTCTATAGAATTAATTTCTTTTTCTAGTGCAGTATGTTATCGCTTAGCTGGAGGTGATTTGCAGTCTGCAATACCCTCCTAAAAGCCGCCCAAAGATTTAACCCTCAGGGCTTCAGGGAGAGACGTCTTCCCCGGAGATGAGAGAGGCTGGTGTGGCTCTGCACGTCACTGTGGTTTGTTGAATTGAGGACAGCTGTGCAGAGGAAACAGCTCTCTAATTAGAACAATGTTTGAAGCAAACCAATGGAGGCAGGAAAAGAGTCTGAACAGTGCTTGACCAGAGTTCTGAGACTCCAGGTTGAGCTCTGTGTTTATAGGCGGACGCTGGGTCCACTCTGTTTCCACTGACTGCGTACTCCTTGGGTTCAGAACAATTGATTCCCATTCAGACAAGTCTCCTGAAAAAAGTTTTGCCACAGTCTGTTGGGTTCTTTGTATCTTTAAATTGAAATGATTTTTGAGATAATTGTAGGCTCATATGCAGTCCTAAGAAATACTTCCAGCCATTGTTAATATTTTGCAAAACTACAGTACAATATTACAACAGGCTAATGGACATTCATTCAGCCCGTCCATCTTGTTCAGGTGACCTTGTTCTCGTGTGTCTGCACCTGTTTGGTTCTTCACAATTTTACCCGCTGTGTACATTTGTGGATCTGCCACCCCATCAAGAACTGAACACAAGGACAAGTCATATTATCATTGATAACTATACTGTCTCCCCCCATCTCCTTCCCTACCCTTGTCAACACTAATTACTCATTTCCAAAGTTTTGTCATTTCAAATATGTTATATAAATGGAATAATACATTATGTAGCATTTTATGATTGGCTTTTTTCATTAATGCCACATAATTCCCTGGAGATTCATCAAACTGTTGCGTGCTTCAATAAATTATTACTTTGTACTGCTGAGTAATACTCCACAGAATATTAAGTTTTAGTTCCTCTAACAATCCATTTGATGAAATACATTTGAACCATTTCGTTATTTGGCTATTATGAATAAAATTGCTCTGTACTTATGTATGCCATTTTATCTTTAAAATAAGTTTTAACTTCTCTGTGATATATGCCTGAGTTCTGTACTGAGTTTTATATTAATTGAATGTTTAGGCTAATACGACATTTCCAAATGATTTCACAGCAGGTCGCGCCTTTTTCATTGCTATCAGCAATGTATGATTCATCCAGTTTCTGTACTTCCTTACCAACATTTGGTACTGTCACAATTTTTTTTTTCATTTTAGCTGTTCTAATAGGGGTATAGTGATACCTCACTGTGGTCTTAATGGGCTTATTCCTAATGTCTAGTGACGTTGAGAATCTTTTCTTGTGTTTATTTGCCATCTATAGATCTTTATCAGCCAAACTTCTCTTCATGTCTTTTGCCCATTTTTGAATTGGGATGTTTCTTTACTGTTGAATTTTGAGAGTTCTTTATGTATTCTAATTATCAGTCTTTCAGATGTATGGCTTACAAATCCTTTATCTAAGAGTGTACCTTGTTTTTGTTCCTCTTCAAGAGGGCTTTCATACAACAAAAGTTTTTAATTTTGATAAAGTCCAATTTACCAATTTTTCCTTTGAGAGCCATACTTTTGATGTCAATTATAAGAACTCGTTGGCTAACCTTTGATCCCCCAAATATTCTGCTATATATGTGTTTTTTCTAACAGCTTTATAACTTTGCATTTAAGCTCATAATAAGTTTTGAGAGTTTTTTTAAAAGGTACAAGGTTTATGTGGACATTCTTTCTTTTTGGCTTATGAATGTTCAGTTGTTCCAATACTGAATAGCTTTTGTACCTTCGTCGAAAATCAGTTCAGCCTTTTTATGTGGGAGTTATTTCTGGGCTCTCTATCCTGTCCCACGATCTACATATTCTCCTCTGCTGACAGCATGCCGCTTTGATTATTGCCACCATACACATAGTAAACCTTCACACAGGTTAGAGTGATCTCTCTAAAAATCTTCTTGTCAAGATGGTTTTAGTTTTTCTAGGACCTGTGTCTTTACGGACAAATTTTGGAATAAACTTGTCTTTGTTTACCAAAAACCTGGCCTGGATTTTATAGGAACTGAATTGAATCATTATCTTAATTTGGGGGAAATACACATCTTTACTATGTTGACTCTTCTGATCCATGAACACAATATGTCCCCCATTTATCTAGGACTTGTTTGATTTATTTGATCAGGATTTTGTAATGTTCAGCATTCAGACCCTTTTTTTAAAAAGTATTTCATTTCTTTTGAAGTGATAATAAAAGATGTCATGTTTTTAGTATAATTTAAATGCATATTCACTTTAACATATGGAAATGAAATTGATTTTTGTGTGTTGACCTTGTGTCTTCCAAATTTGCTAAACTAACTTATGCTAGGAAGTTTTTTTTTTACATTCTTTGTGATTTTCTATATAGATAATCATGTCATTTGCAAATAACAACAGTCTTATTTCTTCCTTTCCAATCTATAAGTCGTCTTTTTAAATTTTTTTAATGCTCTTTATCAAGCTGTATTCCTAAATGGCCAAGAGATTTATCATGAATGGTAAATGGGTGTATTATTTTGCTAAATGTTTGTTTACATCAATTAATAGAATCAAATCATTTTTTTCTTCAACCTGTTGATAAGATGGATTGTGTTGTTTAATGTTAAGCAAGTTCTGCATGCCAGTAAAATCCTACTGGATCATGGTATATAAATATTTCTTCATATTGTTATATGCTATTTCCAAATATTTTGTTGAGGATTTTTGAGTCTAAGTTCATGACAAATAACATTTTTTCGCTTTCATTTTTTAACTCTTTGTCTTGCTTTGGTATCAGGAATATACTAGCTTCATGAAACAGGTAGAGAGTTAATATTTCTTCTTTCATTTTCTGAAAAAAAATGTGGAAAATTGGTGTTAATTCTTCAAATGTCAGATAGAATTCTCCAGTGTTTGAAGATTTCTTTCTTCAAAGCTCTGGCATTATAAATTCAATTTCTTTGATGATTATAGGTTAATTCACAGTATCAATTTCATCTTCATTTAGTTTTGGTAATTTTACTTTTTAAAGAATTGTTTCATTTCTGCTGTGTTGTTGAATTTGTGAGCAGAAACTTGCTTGTACTATTTACGTATTGCCTATTAATGGGTTCTGGGTCTGAAGTGATAGCACATTATATTCTTGCTATTGGCCCTTGGATTTATCTTGTTCAGAGTTTGCTCAGCTTCTTGAATCTGTAGGATCGTGTCTTTCGCTAAATTTGGGAAGTTTTCAGCCATCACCCCACCATTTTATTTCATAGGTCTTTCAGCCCTTCTTTTCTCTCTTATCGTACAATCACTGGGTCTTTTGCTGAGTCTCTGTTTTTGGGTTTTTTTTTTTCCCAGTTTATTTTTTCCTTGTTGTTCAGATTAGGTAGATTCTTTTGATCACTGCTTAATCTTACTGATCTGACCTTACCCTCTGTAATTTCCATTTCCATTCTACTACTAAGTATACCCGGCAAAAATTTTCCCTGTTATTGTCTCTTCCAGTTCTATAATTTCCATTTAGTTATTTTTCATAGCTTCTATTTCCTTGCTGAAATTCTACTTTTCATCTGTTTCAAGAGAATTAATAGTTGACCATCCAAGCATTTTATGATGGCTGTTTTAAATTCATTGACATGTCATGTAAAATCAAGATCTGATTTATCTTGATGTTGGTGTCAGGTCCTTATCTTTCTCATTCAAGTAACATGTTTTCTTGGTGTTTGGAATGATGGGTTATTTTTCATTGTACCCTGGACATTTTGTCAATTATGTTAGGAAACTATAGATCCCATTTGAATCTTTTATTTTAGCAAGTGGTTATCCTATTTAGGTTGAGCACATAGGCTCTGACTTGCTTTTGTGGAATGTGGTTGCACTGAGAGGTTAACTTTCAGAGCCTTCGTCATGTTACTTCGGTAAAATTGGTTTATCTGCTACTGCTGCATTGCTTCTTCCACCCTGGGATCCCATGTCACCTTGTCCTCCTCTTACATCTTTCGGAATTCCCTTTCAGTTGCTTCTCGAACAATTTGTAAGAATTAAAGTTGTTCTTCACAGGAAGAAGCAAAGCAAAACAAGTCCCTATCATCTGGTCCAGAATGAAAGTCCTGGCTGTTTGTTTTTACAGCATAATCTACAGTTTGTGTGGCTTGAGAAAAACCAAGGGTCTACTGATGTTATTACATGCACTACCAGAAAACCCTGGAAAATTGTGGTCGCAGCACTTGACATACATAATAAACTGTGATGCTCCTTTTCAAAACCCAAAAGTCTTTTAAATTTTTTAAATTTTTATTTATTTTTGAGAGAGGGAGACAGAGTGTGAGTGGAGGAGGGACAGAGAGAGGAGACACAGAATCCAAAGCAGGTTCCAGGCTCTGACCTGTCAGCACAGAGCCTGATGAGGGGCTCTAACTCACAACCTGTGAGATCATGACCTGAGCTGGAGTCTGACACGTAACTGACTGAGCCACCTAGGCGCCCCTCAAAACCCAAAGCCTTAACTCTTAAGTTTTTTCTTCTATTTGACACAACTTAATTTTTACTTACTTGAGTGCTGAACATAATGCACATAAAATTGAAATTAGTTCTTTTTGTCGTTGCTGCTTCTTTTCATATTCTTCTTCATTCACTAAATACAATACTGAAACCCATATAAATGACAATGCCCTGTATTACTGGTTCTCACGGTACATTTCCGGGATCAGCAGCATCTCTGTCTCTCGGATGCCTGTTAGAAATTAAAATTTGGGGCACCTGGGTGGCTCAGTTGGTTGAGCATCTGGCTTCAGCTCAGGTCATGATCTCATGGTTTGTGGGTTCGAGCTCCACGTCAGGCTCTGTGCTGACAGCTAGCTCAGATCCTGGAGCCTGCTTCGGATTCTGTGTCTCCCTCTCTCTCTGACCCTCCCCTGCTCGTGCTGTCTCTGTCTCTCAAAAATAAGTTTAAAAAAAAAATTAAAATTCTCCAGGCATATGAGTGACTCAGTCAGTTACCATCTAATTTTGGTTTTGGCTTAGATCATGATCTCATGGTTTGTGAGTTCAAGCCCACGTCGTGCTCTGTGCTGACAGTGTGGAGCCTGCTTGGGATTCTCTCCCTCTCTCTCTCTCTCTCCCTCCCTCCTATCTCTCTCTGCCCCTCTCACTCTCTCTGTCTCTGTCTCTCTCAAAAATAAATAAAATTTTTTTCAAAAAGAAACCAAAATTCTCAGGCCCTATCCCAGACTTAATCAGAAATTCTGTGATGCACGGCCCACCAATCAATGTTTGAATAGTTCCTCTAGTTTATTCTGGTTCTGCAAAACTTTGAGAAGCACTGCTCTAGATAATATTCAAATCTTATTTTCAAATTTAGATGCGGGTCTGTGTGTGTGTGTGTGTGTGTGTGTCTGTGTGTCGATATGTGTATGTCCGTGTGTGTGTGTGTGTGTGTCTCTGTGTGTGTCTCTGTGTGTGTGGCAGTGTGTGTGCGTCCATGTGTGTGTGTGTGTGTTAGTTTACTGAGCAGTTCCTGAGGACTGCCATGGGCAGAGCATTGCTCTAGACCCAGTACTATCATAAAGAAGACAGACACAACTTCCGTTCTCATAAGTGTGTGCAGTACACAGACCTGTAACCTTTTCTGTTGTATTGACAGATAAAACTGTGTTGAAACTTCCTATAGATATTTTTACTGAGTTTTCATGGTGTTTTAAAATCTAAGATGGATTCTGTATAAAATTCACAATTTTAAGAAAATGATCACTGCTTAAAAATGAACATATTATGGTAGATAGAAATACTTCTCAAATTTCATAATTATACTCTTAATCATTTTGTTTAACCTCATTTTAATATGACACAGTTGCTATCACAGCCCATGACTGCTTATGAAGTACTGTCTCTATTCATGTTGTTCAAAAACCTTTAAAGAAAATTATAAAACATGATTATTATCAACAAGTATGTTTAAAAATTTTTTAAATGGTTTTTATTTATTTTTTTGAGAGACAGACAGAGAGAGTGCGATCAGGGGAGGGTCAGAGAGAGAGACACACACAGAATCCGAAGCAGGCTCCAGACTCTGAGCTAGCTGTCAGCACAGAGCCCGACGCGGGGCTTGAACCCACGAACATGAGGTCATGACCTGAGCTGAAGCCGGATGCTTAACCGACTGAGCCACCCAGGTGCCTCAACAAGTATGTTTTAAAAGAACCGTTTCTTTTTACTTTATTTTATCAGAAATGTGTTCTTTAATCCCCATTCCTACGTCACCCATTCCCCAACGCACCTCTCCTCTGCTAGCCATGGGTTTTCTCTATAATTGAGAATCTGTTTGATTTCCTGCTTTTTTTTCCCCTTTGCTTATGTGTTTCTTAAATTCCACATATGAGTGAAATCATATGCTGTTTGTCTTTCTCTGGCTAACTTATTACACTTAGCATTATACTGTCTAGCTCTATACATGTTTTTGCAAAAAGTAAGATTTATTTTTTATGGCTGTGTAATACCCCATTATACACACACACACACACACACACACACACACACACACATATATATACATATATATACCCTTCTCCTCTTCTTTATACATTCGTCAAATTGTATAAACACTTGAGCTGCTTCCATAGTTTGGCTGTTATAAATAATGCTGCAGTGAACGCATGGGTGCATACATCTCTGTGAACTAGTGTTTTTGTCTTCTTTGGGGGAACTATCCAGTAGTGAGATTAGTGGGTCATAGGGTAGTTCTACTTTTAACTTTTTGAGGAATCGCCATACTGTTTTCCACAGTGGCTGCACCAGTTTTAACTCCTTCCAACAATGCAAGAGGATTTCTTTTTTCCCACATCCTCACCAATACTTGCTGTTTCTTATGTTTTTGATTGTAGCTGTTCTGACAGGTGTGAGACAGTAACTCATTGCAGCTTTGATTGGCATTTCCCTGATGCTGAGTGACGTTGAGCACCCTTTCATGTATCTGTTGGCCATCTGTATGTCTTCTTTGGAGAAATGGCTATTCCTGTCTTCTGCCCACTTTTTAATTGGTTTACTTGGTTTTTGTCTGTTGAGTTGTATCAATTCTGTAGATATTTTAGATACTAACCTTTTATCAGATATGTCATTTGCAAACATTTTCTCTCATTCAGTAGTTTGTTTTTTAGTTTTGTTGATTGTATCCTTCACTGTGCAGAAGCTTTTTATTTTGATGTAGTCTAATAGTTTGTTTTCGCTTTTATTTCCCTTGCCTCAGGAGACAAATGTGAAAAGAAATTGCTATGGTTAATGTCAAAGAGGTTACTGGCTGTGTTCTTTTCTAGGATTTAAATTTTTTTTAATGTTTTATTTTTGAGAGAGAGAGAGCATGCACAAGGTAGGGTCAGAGAGAGAGGGAGACACAGAACCCAAAGATAGGCTCCAGGCTCTGAGCTAGCTGCCAGCACAGAGCCTGATGCGGGGCTTGAACCCACGAACCACGAGATCATGACCTGAGCCAAAGCCGGACACGTGGCTGACTAAGCCACCCAGGTGCCCCAACTTCAACACCTTTTAAAAATTTTTTTAAATGTGTATTTAATTTTGAGACAGAATGACAGAGCAGGAGTGGAGGAGGAACAGAGAGAGAGACACAGAATTGGAAGCAGGCTCCAGGCTCTGAGCTGTCAGCACAGAGCCTGACATGGGGCTCAAACCCATGAATCATGAGATCATGACCTGAGTCTAAGCGGGATGTTCAACTGACTAATCCACCTTGGCGCCCCTCTAGAATTTTTATACTTTCAGGTCTCATATGTAGGTCCTTAATTCATTTTAAATTTATTCTTGTGAAGGTGAGAGAAAATGTTTCAGTTTCATTCTTTTGCATGTGGCTGTTCAGTTTTTCCAACACCATTTGTTAAAGAGACTATCTTTCCCTACTGGATATTCATTCTTGCTGTGTTAAAGATGAATTTACCATATAATTGTGGGGTTATTTCAGGGTTTTCTGTTTTATTGATCTCTCTGTCTATTTTTATGCCAATACCATATTGTTTTAACTACTATAGTTTTGTAATATAACTTGAAATCTGGAATTGTGGTGCCTCCAGTTTTGTTTTGTTTTGTTTTTTAAGATTGCTTGGGTTACTCAAGGTCTTTGTGGTTCCATACAAATTTTAGGATTGTTTGTTATAGTTCTGTGAAAAATGCTGTTGTAATTTGATAGGGATTTGCATTAAAATGATAAAACATGATGTTACCAAAAAGATAATTTAAAAGAATGATTTCTACAAGCTTCTTTACATCTACTTATACAAGGAAGATTTACGTCGCCATAACATAAATTTAGTGCATTCTATAAGCAAGATTTGGATATTTTTTTCATGGAGACATGGCTACTCTGATGGAAAACTGTTACTCCTTAGCACATCAGCCTTGAGGCAAAAGAGTCGCATTAGGCACGGGCGCCCTGGCAGCTCAGTCAGTTAAGTGACTGACTCTTGACTTTGGCTCAGGTCTTGATCTCATGGTCTGCAAGACTGAGCCCCACACTGCATGGAGCCTGCTTGGGATTCTCTCTCTCTGCTCCTCCCCCACTCACACTCGCTCTCTCTATCAAAATAAATAAACGTTTACAAAATAGAGTTGCATTGTGCACACTTTTCACTCACATGGTGCAGGGACTAAATAGAAAAGGAAACTGGTGGAAGCTGAAACATTTGATAATTAATATATTTTACATACATAATATATTTTTCCTTAATGGAGGATAGACTTGAAAGACCCATTAGGAAATACAAAAAAGAAACCTGAAATACTTCTTGGCAAGCAGGATGCCAAACAAGTGGAAAGCTGATAGTATTTCTCTATGCAATTATACCTTTTATTTTTCACTTTGCTTTCATATCTTGTATACAAAGAGGAAAAGAGACAATATATGTAGTTTTTCAAAAACATAAATCTGTATTTCCTTAAGGATTAGAGTCAACCAACCTTACCGGGTGAAGGTCAGTGGAGCGAGCTGGGGGGTCTGAGCAAAAAGGGCAGCGCGACTGGTGCGGTGACAGGGGGAGAGAGCCAGTGTGGTGCAGATTCTCATAAATTCGATTTTGATTGTGCTGCTCTCAAGGCGCCTCTGGGCATCTGAGTGGAGACGTCAAGGAAGCATTTTGATCTATGAGATGACTCTCAGAAGGCGAGTCGGGGCAGCGGCATTAACATGCTGAGGGAAACTGAAACCAGAGGCTGGAAAGAAACATCTGAGGAGAGAATGTAGGGAGGCAAAAGAGGAGGACTTGGAAAGTCTTACAGAACCTCATCAAGTCTTAGTCAGGAGGATGGCAAGGAGCCAGAAAGGAATATAAACAAGGACCAGCGATAGGAGGCCAATCAGGAGAATGTGACATTACAGAAGCTGAGCACAAGAACTGTCTGAAAGACTCCAGAAAAGGAGGGTGTTTTAATAGTGCTGGAAGAGCTGGCTGAAAAAGCATCATCATTCCCTCTATCTTTTTGAAAACCCAATTCTCGGTGCGGAGACTGGATTAGAGTAAATTGGAGGTGACTGGAGAGGGAAGAGGTGCGGTGACGCTAGACAAAGCTTTCAAGGAATTTGACTCTGGAGACAAGGGAAAGAGGAGAATCCGCTCTGAAGACGCTGTGGGGTTCCACTCTTCTTGAGCATGCTTACTAACAGATAGCAGGTAGCTAGAAAGTTCGGGAGATAGAGGGGATGCACAATGGACAGTGGAGGGGGCAGCAGATTCAGGGGGAGGGCTCTGATCCAGACACTAAAGTGTCCACCCACCTCTTTCATGCCATCAGGAAAGCAGGAAGTGTAGACACCGTGCAAGCGTTCTGTAGACTTCAAAGGAAGCAGCGAGCCCTACTGGCTGATGTGCTCTGGGTTTCCTTTTTCTGCAAAACTAAAGATGAGATCATCTGTTGAGTTTGTGTTTTTGTTGGGAGATAGTTGGAAAACATGCAGAAATGTTAGAAAGGAATTTCAGAGTCAGGGTGAGTGGTCTGCCTAAGGAAGCAGAGTATGGATGCCTGGCAGGGCCATGGGTCCAGCCACCTTGAAAAGAGTATGTTACAAACCCACGTGTACAACATGTGCATATTTACTTACGTATACACATGCATAGATCCACACATGAGTACACACATAAACATGATGCCGCCTGGAGGGGTAGTATCTATATATTATCTCTGTGGAGATAGGCACAGAGAAAGGTCTAGAAGCCCTTGAATATAAAGAATTGGCCGGTGATATCATAGATTTATTGTATCTGATACTCATGCATATAGTACCAGCTTCTATGATGTATCAGCATATCCATCCATGTGATAAAATTTAAGATGGATTTCTGTTTCTTTCTTGTACTTTTACTCATTTTTGCGCATTATGAATGAGCATGTACTGTCTCTGTGTTAAGGCAAAACAACAGGACAATTACTCTGTAAGTTAAATTGACTGTGTCATCTGGAAAATAATTGACTGTAATACCTAACTCTATATTTTTATCATGTGGTACTTACTCAGCTCTAATTCAGAGCTGCAGTCTCTCAACAAGCTTCCACCTCAGTTAGGGGTTACGACCAGACACCACAGTGACACAGCTCCCATTTTATAACAGCATGTTTTCCTACAGACTCCTTTTTATGTCACTAACACCAAAAATTATTTTACCAATTATATATCGTTTTTATGCTAACTTCAGCAAAGTATAGTCCATTAATTAATATCCATAGGATTCTCTGGCTCCGATACCATAGTGAATGGACAAGAAACTAATTCTGGGATTTAACATTAGGTATTACTTGAGACGAAATCCTCTGATGTGAAATACGTCTGGAAAGTTGTTGATGAAATGGAGTTGAACATCAAGTTTGTACCTTCTTGGTTTTTATTTTTACTTCGGGAGCTTTCAGACCCGAGAAGGTTTTCTCTAAGGTAAAGTTTGCAGTATTTTTCAGTGTTTATTTTCTCATAAAATCAGCATGGGTCAGGGTGTGTGTATGTGTGTACATGTGTGTGCATGTGTGTACATGTGTGTGCGTGTGTACTTGTGTGTACATGTGTGTGCACGTGTGTGTACATGTGTGTGTGCATGTGTGTGTACATGTGTGTATGTGCGTATGAGATGCACCTGCAAGAGCCTCATGGAAAATATTTTGCAAACTAAAGGATACTGTTCAATCCCACACCTTAGTTCTTAGCTTTCCCTAAATTCCAATTTCAGATATTTTAAATGTACATTATCTTGCTTACTTATCTGGAAGATGACTTACAAATTTAAGCAAAGGAGAATCAACAAACAACCTTTAAGTCATAAGTTGGCACTTTTCTTCTTACCAGTCATCAGGATTATTATAACAACAAGACTTCCAAAAATGGTATTGTCTTTTAAGTAATTTTCAATCTCCATGCTAAAACTGAATTATAATACTGGATTATATATAAAAAATATATGATCATATATAAAATAGATTATTATAAATCTTAATTATTAGATTGGCCAAAAAACACAATTTTCAAATTAATTAGAAAACACTAGCAAAATGACTTCATGGAGATGTGGAATTTAAGGATTTCTGTCATTTTAAATTTGTGATTACTTTGATTACTTAAAAAAATAATAAGAATTAAAATATTGTAAGTTGTAGTCCATTGTTTAATCCCTTTAATTAATTTATGTGACCTTGGGTAACCAAATGATTTGCACTGAATTAATAAGAGAAAACCAAAACATTTAAATAAGCAAGAAAGAATGCAACTATAATAATATCTGAGAACTAATGACATTCCTCTTAGCCATCATTTTATACACACACACACACACACACACACACACCCCCACACATAGATCCTAAGTGGTGCTCAACTGGGCCCAATATTTTAAATGATTTTCAAATACTCCATATTTGGCAAAATAAAACAAGCTTTAGCAAATCAATTTTCCTTGAATTTTATACTTATTTATTGGAAAGCTCAGTCCATGTGTTTCTGATTCTTTAACATTAAAACTAATCAAAGCATTTATTTTGGAAATGATACTTATAATAAGTTCCCCATCCAAAAATGGGGCTGGATTTTACTCCAACAAAATTATTCAGAAAACATGGTTCAAGATAAATTAGGGCTTTCAAACCAGCAAGTTTAAATAGTGAACTATTCTGGGAAAATTTTTCCCTAATATTTATAATTCTACATTATATTCTGTATAAAAATTATATAGGTTCATCTTTCCTGTTCCTGTAGACACTGTTCCAATTTATTTGCTGTGTCTAAAAACGTATCTTTTTAAAAAAATTTTTAAATGTTTTTATTTATTTTTGAGAAAGAGAGACAGAGCACGAGCAGAGGAGGGGCAGACAGAGAGGGAGACACAGAATCCGAAGCAGCTCCAGGCTCTGAGCTGTCAGCACAGAGCCTGATGCGGGGCTTGAACCCATGAACCGCAAGATCATGACCCAAGCCAAAGTCAGTTTAACCAACTGAACCACCCAGTCGCCCTGGGAATATATTAATTCTTAAGCAATGCTATTGCTTGAAACTTCTCATGGCCAGACTTATTGGAGCTATATCTATGACTAAAATTCTAAAATTAACAAATGTTTGCTTGGTGATATATTTTAACATACAGTGTTTTTATTAGTTTCAGGTGTACAATATAGTGATTTGACACTACCATACCTCGCTCAGTGGTTATCCTTAATCTCCATCATCTATTTCACCCCCCACCCAGTTCTCTTCCATGAAGCATTAGTTTGGTCTCTATAGTTAAGAGTAGATTTCTTGATGTCTTCTTTTCCCTTTGCCCATTTATTTCTTAAATTCCACATATGATTGAGATTATAAAGTATTTATCTCTCTTTGACTTATTTCATTCAGCATTTCACTCTCTAGCTCCATCCATGTTGTTGCAAATGAAAAGGTTTCATTTATTTTTATGGCTGAGTATATGAGTATACACACACACACACACACACACACACACACACACAAATGATGAACACTTGGGCTGTTTCCACACTTTGCTATTATAAATAATGTCATTATACACATAGTGGTATATGTCATTGAGTTAATAGTTTCATATTCTTCTGGGTAAATATTGAATTGTCCTATGTTCTATATGTCCTATGACTGTATTATAGAGTATTTCTAATTTTTTCAGGAAACTTCGTACTTTTTCACAATGGTTGTATCCATTTGCACTCCCACTAACAGTGCAAGAGGTTTCCCATTCTCTAAATCCTCACAAACACCTTCTGTTTCTTGTGTTTATTTGAGCTATTTTGACAGATGTGAGTGATATCTCACTGCAGTTTTGATTTGTCTTTCCCTGATGATGAATGATGTTGGGCATTTTTTCATGTGTCTGTTGGCCATCTGTATGTCTTCTTTGGAAAAATGTCTACTCATGTATTCTACCTATTTTTTAGTTGGATTATTTAGTTTTGGGGTGTTGACTTTTATAAGTTTTTTACATATTTTGGAAACTAGCCCTTTATCAGATATGTCATTTGCAAAAGCATTTTATTTTTATGAGGTCCCAATAGCTCATGTTTGCTTTTGTTTCCCTTGCTTTGGGAGACATCTCTAGAAAAAAGTTACAACAGACAATATTAAGCAAGTTACTGCCTGTGTTCTCTTCTAAGATTTTCATGGTTTCAGATCTCACATTTAGATCTTTAATCCATTTTTAATTTATTTTTGTGTATGGTGAAAGAAAATGGTCCAGTTGCATTATTTTGCATATGGCTGTCCAATTTTCCCAACACCATTTGTTGAAGACTATCTTTTTCCCATTGTATATTCTTTCTTGCCTTATCAAAGATTAATTGACTATACAGTTGTGGGTTTATTACTGGGCTTTCTCTTCTGTTGGTCTATGTGCCTATTTTTGTGTCAGTACCATATTGTTTTGATTACTATAGCTTTGTAATATAACTTGAAGTCCAGAATTGTGATGCCTCCAGTTTAGTTTTGCTTCTCTTTTTCAAGACTGCTTTGGGTCTTCAGGGTCTTTTGTGATTCCATACAAATTTTAGGATTACTTGTTATAAAATCTGTGAAAAATTCTATCGGCATTAAAAATTTTTTAAATGTTTATTCATTTTTGAGATGGAGATAGAGTGTGAGCAGGGGAGGGGCAGAGAGAGAGAGAGAGGGAGACACAGAATCCAAAGCAGACTCCAGGCTCTGAGCTGTCAGCACAGAGCCCAGTACAAGCCTCACACCCACAAACTGTGAGATCATGACCTGAGCTGAAGTCAGATGCTTGACTGAGCTGCTGAGGCTCCCCAGATGTTGATATTTTTATAAGGATCGCATTAAATGTGGAGATTGATTTCAGTAGTATAGATAGTTTTAAAAAATGTGTCCTTCCAATCTGTGAGCATGGAATGTCTTTCCATTTTTTGGTGTGTCATCTTCAATTTCTTTTATGAACATTTTATAGTTTTCAGAGTATAGGTCTTTCACATCTTTGGTTAGGTTTATTCCCAGTAATCATTTTATTTTTGTTGCAATTGTGAAAGGGATTGTTTCTTTAATTTCTCTTTCTACTGCCTCATTATTTGTGTATAGAAATGGAACATATTTCAGTACATTGATTTTGTGTCTTCTGACTTTACTGAATTTGTCAATTCTAGCAGGCATTTTTGTGTGTGTGTGGAATCCTCAGGGTTTTCTATATATAAAGTCATGTCATCTGCAAATAGTGAAAATTTTACTTCTTCCTTACCTATTTGGATGCCTTTTATTTCTTTTTGTTTTCTGATTACTGTGGCTAGGACTCCCACTGCCATGTTGAATAAAAGTAGTGAGGGGGATATCCTTGTCTTGATCCTGACCTTAGGGGAAAATTGCTCAATTTTTTCCTATTAAGGATAATGTGAGCTGCAGGATTTTTATATGTGGCCTTTATTATGATGAAATAGGTTCCCTCTGTGCCTACTTTGTTGAGAATTCTATCATGAATGGATGTACTTTGTCAAATGCTTTCTCTCCATCTACTGAAATGATCAGATGGTTGTTATCCTTTCTTTTATTGATGTGTGTATCATGTTGAATTGATTTGTGAATACTGAATAATCATTGCAACCCAGGAATAAATGCCACTTGATTATGGTGAATGATTTTTTAAATGTATTGTACTAGGTTTGCTAGTATTTTGTTGAGGATTTTTGTGTCTATGTTCATCAGGGACATTGGTCTGCTGATCTCTTTTTTAGTGGTGTCGTTATCTGGTTTTGGTATCAGGGTAATGCTGGCCTCATAGAATGAATTTGAAAGTTTCTTTTCCTCTTGTATTGTTTGGAATAGTTTGAGAAGAATAGGTACTAGCTCTTTAAATGTTTGGTAGAATTCACTTGTAAGTCATCTGCTCTTGGACTTTTATTTGTTGTTTTTTGACCACTGATTCAATTTCTTTGCCGGTTATGAGTGTGTTTGAATCTTCAATTTCTTCCTGTTTCGTTTTGGTAGTTTATTTTTCTAGGAATGTATTCATTTCTTCCAGGTTGTCCATATTGATGGCATATCTTTTTCACAATATTTTCTCATAACTGTTTTTATATCTGTAGTTTTGGTTATTATTACTCCTCTCTCATTTCTGATTTGAATCCTTTCTCTCTCTCTCTTTTGATAAATTTGGCTAGACATGTATCAATTGTATTGATTTTTTTCAAAGAACCAGCTTCTGATTTCATTGATATATTCTATCATTTCTTTTTAGTTTCTGTATCATTTATTTCTGCTCTAATCTTTATTATTTCCTTCCTTCTGCTGGCTTTCAGTTTTGTTTGTTGTTCTTTTTCTAGCTCCTTTAGGTATAAGGTTAGATTGAGATTTTTCTTGCTTCTTGAGGTAGAACTATATATATGCTATATATATATGTATATATATATATATTTCCTATATATATCCTATATATATGTATCGATTTATATAGATAGATTTAACAGATATACTCAGAACATTCCATCCTAAAACAGCAGAATTCATATTCTTTTTAAATGCACATGGTACATTCTCTAGAACAGATCAGATGTTGGGCCACAAAATAAACTTCAACAATTTCAAGTATATACTTGCTATACCCTTCCCTGTTAAAACCACTTTTGCTACATTGCAAAGGTTTGGGGCCACTGTATTTTCATTTTCATTTGTTTCCATGTACTTTTTAAATTTCTTCTCTTACTTCCTGGTTGACCCATTAACTATTTAGTAACATTATTTAACCCATGTGTATTTATGATTTTCCAGATTTTTTCTTGGCGTTGACTTCTAGTTTCATAGTACTGTGGTCAGAAAAGATGCATGGTAGGAGTTTGATTTTGAAATTGTTGAAGTTTATTTTGTACCCTAACATCGGATCTATTCTGAAGAACATTCCATGTGCATTCGAAATGAATATGAATGAATTCTGCTATTTTAGGATAGAATGTTCTGAATGTATCTGTTAAGTCTACCTGTTCCAGCGTGTCATTCAAAGCTATTGTTTCTCTCTTGATTTTCTGTTATCTGTCCATTGATGTAAGTTGGATATTAAAGTCCCCTACAATTATTGTATTATTATCAAACAGTTACTTTCTGTTTGTTATTACTGTTTTATGTATTTGATTGCTCCTCTGTTGGGTGCATAAATATTTACAATTATTATATCTTCTTGTTTGATTGTCCTCTTTTTTATTAGATAATGTCCTTCTTTGTCTCTCTTTATAGTCTTTTAAAGCCTATTTTGTCCAATATAAGTATTGCTACTCAGTCTTTTTTTTGACATCCATTTTCATGATATATGTTTCTCCATCCCCTCACTTTCAACCTGCAGGTGTCTTTAGGTTTCAAATGAATCCCTTGTAGGGACAATATAGATGGGTTTTATTTTCTTATATGTTCTGTCACCCTATGCCTTTTGATTGAAGCATTAGTTCATTACATTCAAAGTAATTATTAATAGATATGCTTTCATTGTCATTTTTTAAATTATTGTTTTGTGGTTATTTATGAAGATTGTCTCTGATCCCTTTTTATCTTTCTCTTGTTTCAAGTTTTGCTGATTTCCTTTGGTGATATATTTGGATGTCTTTCTGTTTTTATTATTTGCATATTTATTAGTGGCTTTTGATATATAGTTAGCAGTATATAAGTTTGTATATAATCTTTCCTGTATATAGCAGTCTTCATTAAGTTGATGGTAGTTTAAGTTCGAATCTATTTTTTTACTCCTCTCTCCCTATAGTTTAAGTGTATGTTGTTTTGTTTTACATCCTTAAGCCATTATAGTGCTGTCCTAGGATCCATGGAACACCAAAGAACTGTTTTAGGTAGGTATTTGACATCAAATTTGTATTTCAAAAGGGTGCCTTTGGCTGTAGGGAATGGGTTATAGGAAGGTGATGCTCCGGTGCTCCTGAGTGCCAGGGAAACCCCCTAGAAAGGTTTTGTTGTTGTTGTTGTTGTTGTTGTTTAGTAATCTAGCAAGATACATTTGTAGGTTGAATTATGCTGCAATAATGGAGAGTAAAGAAATAAATGTGAAGAAATAAATAAAGAAAATCACACAATGATGAAATTAAGAGGAACTGGTTTAGTAAAAGGCAAATTTGACTCTAGGATAAGATCAGAGTTCTAGGCTATGATTACTAAGAAACGTGTTATACTGAGTACTTCAAAGGAGAATTTAAACAGATCTTTTTATTAGACTATTATTTGTTATTATTATGAAATCGATGATTAATAAAAGCATTTGGTGTGGAAGACTTCAGGCACTGGGTTAAGGATGTCTTCCTTCAAATTACAGATTTGCCATGGACTCACTTTGTGATGATAAATAATGTAATCTCTAAAAACTTCCATATATATTTTTTTGCCTGCAAAATGGACCCTCCGACTTCACATGGTTGTTGTGAGAATTAAGTAAGGAAAAAGAGTGCGTAATATGACATTTGGCACATTCTAAGGAGTCAGTATTAGTTATTCCAATTCTATTGTTGCCATTATTAACTCGAAAAACCACTGTGATAAGAATGGATTTAAAAATTTCAAATGTAGGCAAGAATTGCAGGTTCTATTTATTAAAATATTACCAGGGTCGGAATGTCTCTCTTCAGAAACATCAACATACAATGTAAAAGGAGAATTTTGTGTAATGTTTAGAAAAATATTTATCTTTGACATTCTCCTGGGCACAGGGACAACTCTGAGCATCTCAACTATGTGTTTGCTTGGCTGTGGCTGACTCCAGGACTAGAGAAATCATGAAGAAATGTTGGGTCGGCTGTTGTGAGCAAGCACAGGATCCCGAGCTGCATGATTATTACAGAGATAATCAGAACACAGCAGATTTATTTCTAGGATGAATCAAAGAACAGGGACTTCCGCATTAGTTTATAAAATTGACTCCAGATAACATTCACTTCGGATATTGTAGATGATTTCATTAATCTAGAAAACAAACATTTTTTTTGATACTTTAACTCCTCAGTTAAGATGTTCTACTAATTTAAAATTGCACATGGATTATAATCGGTTGCTACAGGATACGAATCATTACCTGGATGTGCAATGTCAAGCTATACCAAATGCTAAATGCTAACATGTGTCCTAAGTCTTAATTTATCTTTTTATTTTAGGGTAAAAGGAAATTAAGGGAAATGTATTTGCCAATAAACCTTAATATATTTCTCCCTAGAGCAACGATTATAAGATTAAATTTCAAAGAAATACAACAGTATATACACTATGCAATTCAAAATATGTCAGCCCCTAAATTTGGTCAAAGTCAGGAATTTTTAAAAGAGGAGAAATCAGTTTCTGTTGAATTTCGTTTTATGCCTTATGTTACAAATTTGTAAAACTGTCTCTTGCTCGCTGGCTCTCAGATAGTGAGATGACAATGAATTCAGCTCCAGGCAAGCTGCTCTGCAGGCAGACCTGTCAGGAGAGAGGCAGACAGTTCGGGGTAACTCACTCTTGCCACTGAGTCTTAAGTGACAGGTGAAGGGCTCTGGAATTTTTAAAATGTAAATAGCACTACTAACTGCAAGAAATAGAAAGCATTCTTCGTGTTTATTGAGAGGCAAAAAAAAAAAAAAGAGTAGTTAAGCAACAGAAAGCTATGTGGAATTTAGGAATAAAGAAAAGAGAGATTTTTGTCAGTTTTTAAAGGACATATTTTTTTTTT
>NC_043709.1:133556010-133557063 GCF_006229205.1 Suricata suricatta | reverse complement strand
TGTAGGAGCAAGGAAACTCTGCCACTACCTGTTCTGTTCAGACAGGACATGGGTAGGATCATGACACTCTAACTCTTAAATTTGCTACACACGCGACATTGGGTGGAGGTCTTGCTATCCTCCAAATATAAATGGCCCTCTTCTTTGAAGATGGCACTCTTGCCCTTATCATCTGCCTTCTTCTGGTTCTGAATGAGACACCAGGGTGTGACCATCAGCTTCAGAGTCAAAGCAACTCTCTTTTCAGTGTGTCTTAGTCCGCTCAGGTCGCCATAACAAAAATAACCATAGATAAGGTGACTTACAAACAACAACATTTACTTCTCCAACTTCTGGAGGCTGTAAGTCCAGGATCACAGTGTTGGCAGATTCTGTCTGGTGACAGACGGCCTCCTGGGCCACGCATGTCATCCTCTCACAGTGCCCTCACATGGCAGAGCGGGTGAGAGAGCTCTGTGGGGTCTCTTTCATAAGGACACTCCACCCTAATGACTTAACCATCTCCCACAGGCCCCACCCCCTAAGACCACTACAGAAATTTGGGGGAGATGCAAGCATTCAGCCTGTAGCAAAGCAAAAGAAGGCTTTTTATTTGTGTCTCTATCTACTGTTCCCAAGTCCTGAAACTGAATGAGATTCTGTTTCTCAGACTTGAATAAATTTTATTTGTGGCCTCTTTTCTAGTGGTCCACCTGCTCTATAGGTCTCAGATGCCTCTATTTTTAATCAACCAGAGCTATTGACCATGCAGGCACAACATGGAAAGTCTTGACTGATGTTCTTTGTCCTCCATGAGCCATGTAAAGGTGTATATTATGCAGTCAGAAAAAAGGTTTACAGCATGACCCGGCATGATCTTTTGAGAATTCTATGAAGACCGTTTTCCATATAAGAGGAACTCATTCATTTGTTCTCATCTTCACTTATTTTGATAGTTCTTTATTGATCACATTCTTTGTGTCACATGTTTGTTCTAGTGTGGTTTAGAAGGCAAAAACAAACCACTATTTTGGATAAAGGAAAAATAATAAGGTGAGTGTGAGATTCCATAGT
>NC_043709.1:133554729-133555910 GCF_006229205.1 Suricata suricatta | reverse complement strand
AACTCCCTGGAAGTCCTCTGTCTTCACACATTTAATTTTGTTTATTCCGTCCACTGGGTAAAACTTTATCTTCAGATGAATCTACATGTCAGAGTCCCTTTTCATCCATAAAAGACCTTCCCTGAAATATTGCAGCTTCTCTGGAATCGCAAAATTAACTTTGTGGGTCATTCACTTCCTTTCTTGCTTCCCATGAGATGTATCAATGGCTCGTGAACACTTGGAACATAAAAACTGGCATGTTCAGTTTCTTCCCCCGTGAGAACTAGCATTGTATTTTGTATACAGCAAATATTCAATGAGTGCTTCTCTTGTTTAACCAGTTTTTTTAAAGTTTATTTATTTATTTGGAGAGAGAGAGAGAGAGAGAGAGAGAGAGAGAGAGAGAGAGAGAGCACAAGCAAAGAGAGAGGGAGACACTGGATCCCAAGTAGGCTCCACGCTGTCAGCACAGAACCCGATGTGGGACTCGATCTCACCACAAACCGTGAGATCATGACCTGGGCTGAAATCAAGAGTCACTTACCCGACTGAGCCACTCAGGCGCCCCTGTTCAACCAGTTTTTAATGTAGCTTCAATTTTTACTTTTTTACTTTTATTTATTTATTTACTTTTTATGGAGAGGAGATAGAATTAGATTTGGAATAAGACATGAATTCTTTATAGGACACAGAAGGGTAACAGTCTAGAAAATACAGGATCTATTTGGTGGCATTAGTCATTTTGGATCAAGGATTTTTGTTTGTTTAGGCTATTGCTTTATTTATTTTATTTGATCCTGCCTCTGTTACATGCGTGTTAGGATTTCAAGTTTTCCAAAGAAGTTGTTACCACATCTAGTGCTATTTTTTCTGGGAAACTAAAATCACATCCACATGTCAGTAATGCATGAGATTGACCTTAGAGTCCCTTTTGTAAACGTGAAAGGATACATTCTTGCTTCTAAAGGGATAGTTACACTAAAAAAAAAAAAAAGAACAATGAGAAAAATAAAAAGAATGCCGAAGTTGAACTTCCTTAAGGAAAAAAATCAAGCCTAAGTCATTAATGTTAGAAGAAATGATCATTATAGGTTCCCGGAATTAGGACAGGTGTCATTCCAAGAGGCATATTTTAAAAATAAAGGCGATTTTAGAAGTTTGTCCTGTTTATTATGTAATGAGGTAGCACTTCACTGGGT
>NC_043709.1:133553453-133554629 GCF_006229205.1 Suricata suricatta | reverse complement strand
ACCCAGTGAAGTGCTACCTCATTACATAATAAACAGGACAAACTTCTAAAATCGCCTTTATTTTTAAAATATGCCTCTTGGAATGACACCTGTCCTAATTCCGGGAACCTATAATGATCATTTCTTCTAACATTAATGACTTAGGCTTGATTTTTTTTCCCTAAGGAAGTTCAACTTCGGCATTCTTTTTATTTTTCTCATTGTTCTTTTTTTTTTTTTTTAGTGTAACTATCCCTTTAGAAGCAAGAATGTATCCTTTCACGTTTACAAAAGGGACTCTAAGGTCAATCTCATGCATTACTGACATGTGGATGTGATTTTAGTTTCCCAGAAAAAATAGCACTAGATGGGGTAACAACTTCTTTGGAAAACTTGAAATCCTAACATGCATGTAACAGAAGCAGGATCAAATAAAATAAATAAAGCAATAGCCTAAACAAACAAAAATCCTTGATCCAAAATGACTAATGCCACCAAATAGATCCTGTATTTTCTAGACTGTTACCCTTCTGTGTCCTATAAAGAATTCATGTCTTATTCCAAATCTAATTCTATCTCCTCTCCATAAAAAGTAAATAAGTAAATAAAAGTAAAAAAGTAAAAAATTGAAGCTACATTAAAAACTGGTTGAACAGAGGCGCCTGAGTGGCTCAGTCGGGTAAGTGTCTGACTCTTGATTTCAGCCCAGGTCATGATCTCATGGTTTGTGGTGAGATCGAGTCCCACATCGGGTTCTGTGCTGACAGCGTGGAGCCTACTTGGGATCCAGTGTCTCCCTCTCTCTTTGCTTGTGCTCGCTCTCTCTCTCTCTCTCTCTCTCTCTCTCCAAATAAATAAATAAACTTTAAAAAAACTGGTTAAACAAGAGAAGCACTTATTGAATATTTGCTGTATACAAAATACAATGCTAGTTCTCACGGGGGAAGAAACTGAACATGTCAGTTTTTATGTTCCAAGTGTTCACGAGCCATTGATAAATCTCATGGGAAGCAAGAAAGGAAGTGAATGACCCACAAAGTTAATTTTGCGATTCCAGAGAAGCTGCAATATTTCAGGGAAGGTCTTTTATGGATGAAAAGGGACTCTGACATGTAGATTCATCTGAAGATAAAGTTTTACCCAGTGGACGGAATAAACAAAATTAAATGTGTGAAGACAGAGGACTTCCAGGGAGTT
>NC_043709.1:133552300-133553353 GCF_006229205.1 Suricata suricatta | reverse complement strand
ACTATGGAATCTCACACTCACCTTATTATTTTTCCTTTATCCAAAATAGTGGTTTGTTTTTGCCTTCTAAACCACACTAGAACAAACATGTGACACAAAGAATGTGATCAATAAAGAACTATCAAAATAAGTGAAGATGAGAACAAATGAATGAGTTCCTCTTATATGGAAAACGGTCTTTATAGAATTCTCAAAAGGTCATGCCGGGTCATGCTGTAAACCTTTTCTCTGACTGCATAATACACACCTTTACATGGCTCATGGAGGACAAAGAACATCAGTCAAGACTTTCCATGTTGCGCCTGCATGGTCAATAGCTCTGGTTGATTAAAAATAGAGGCATCTGAGACCTATAGAGCAGGTGGACTGCTAGAAAAGAGGCCACAAATAAAATTTATTCAAGTCTGAGAAACAGAATCTCATTCAGTTTCAGGACTTGGGAACAGTAGATAGAGACACAAATAAAAAGCCTTCTTTTGCTTTGCTACAGGCTGAATGCTTGCATCTCCCCCAAATTTCTGTAGTGGTCTTAGGGGGTGGGGCCTGTGGGAGATGGTTAAGTCATTAGGGTGGAGTGTCCTTATGAAAGAGACCCCACAGAGCTCTCTCACCCGCTCCGCCATGTGAGGGCACTGTGAGAGGATGACATGCGTGGCCCAGGAGGCCGTCTGTCACCAAACAGAATCTGCCAACACTGTGATCCTGGACTTACAGCCTCCAGAAGTTGGAGGAGTAAATGTTGTTGTTTGTAAGTCACCTTATCTATGGTTATTTTTGTTATGGCGACCTGAGCGGACTAAGACACACTGAAAAGAGAGTTGCTTTGACTCTGAAGCTGATGGTCACACCCTGGTGTCTCATTCAGAATCAGAAGAAGGCAGATGATAAGCTCAAGAGTGCCATCTTCAAAGAAGAGGGCCATTTATATTTGGAGGATAGCAAGACCTCCACCCAATGTCGCGTGTGTAGCAAATTTAAGAGTTAGAGTGTCATGATCCTACCCATGTCCTGTCTGAACAGAACAGGTAGTGGCAGAGTTTCCTTGCTCCTACA
>NC_043709.1:133550926-133552200 GCF_006229205.1 Suricata suricatta | reverse complement strand
TGATGAGTTTCTCTCAATATAAAACTGAGATCATGTTGTATTTATGTGTTTGGGCTGTTATGAAGGCCGTGTGAGTTAATATTTCTAAAATACTTACAACAGTGCTGGGCATGTAGAATGTACTGTGTATGGTTTCTCAACTAAAAGTAAAATTGAGGTGCCCCAGTGGTTCAGTCAGTTAAGCGTCCAACTCTTGATTTCGGCTCAGGTCGTGATCTCACGGTTTCGTGAGGTGGAGCCTCACACTGGGCTCTGCACTGACCCTGAGGAGCCTGCTTGGGATTTCCTCTCTCTTTCTCTTTGTCTCTACCCTGCTTGCACTCTTTGTCTCTCTCAAAAATAAATAAATAAACATTTATTTTTAAAAAAAGTAAAATAAGCAAGGCCTATAAAGTTATTTCCAGGGTAGTTTTTTTTAAAAGAAGTATTAATAACTAGAAGCAGTGGTTCTCCCCTCTGAACAGGCACCAGTGTTACCAGGAAGGCCGGTAAAGCCAGAACTGGGCCATCACCCCAACTGTTCTATTCCGCAGATCTTAGGATGGGCTGAGACACTGCACTTCTGACATATTATCCATTGACAGTGATTCACGCTGCTCGAGAGATCCAGCTTTATGAGCAGGTGGCCTGGGCCCACGAGTCTCAAACTCACAGTGCACATCAGACCATTCCCAGGAAACTGATCAGGTACGTAAGTGAAGATCTCAACTTCTACATGATGAAATACTGTCTGGGCACCCAGGAAAACTATCTTGTCTGATGCTTTTTATTCCTCTAACCGTTTTTATTCCTGTGGCTGGTAGGGGCAACCAGACAAGGAAATAAAAGGATCTCTTGAAAACCTTTCCCAATTCTAAGTTCAAAACACAGAACTCCTTCCCTGAAATTAGACACAGTAAAGGGATGGGAATTAGGAGGCCTCCTTCGACTTAAATCTCAGCTCTGAGGGAAGTCTGTGTCCTCATCCACCAGGTGAGGAGGCAAAGCAAATAACCTTCCCCATAGAAACCTCCTGAGGAAGTTCTCCAGACACAGGAGTACCTTTCCCCAAGAAAGACCGCACCTGCACAGAAGCGGACCGGAGGGGCTCCTTCTGTTTTTACCTGGCCTCGTTCTGAACCAGGAATAGACTTTCTAGTTATAGGACCTTGTTCTAAGTTGGGCCACTCATCTTCCTTCCGGGATACGGAATTTACACGGAAGAATAATAGCTACAGATTTTTTGGGCAGCATACTCATGTGGATGGCAATCCTCTGAAGGGAAGATTTATTGT
>NC_043709.1:133519553-133550826 GCF_006229205.1 Suricata suricatta | reverse complement strand
ATCTCATGGGAAGCAAGAAAGGAAGTGAATGACCCACAAAGTTAATTTTGCGATTCCAGAGAAGCTGCAATATTTCAGGGAAGGTCTTTTATGGATGAAAAGGGACTCTGACATGTAGATTCATCTGAAGATAAAGTTTTACCCAGTGGACGGAATAAACAAAATTAAATGTGTGAAGACAGAGGACTTCCAGGGAGTTAGTGGGGTAAGAACTAGGGTGGATGGTGTACAGTGTGGAATATGGTATATGTGGCAGGAGCGAGCATCACAAAGAGACTCGGGATGGAGCAGAGGTAAGTCGGACTAAAGAGGGAGGCTTTTCCTTTACATGTATAGGAAGACTTTGAACCAGAGGCCGTTTATGATTAGAGGCAGTGATTCCTTTCCTGGAATAATTCTAAATGACTAGACCGAGTCTTTCCAGTGCCACAAGAGCGGAAATAAACCACAAAGGCATGCTGGGAATACTGGGGGAGGCGCCTGTATGTTTAATAGATCAGGGCTGAAGTGTCCTCTGTAGGAAATGCATTTCAAGCTGATCCTTACCCTTCTCCTTCATGCCCTATTAGGACACACTTAGACACTAAACAGAAGTCATAAAGTCCTTTAAATCTACCACCAAGGCCATTAACATTTTTTTCCTTTTTGACCTTGGAGAAAATCTTCCCCAACCACAGGGATTCTGTCCCAAAACACATATGGATGTGAATCACTGCCTAAGTGTACAGTAACAATGGAAATTCTTTGAGTTCTGAACTTAATTTTGCTTTAGATTTGCTGCATTATGCTGAGGACCGCCTTTGCGTTCCTCTTTTCCGGCTCCTTCATCACTAAAGTGGTGTTAATAAAAGTCGCCACCTGCCCGCCTTCTAGGCATATTGTGAAGATAAACTCACATCCTTAGTCAGGCACGCAGCCAACAGAATTCTCGACTGTAGCTGCGTTAATAACCATAACAGCAGCGCGGAGATGCTCTCCTGCTGTGGGCATTATAATCTGTGGGCTCGAGAACTCAACTTGAGGCCTGTGATCACAGAAGTCCAGGAGGAGATGCAGCTCTCGTTGGTGCAGTCTTCGGAGATGCCGGTTTCCTTTGCTTTTCCACAGATTAGAAACGTTTGTCTGTACGTGGGAAGGTGAGGAGTTTACTCTCTCCTACAGCTTTAAATTTAATAATAAATGGCCGTGCATTGTGCTTGTATCCACACACGATACAGTTCTAAGGACCGAGTGGACTGGTCACTTTGTTCTCGCCCTGCACAGTGCGGGCAGAGCGCGGAATGGAGTGCGCCCAGGCCTGAGCCACCCACCGTGCGGACAGGCTGGCGGCCTCCACACCACGACGTGCTGAGGGCTGTTTCCCTGGTAGTCCTGCTGTGAAATTCTTAGGACTAAGTGTCCGGGGCCGGGCCACTGTCATGTGTGAGAGGCTAGCACACTGGTAGGGTTTAGGTGACCTGATTGGACTTTCTTGTCACATAGAAAAATCAGGGGCAGGAACACGGCTGGAGGAGGCTGGGAGGCGCACAACTGCCCCGTCCTCGGGAGGCTGCGTCCAGGGAGAGCGAACCGCTCCCTGGCCCTCCGCCCGGGAGAAGTCTACTTCCTGCCCACACAGCTCTATATGCACCTGCGTCCCAGACCACCTTCCACACAACGCTGCAGGGGCCGCAGCCCCTTCTACCGTGTGCTGCTGCTCTCCGCTGTGACCTCGGGGTCCTTCATCCAGCCTCCCATCGGGGAAAGCAGGTGAGGATGGTGGGAGAAAGGTTTTGGTGGACAGACCAGGAGGCGAGAACACACTCCCCTGGCAAGTACATGACCACGTCTCAGGGCAAGGGAGACAAAGAGACAGATACTTCTGTGTCTACCGGGAGGGGACTCCCCTCGGGCCCCACACCGAGCGCCAGGTAAGGGAGCAGCGCGGCAACCACACAGGTTTGGTGTCGGACCAACCGCGCCCCGACTCACTCTGGCACCTCTCCGAGCCCCGTGGCCTAGGATGAAGTGCTAACATCCCACATGACGCTTGTGAGCTCTTGAACACGGCTTCCTTTCTCTCCTACTCTTTGCCTTCTCTCTTTCCCCGCATTGTCACTTAAACAACAGATCTCTGCCCTTTTGGGGGTGGGGGCATCCCTCGCAGGGTAGTGTTGAGAATGATATTAGGCAAAGAAGACAGAACTTAGCACTGAGTCTGGGACCTCAAACAGCTATCAGTTCCCATCATTTGTATCCAGCCAAGAGTATCTGCGGGGAGGGGGTGGGGGGTGTGACAGCAGGGACAACAGCAGGTTACAGACACCCTATCTTCTCTCACTCCCACACGTGGCTAGACACGAGCAGAAGGAGCTTCCAGTCTGCATCAAACAATGAAAATATTGACTGTGTCCAGACCCTACAGCCACACTCCCGAAGACCGGGTCTAGGGGACATTTGGGACTGCAAAATTCAACTGTACTTACATCATTTGTCAAAGACGCAGTTTCCTTTCCAAATGTTTTGAAGATGTATCATTGCAAGGAAATGAGGCTTTTTGTTACAACTAACTGCACCAAATCCTAGAATCTTCTGGGGCTTGAGCCTTATCCACTCCTCAGCCAGTCTACCTAGACTAATTGAATCTGCTTAATTGAGCTACAAATCTGTAAGGATGAGTTGCTTCAGGGATTTTGCAGACGTCCTGCTTACAGATAAATCAAGATGATTACAAAGTAGTCCTTCTCACCGCGCTTGGCTGCCGGAGCCTCTGACAGGAAGAGTTAAGACGTGAGGAAATGGGCATATTCTAAAATATGGAAAAGAGCTGGTTTGGGTCCAGGATTAGTTGTGCACAGATGTTGCTGCTGGCGCTGCTTAGAGAGAGTTTCCTCACTTCGGATCTGAGAGGTGATCTTAAGTCCCAGAAAGGGGGACATAGATGGAGATCTTCCCTCGCAGTCGGACTTCTTGCTCTACCGCTGCAACACTCAAAGTGCTCTGAACAAACAGTAATTAAAGGTAGGATTCTTTCTGAAGGGAGATTAAATCATAAAACCCTAAAGTTAATGTAATTTCCCAACACACTTGTAGCGCTGGTATTCTGAGATGCACCCACACTTAAAATTCATGAAGGAAGCTTCTGAATTTCAAAATGCTTATCATCTTACCAAAAAAGAATTAAAAAATGGTGTGGTTAAAAACCAGGTGTTGGAGCCCAGCTGAGACTGAAGTTTGGCTCTTCCTTGGCATTTTAAGCACCACGAATGATGTAAATTCTGTTTTCTGAAAAATGCTTCAAGAAGAAGAATTAGTGGTCTAATCTGATCTTTACTAGCTACATCCTTTTTCACTCCCGGCCATTATTTACAGATACAAGAAATGGAAGCCAGGCATTTATAATTATAATCTGTCAGGCTGAAACACTAAATGAACACAATCAATCCCATTGTTAAGTTAATTTCCATTTACACACCTGATCAAATGGCTTTATCTCTCTGGCTTCAATACTCTGGGCGCAAGACTTTCTTATATTTCAACCTGCAACAATGGTAATAGAGATAGGATTTCTCTACAAAATATTAATGTGGGTATATCTGAATATTTCATTTAACAGTATAATATTTGATTTGAAAATTACACCTTAGTGTCAAAATGGGCAACATGAAGTAGTGGGTTTATAAAAACAGAATCCACCCTCTTCCCCAAACACATAACCAAGGAGAAAATGCAGACTTTCAAACCATCTTTTCATCAAATTACGGTCTTTCGGTTTAGTTTTAAAATTGTATCTTAACCAGGTTTGAGAAACTGGTATCTACTCAAAAGCAGCGTCCATGAGACTGAAAATGTTCCAATGAAAAATAAGCCCCTGACACAGGCAAATTAAATTTCATAAAGTTCACCCAAGCCTCTTGGCCTTTACTTCCAAATTTATTTTACCGTACATTGAAAAGCAACAGGAAAGGTTATGCTGAACAGCTGTCCTACTATTATAAAAATTCTGGAAATGAAATTAACTATGGTTTATGACTCCACTTCGGTGCTGATGATGAGGAAGCTGAAATACAAAGATTTCCTTCGGTGTCTTTCACAAACATCCGCAAGGACAGATGATGCATCTATGACATAAGACATGTCTGCACACGTGTGAGAGACGGAATAAAGGGTACAGACTTATTCAGAGAGGCACGAAAACCCCAGTGATCAAAAACATAAAATGTTCCTACTTAAAAATTTACATAACTCCTTGAAATCGTCCCTATTTCTTAGGGCTTTGGCTCATATAGATTTTAGGACCTACACGTTCTTCAGCTGAAAACCCGAAACAGCTTGAACCTGTGGGGAGAATGGCCTATGACGCAGCGTCTCCCACGCTCCTCACACGCTCCTCACACCCGGATTTACGAGAGGAGGCCCCGCGAGAGGAGAGCCTGCCAGAGGCACACGGCAGATCCTACAGAGGCGGGTCCCAGTTGCTTTCTCCTTCCGCGATGACAACTGCTTTACTATTGTGTTGCACAGATTAATCGACCTTGCCTAGAAGTGCTAGGAGAAGGTCATTTTCGTGAGGGGCAAGAGGAAATCATCTGAAGCACTGATCCATGTCTAGAAGGACAGACCAGTTTGGATGGGAGTTTGGAAAAGAGGGGAAAATGTAACAACAGAAAGGAGAGGAGAAAGGATAGCTTTCAGATGCCCTAAACAAAAACCTTTCCACTGAAACAGCACTGAAAGTGCCAGAAGAAAACTTACCCTTGTACACACACATACACAGGCACACAGCTGTCAGGGAGCTGAAGCATTCTGAAAAACTCAACGCCCATGTACAAATGGGATCCAAAAGGGAAGAGGACCCTGGAATTCACTGAGATGTCTAATACAACTTGGCAAACATGAGTTCTGCTTTTAAAACTGAAGCTAAAGAAGGGCATGGCTGAGATACAGAGTCTAAAGGACCCAGAAGTCTAGACCTCAGTGTAATGGTGTGCTGAAGCAGAACTTTGCCCCACAGGATAGAACAGGAAAGGGCCTTGAATCAGGCTGGAAGAAAAAAGCCAAGCCACTTATGAAATTCAGTGCTGAATTTACCTCCCAAAGAAAAATTAATTTACTGTGGCCCCAGGTTAAAGATATACATAGAAGAAAATGCAATTCCTTTTGAAAGTATGGCACTTGGACTCTCTCTGCAGAACACTTTCACATATAAACTTGTAAGAAAAGAGTACACTTAAAAAGAAAATCACAAGACCTACAAGAAGGCAAACTAGAGAAGTTCCTAAAAAGAGATTACAGACAAAAGTATATGAAAATGATGAAACATTTTAAAAATAACCAGATAGAAACCTAGGCCTGAAAAGCAAAATGAATGAAAAAAAAAAAATCAGCAGGTTTAAGAGCAGTTCCTCTAGATGAAGAAAGAACTAAAAGAAATACAACATATATTTGGTACATTTATCAGGATGGCAGAAGAGACAAAGGCTGAGAGCCTGAAAAAGGAGGTAAGAGAAACAGACACTAGAGGAAGCCATCTGGTGCTGGATGTGGAGTTCATGGAGAAGAGACCAGAATGACTGGGGAAAGGACAGCCATCAGAGAATGGCTGGGAATGTTCTGGAAATTCTGGTGAGCGTCAACACTCCAGTTTAGGATATCACTGAATTCCAAACCACAAATGTAGAAAAAGTAAAACTAGTCATATTACATGGAAACATTAAACCCCAAAGACAGAGAGAAGGTATAGAAATAGATACAGAAAAAGAATAAAATATAAGACAAAGTAAAACAAAAAAGACCTGAAAAAGATCAAGAAGGTTAAATGTATTCCTTCATCAACAACGATGGAAGCTATCAGTCAAAATCTTCATTTTCAACAAAACTCTGAATATACATATTATCACAATATGAGTCAATAAACTTAGCTCTCTAATTAAAAGACAAGGTTGTCAGAATGGATAAATAAACCAACTAATTTATCTATATGCCATTTACCAGAGAAAAACTTAAAACCTTAGGACAAAGAAGACTGAAAAATAATTTTTAATAAATTTTTAAGTTGTTTATATCAACTATAAGGCAAATTCTCTTTTTTTTTAGAAAATATTTCTAAATTTATTCAATTAGTAATTTTTTCTAAAGAAAAAATCCATAGTGATACCCTGTTACTAACTGAAGTTCATAGTTGGTATTAGGGTTCACTCTGTGGGGTACAGTTCTGGGGGTTTCAACAAATGCATCCTGTCCTGTATCCACCATTAGAGTATAATACAAAATAAAATAACTGACCTAAAACATCCTATGCTTCACCTAGAAATCTCCCCTTTTCCCCCATAAGCCCTTGAAACTCACTGATCATTTACTGTCTCTATAGTTTTTACTTTTCCAGACACAGTATGGAGCCTTTTCAGATTGTCTTCTTACTCTTAGCCATATGCATAAAGGATCTTCCATGTCTCTTCATGGATTAAAAGCTCATTTCTTTGTGTCCCTGAATAATACTCCATTATATAAATAAACTATGACTAACTTATCAATTCATCTATTGAAGGACACCTTGATTGCTTCTAATTTTTGCCTATTTGAACAAAGGTACTACACACATTCATGTACAGGTTTTTTTTTTTTTAATGGATTGATCAGTTTTCAGTTTATTTGGATAAATACCAGGGAGCACTATCGCTGGAACGCATGTAGAAGTACATTTAGTTTTGGAAGAAACCACTATCTTCCAAAGTGGCTGAGCCATTTTGCATTCCCACCAAAAATAAGTGGGAGTTCCTTTTGTTCCACATCTTCATCAGCATTTGGTAGTTTAGCATTGTAGACTTTGGCCATTCTAGTAAATGTGTAGAAGTGTTCATTATTGTTTCAATTTGTAATTCCCTGAAACTATATGATGTAAAACATATTTTCAGATGCTTTATGTGCCACCTGTATACTTTCTTTGATGAGGCATCTGTACAGATCTTTTCCCTTTTAGTTCGGATGCTTGTTTTTTTTACTGTAGATGTAGACTTTCAAGATTTCTTGATATATTTTTAATATAAATCCTTTATCAGATATGTGACCCACAAATGTTTTCTTCTGGTCCACAGCTTGTCTTTTCAGTTCACTTAATGGCATCTGTCAAAAAGCAGAAATTCCAAACTTGAATGAAACCTAACATCAATTTTTTCTTTAATGGTTCATGTTTTTGGTGTTATATCTAAAGAGTCATTGCCTGATCCTATAGTCACCTATAGTTTCTTCAATGTTATTTTCTAAAAGTTATAGAATTTTGTGTCTTTCCTTTAGGTCAATGATCCATTTTAAGTTGTTATTTGTGAAAGGTATAAACTCTGCGTCTTCATTTGACCATGGATGTCCAGTTGTTCCAGAACCATTTGTATAAGAGGCTATCTTTGCTCCACTATATTTATTGCCTTTGCTCTTTTGTCAAAGATCAGCTGACTATATGTATGTGGTTCTATTTCTGAGATCTCTATTCTGTTCCATTGATCTACTTACCTATTGTTTTGCCAACACCAAAATGTCTTTATCATTTTGAACTTACAGTAGTTCTTGAAGTTGAGTAATGTCAGTCTCCAGTTTCGTTCTGCAATACTTTATTGGCTCTTCTGGGTCTTTTTCCTCTCCATGTAAAATTTAGAACTAGTTTCTCTTTTTTTTTTTAATTCTATTTACTTTGAGAGAGAGAGATTGAGAACATGTGTGCAAGTGGGGGTGGGACAGAGAGAGGGAAAGAATCCCAAACAGGCTCCATGCTCAGTGCAGAGCCCAATGTGGGGCTCAATCTCACAACCGTGGGATCATGACCTGAACCGAAATCAACAGTCAGATGCTCAAGGAACCAAGCCACCTGGGTACCCGTAGAATTAGTTTCTTGATTATTTACAAAATAACTTACTGGAATTTGGGGGGGATTGCATTGAATCTATATATTGAGTTGGAAATAGCTTTCCAATATTGTCTTTCTACTCATGCACCTGGAATATATCTTCGTTTATTTGTTTGTTTGATTTTTAATCAGTTTTGTATATTTCCTGATATAGATCTTATATATATATTGTCAGATTTATTTCTATGTGCATCCTTTTTTTGGTGCTAAATAATCTGTATTGTGATTTTAATTTGAAGTTCCAATTGTTCATTGCTGGTATATAGGGAAACAATTGATTTTTGTATATTACCATTATATCCTGAACCTTGTTATAATGACTTATTATGTCCATGACTTTTTTTTCAACAATCATGTCATCTATGAACAATTTATTTTTTAATCCTGTTTACCTTTACTTCCTTTTCATGTTTTATTGCACTATGTAGGATTTCCAATACAAGATTAAAAAGAGGGATGAGTGGGAACATCTTTGCTTTGTCTGGGTCTTAGGTAGAATGCTTCTAGTTTTTTGCAATTGTGTATGATATTAGCTTATAAAAGCTTATAAATTATTTTGTAGATTTCCTTTATCAAGTTGAGGGAGCCCACCTCTATTTCCACATTTTAGTGAGTTTTTATGATGAACTAGTGTTAGATTTTACCAAATGCTTTTTCTGCATCAATTGACATGAGATGATCTTTCTTCTTTAACCTATTGATATGATGGATTACTTGCACTGATTTTCAAATATTGAAACACCCTTGCATACCTGAGATCCTTCCCACTTGGTTGTGGTATATAATTCTATTACACATTATTGGATTCCAATTGCTAATATTATATAGAGGATTTTGCTTCTAAGTTTACAAGAAATACCGTACTTTTCCTTTACCATAGTGTCTTTATCTGTTTGTGGTGTACTGTTGGCCGTAGAGCATGAGTAGGAAGTGCTGGGCACCTGGGTGGCTCAACTGGGTAAGCGTCCAACTCTTGGTTCCAACTCAGTCCATGGTCTCACAGTTTGTGAGCTCATGCACCATATCAGGCTCTGTGCTGACAGTGCAGAGCCTGCTCCGGACTTTCTTCCTCTGCCTCTGTCCTGCTCTCTCTCTCTCTCTCTCTCTCTCTCTGTCTCGAAATAAATAAACTTTAACAAAATTTAAAAAAAAAGAATGAGTAGGAAGTACTACTATCTCTTCTATTTTCTGAAATTTTTGAGAAATGATATTTCTTAAATGGCAAATCCATCTATATCTGGTGTTCTTTTTGGAAAGTGACTAATCCCATTTTTTCAATGCGTTGCTCATATCTCTTTGTGGGAAATTTGTTAGATTGTGTCTTCCAACGATTTCATACATTTAGCAAATTTTAGATCATACAGTTGCTCATTCTTTTAATGTCCATGAAATCATTAGTGATGGCTCTACTTCATTTCTGATATTAGTAAGTTTTATATTCTTTTTTCTTATTTAGCCTGGTTAGAGGGTTACCATTTTTACTGATATTTTCATCAATAAAAAGAACCAGGTTCTGATTTTGACTTTCTGTAATGTTTTCCTGTTTTCATTCACATCTGCTCTAACTTTTCGTCGGCACCCTTTACATTTGCATGCCTCTTTCTCTGGTTTCATAAAATGGAAGCTTACATTATCGATGTCAGATCCACCTTCCTTCCGATGTACACATTCAATCCTGTACGTCTCCTTCTAAGTATTGCCTTTCCTATATCCCATAATTCTGGATGTTCTATACTCAAATTTGTACTTTAACTCAAATTGAAAAAAACTAATTTTATTTATTTTCTAACATTCTTAATTTCTCTTGAGGCTTCTTTGACTCAATTTAAATAATTGTTTAAAAATGTGTTGCTGGATCTCCAATATCTTCATTCTCCAGCCATCTTTCTGATATTAATTTCTAGTTTAATCCCACTGGATTATGAGGGCCTATCTTGTATGATTTCTACCCTTTTATATTTAAGATATGTTTTATGCCATAGGATCTGATCTTTGTGAATGTTCCATGTGAAGTTGAAAAAAATGTGTAATGTGCTGTTGTTGAAACCCAGTGGATGGATTGTGCTGTTCAACTGTATCTTTACTCATTTCAGGCCCATTTTATCTGTCAATTACTGATATAGCTGTAGTGGTCTTATCTTTCTCCTTACAGGTCTGTCAGTTTTTTCTTCATATACCTTGATGCCCCGTTGGCAAATGCCTATACATTATGGATTGTTACATCTTCTTGAAGAATTGGCCCATTTATTGTTATCTTATGTCCTTTTTTAACATTCAAATGGTTTATTTGCATGATTGATAATTTTATTCCCGACAATGCATCAAGCATCTGAGAAAACCATTACAGTAAAACCTTGCTTTGCAAGCATAATTCATTCTGGAAACATACTTAGAATCCAAAGCACTTGTATATCAAAATGGATTTCAAGAACTATTGGCTCAATGGTGATCACGTGACATTCAGCATCACTTACTACTCGTATCGCAAGACATCACTCACTTATCAAGTTAAAGTTTATTAGAAATGTTTGCTTGTCTTGTGGAATATTCTAAGAATGAGTGACTCACGATCCAAGATTTACTGTATTTTGAGTAAAAGCAGAAATTTTCTGGAGAGACTCCCTGCTCTCTCAGGTCAGGCCACTGTCTGTGCAGCAGTGCAGAGAGGTGGTACTCCGAGGCCACTGCCTCCTCCCTTGAACTCAGGATAAGCCTTTCCAGGTGCTTCAGGTGCTGTCAGAGATGCCTCTTGCCTCTGACAGCTGCAGCTGCTCCGTCCATCCGTCCTTCCGACGGCTGGCAGTGCCGAGGTTTTCACCCCAGGCCAACAATCCAAAACAGAGGCAGTGGAATCCAAGTCCGAGGAAGGTAAAGAGGAAACGAAGCTGAATCTTTGTGAGTCTCTGCACACTGACAAAGCTGATCTTCACACCTCTTACTCTCCTCTTTCTCCAACCACAGAGGACTGGCCAGACGCTGGGCCAGGAACTCCTGGGCTAAGGCTCTGCACAGTGTATCAGCCACTCTGAACCACACACTTGCCCTTATGGCTGCAAACAACAGATTAGGAAAAATGTTTGCAGAAGGACAAAAGGACTTTATCCCTGCAGTTCTGAATTAGCTGTTGCTCCTTCTGCTACCGCATTCTGGATTGTTCCCGTGATAAAGAAACATCGTATTTTTTTCAAATGTTTTTTAAAAATATACATATATGTAACCATCTTCACTTGGTGCCTCTGATGTGATGGGAAGCCTGGTTATGGCCAGGCCTCAGTGTGTGGCTCATGCCCATGGCAATGACATCGTGTCACAGGATCTGAGCAACTGAGGGCACTGCCCCCAAGCAGGAGAGGGGCTCTTGCTCTTCTACGTGGAGTAGGCTGCGCAGAGCAGTTTCCCTGCTTGGGACTGGAGGCTGGGCTGGGGACCTGGGAGGCATACTGTTGGGACTACCAAGCACACGGGGAGCCAGAGAGCCCGCAGGGGTTTGGGGTGGGGGCAAAAGTCCATCTGCAGAAGCTGGAAGCCGAGCACAGCCTGCCTGAGCTGGGCCAAATACTCCAGGACATTTCAGTGAAGGAGAGGAAGCAGCTAGCAGCCCCTTACCTCCCCCCTCCCCATCCCTCAGTAAACTTGGTGATGGCTCCGAACAGGACACAGAGCTGCTTGCAGGAGACCACAGGGCCACGTCTTCAACAGCTGATGATACGGCCGGGCCCTACAAGGCCAGGCCATTCTGCATCCTCTCTCTTGTCATGGCCGCTAAAACCATGCCAACTCCATCTTCCACGTACCGAATGAGGGTCCGGCAGCAAAGGTCAAGCGCACAGGGGCAACAGCTGACTGTGCACTGCACCAGACCTGTGAAGCTTGCGCTGTGCCTTGTGAGGCGTTCACGGGATCGGGGGTCTCAATGCGATCTGCAGTCAGTTCACCTGACACCAACTCCTGCCGCACGGGGCCATACTCCACTCCCGTGGGGACTGCGGCCCCTCCCGGGCTCCGCGCAGAAACGTGCTGAGGGCTGACTTACTAGAGCCGCCAGAACCCTGGATCCCACGAGCAGCCTGGAGCCTCCTGGGCCTCTCCCGCCCGGCGTGGTGCTTTGCGTGAAAACACGAGGCCGACCGCATGGAAAACTGGACTGGGGAACCCACTGGGCTGCAGCAGGCTGCAAGGACCAGGGGGCGCACCCTCTGACTACTGGAAGGCCAGGAGTGTGTGTGCAAAACCAGTCCTCTCCCTGCCCAGCCTGGGCTTCCCGCGGCGCCGGGCGGAAGAGGAGGCCTGACTTCCGGTGCGCGGGTTCCGGTCGTCCGTGTGACCCTGCCCCGGAACTCCGGCCATCAGTTCCTCGGTGCAGCCAGGCAGGCGGTCTGTGAGGCTCCCCTCTGCTGCCGATAAGGTTAATCTAGAGTTCTGTAAGGAATGGGCTCCTGTGCTGATGCAGGTGGAGTGGCGGAGCTGGAGACTGGAGAGCAAGGGTGTGGCTCCCGCGCGAGGCCTTCCCTTCGTAGGGCCTGAAGTAGGTGACCCAGCTGGCGTTCTGGTGACCTTGGCCAGGAGGGGAGAGATCCTCACTCCTAAGGCGAAGGGTCGGCCTCTCGGATAAGGCCCTACTGCCTGCTCGAGGCTGCTCAGATTCGCCTCCAGCCCCTAGTCCGGTGTTGCCTTCCAGAACCCCTTACCCGGCTTCCCTGAGAGAGGTGCAGCCGCACCCCTGCCTGCTGACGCCAGGTGCACAGATGTCAACCGCCATGTCATCTTCTTCAGTAAGTCCAGCACAAGTAGAAAGAGTACGGGGAGCAGGGATGGGGGGAGAGCACGTAAAGTGCAAAAAATTGCCCAGGCGGAGTCATGGGGTTCATTTGTTGCTTACATCTTGAGTTATTCAGTGATATTTAACCATATGCCACTGGTTTAATTGTTTTTAATCTCACAGTGCAATGCAGTGATCCATGACAATGGTAGTATGGACACATGTTCTGACTTGAAATTTTCTTTTTCCCTAATCAAAATGAATTGTTGGGATAGAGCTCGGCAGACACAATGGACACATGTAAAGTGCCTGGTATTTTTTTTTATACAAAGTACTCCCTATGTCTAGGGGTCAAGTTGTAGAACCTTTTCCATCTTCACAACCTGTGACACAATTTCTTTTTACAATACGCTTAACAACATTAATCTTACTTTGGAAAAATATTCCCATTGGAGTACTAGGGATGAGTAAGAGAGGAAACCACCTTGTAGAAAGCTTAAAATTAAATAGAAGTGATGCCAAGAAAACCACTGTGTGTTTCATGTACGTGTTAGGGTCTGTGGAAAAATAGTATTTTACAAAGCTAAGCTTTTTGTAGAAATGTTAATAAATATTAAGTTTAAATATTATAAAAGTCATGGTTTTATTAGTGTAGCATCTGTCATTACTCTTTTTAACATCTGATCATTAGCTTTAGTCCTTCGCTGTTTATTTTCACTCTTCTTTACTTTTTCTGTTGTACACAGAAAGAGATGTCTAAAAAGATAATTAAGGAGACACTGCAGATTATAGGGTACTTTAAAGATACATTGTAAGTTTGTGAACATAATATAATTTTATTTTAAGATACAGTGAATAAAAGTGTCTAGATTGGCTGCTAAATTCTTATACATCTAGAGCATCATTCGTAAAAGAAGGGACGAAAGCTTACTCTCCTATTTTAATTCACAAAGTAGAAACTATTTCAAGCGTACTTAATGTGTAAAGTATATATACCAGAGAGAAAAGGATTCTAATTACACGCTTGACTTGAGAAACCTAATTTAGTTGCATGAGAAAAGTTAATTTGATAGAAACATTTTTGTTGATGTCATTTTAACCGTCTAACATAGTTGGTACTTTCAGTTGAAGACTGATTAATTGGTGACAAGCTGATGTTTGACTCTTATATCTAATGTGGAGATATTTGAGTTGGTACTAATCATAAGTGGAATTTACAAATTATGGGTTTATATTTAGCATTTATTTCTGTGTAGGTACTCAGCTATGTTGAACTATAGCTACCTAACTGTATTTAAAAAAATCAAGCTATCAGAGTGTTTTCACTGGCAAAAAGAATTCTGATCAATTACACCCTATATAAAAATTAATTCTGGTTAATTATAGTTCCTTATGAGAAAGTTAAAACACCAAATCTTCTAAAAGAAACTATATAAGGAGGGGTACCTAGGTGGCTAACTTGGTTGAGCACCTGACTTCGGCTCAGGTCATGATCATGTGTTCGTGGGTTCGAGCCCTGCATCAGGCTCTGTGCTGACAGCTCAGAGCCTGGAGCCAGCTTTGGATTCTGTGTTTCCCTCTCTCTGCCCCATCCCTGCATGTGTTCTGTCTCTGTCTCTTAAAAAATAAAATGTTAAAAACAAATAAAAAAGAAAAATATAGTGAAAAAAATGGATACATTGGTTTCCATTAAATTAAGAAACTCTGTTCACTAATGACGCCATGAAGTGAAAATAGAAGCTACGACATAGATGAACGTTAGTTTCTAAGTATGACAAACTAAGTCTCTACCAGATAACCCCCTGCAAAAGAAGCCACTGAAAATCTTAGACATATGACAAAACACAGCGGCCTGAAGGTACTGAAGAATGGACGTCAGCAGAAGGGTTCTGGGAGGAGTATGTACTTTCGGGGAGGACGGGAGACGGGAGCCGTGGAAGTTCTGTAGCCTGCGCGGTGGCGCGGGCGGCAGACGTGGACCACACCCGCAGTCGCCCTGCCTGGAGACCTCTGACAAGTGAGGCTGGGAAACACGTGCTGAAGAGGTGGAGGGAACCCCGCGAGAGGAGGAGCTAGAGATGACCCACGCCTTCCCACCCACGTGACTGACTGAGCTCTGAAACCCACGTGTAGGCTGGACTGATGCCAAAAGATCTGACTCAGACCTGAGTTGCCTTCTCAAGAACAGAGTTTGTAGTTCAAACAGACCCCAAAAAGAGTACCTGCTCACACATTCAACAATATTTCTCTCTGAGAAATATAATAAAATCTAGAACCTCCTTAAGTTAAAATTCATAAGACCCAAGACATAATGCACAGTTAACAGGCCTGCAAAGAATCCAAAAAACAGAACACATTCTCACAAGAAAAGGAAATCAGTAGAGCCTATTCTGTGATGAATCAGATGTTTCAACTAACAGATAAACATTTTAAAGCAGACATTCAATATATTCTTAATAAATAGATAAAAACATTTTCAATGAGTGAGACATAGTAAGTGTTAACAAGAAGTAAGGTAATAAAGTTTTTATTTCCATTTCAAATGGCAGTTTTAGAGCTGAAAAATCTTCGAATTTAGGAAATAAAATACAGTAGAATGGCTAAAATTAAAAGGACTGTCATCATTAAGTGCTGGTGAGGATGTGAAACAGGGAACCTCACACGTTGCTGGTGGGCATACAAAATGATTGGCAAGTTTTTCAAACATCAGGTGTGTAATAAACAAGTAATACAACAGTTCTCTCAGTATTTGTCAAAGAGAAATGAAAACATGTCCCTCGAAACTTGTACAGAGCAGCTGTGTACTTAAGAGTTTGAGCAAAAATCAGCCCAGATATCCACGGACAGCGGGAGAATGGATCCGCTGGTGGTGGTCTGTTCGCCCAACAGAATAGTACTGGGCAATAAATAAAACATCTTATTTTTATTAATAACGTGTATCAGAAATAGCTCAATGAGTGAAGCCGACAGAGAGCTACAAAAGAGGCTGTGTTGTAATTCCACTGGAATAGCATTCTACAACGGGCCAAAGTTTTGTATTTACTGAGGGCAAAGCAGTGATGACCTGCTTCTGGGTAGAGCGGGGCACGCAGCTCAGGGCCCAGAGGGTCGTATTGGATGAAGAAAATATTCTGTCTTTACTGTGTCAACGGCAAAACACTGCAACAGTCAATCACCTATTGCAGTGTACATCACTTTTGAAGAGTCACAGGGTATTAATTACAGTTTTAAATTCATTCAACTTTCCTTGACACTGTTCCCCTTGACTTACATGAATAGATTTCTTTTCATTCCTTATGAACCCTGTTAGCATCATGGAATATGTGCTGTGACCTGCTGTTTTAGGGGATAAAGCAATAATGAAACAAGGCACTGCCCCCCCTTAGATACAACAAAAACGGAAGTATCCGTGTCACAAGACTTTAATGATACACGCTGTAAAAAATCCAAAACTGTGCTCGACATTGTAACAACGTATCCTATATGTCACTTCTCAAATTTTCTCAATGTTTATTTTTGAGAGAGACAGAGCATGAGCAGGGGAAGGGCAGAGAGAATGGGAGACACAGAATCCAAAGCAGGCTCCAGGCTCTGAGCTGTCAGCCCAGTATCTGACTTGGGGCTCGAACTCACAAACTGAGATCATGCCCTGAGCCAAAGCCGATCATTTGACTGAGCCCTGCAGGTGCCCTACGATAAGTCACTACTTTAAGGCACTTTAAAGTCATGAGAATGAGACCCTTGGAGCTAAATTTCCCTCCAGGAGTCTCTGCTTTGAGTACAAGCCATGGGTACTAGAAATAGTAACACTTTCTTAGTAAATTTAGCTTTGAAGAGAATTCTCTTAAACAAGGAGAACTGTCCCGACACATCACTGTCTAGTTGTCGGAACCGGGGAGGAGCACAGCGCTGCTGAGTGGGGCCAGACTCTGCGGGTGTTTAGAGATAACACATGCGCCCACATAGCGTCTGTGGGATGCTTACGCCTATTTGCTAATAAAATCGAAGCTAAAAGGTGAGACATATTCACATATCTCACGTCCAACCGTCTAGACTGAAACCTAAACAAACGATTGATCTTGTGCTTTATGTTCTTTGTCTTGCCTTCCTCAAGGCTCCTAACAGAATTGATTTATCTGAGCATCTTCTTTTTAAATGAATAGTTTCTAGCAAAGTGTATGCTACAGTCATTCAAGAGGTGTGGCGACCCTTGACCAACAGCTTCTATAGTAGTCGATCTTTCTTTGAACTTTATACACCTTGAGCCCAATTTGCTGAGTCGGTGTCTTTTTCTCTGCTCGTATTTTTAACATTTGGAAGCTGCTCTACCTTTTATGGTGTGTTGAATACTACCTGGTGATGTTAAAGGAATAGTTTCCCCAAGCAAGGTTATTCCTTTCGGCACATGGTTTATACAGCATCTTTCCGAGTCCTTTTGCCTCTCTTGGTTTGCCGTTGTCAGGGAGCCACAGGTCCTGAGTTTGAAGAGAATAGTCCAACCAGCTTCGAGCAGGTCGGGCATTTAACACCAAAGCGCCCAGGGCCAGGGTTGTGACTGACTGGGCGCCTCCCATTCACCCCGCCACCTCAGCAGCAGGCCCTGCTGGCCCCAGGGTTCACTCAGGTCTTGAGAGAGACTATAGTAGGGGCTCCTCCCCAAGCATGTCATAAAGTCTGAAAACTTACGTACACCCCTAAAATTCTGAATTGCTTGACAAGTAATGAAAAAGCTGCACACCCAAGTGCTAGTGCTGGTTTGAAGAGAGAGTCCAGAGTCCTCCTGCATTGAGCCCAAGGAAAGCTCTTTCTCTCCACCAAAGCAGCCCTTCTTCCATTCACTGCTGCCCGCGCCAAGTGCTGGCCTTGACCCGTGTGTGGCTGTGGGCTCTGGGGGATCACAGCACTGCAGCCCCATGCAGGCATCTGACGTAGACTCTACCATTCATCGGGTCCTGCCTCCCTTCCTCGATTTCCATTTCTGTAACAGGCTTGGAAGAAAGCACAAGAAGAGAATCTGTTTCACATTTCGTGCATAACACAGTATGATGAATGGCCAAGGAATTTAAGTTCATCAGCCTCTCAAGCTGTATAGTCCCCTGACTTTGTATTTAATTCCTCATAACACCTTAGTATCCAGAAAGATTCCATCAGATGATTTATAGATGGTCTTTCAAATCAGTAAACTCAGAAAGAAATTAAAATATCCCAGAGAGGTATTTATACTTATATACAGGAGACTCAGCTGGCTACCAGAATTTTAAATACATAGATGGATACGTGAGCCATGTATTAATATAAATTATGTACAAATATGTCTTTGTCATTAGAGCGAAATATCCTTTTATGACTAGGGTTACCGAACTAATTTGTTGAACTTATTTTGTATTTCAAAATTAGTGTTAATATGAATGCTGGAATATAAGGGTTCTTGTAATTGGATTACCAGAATATCTGAGTATTAGAAAAGATGTGAAAAATTACTTCCAGTTCTATTAGATTCAAAAAGATGTATTGAGATCCTGAAATATCATACTCGCCAAAGGGGAGAACTGTCTTCCAAACTCATCTTTCTTTTCTAAATTTGGTTGTCCAAAATCACTGCATTCGCGGCAATTAATAAAAATCTCTGGCAAGGCATACCGAGTGTTCTGCCGAAAGCTGCAAGCACTCTCCCCTAAAGACTTGGAATGACACTAAATTAACATGAGGGAGGAAAGGAAGAATTAATTAGTGTTTGATAGCGGAGCATTAGATGTTGATTTATCGGTCAGGACCAACATTAGCTGAGTTTACTTTATAAACCTCAAACCATATCCTTCCCAGGCTCATCCTCATCACTACCATCAATTGTCTGTATATTAACTGATAGTAATTTTGTTAGAAACAAACATAAGGAGCTCAAAGTCAGATGGGGACACAGGCATGGATGTGCAAATCTCCTCTTATTAAAATGACCAGAGAAATGTAACAGCCAGGAGGAAATTGCGTTCGCAGAGGAAAAGGAAGAACTCGGTTAACTATAAGCAAGCGAAAATAGAAACAAAGCTGGAATTATAACATTACTGCCAGACACAGTAGTGTTTGAGGCAATAAACTTTAAAAAAATAATGAGGCTGTTTACTCTTGATAAATGTTACAATTTGTTACAATTCACATAAAAGCTGCTTTTTTAATAACTAGATTTTATTTTTTCCTAGATTTATTTTTATATTGCTGATTTTACAATTCTGACTAAAGCTGACCTGAATGGGTCAGTTTTATCTGTACTATTCTAGTTCTTTTATTTTTCCTTTTTTTTAGAAGAAGGGGTAAATTTTTTACAGATGCATAATGAGCTGGAGTGAGTCAAGACCATTGAAGCAAGGAACTATGTACATGTAATAATTCATTGCACTTTTTGTAACATTTTGAAAATCTGTAGGTACAGAGCAGTGGGTTTTTTAACCTGTAGCATATAAATACATGCAGAAATTTATTTCATTATTAGTAGAATTGTATTGGGTCAGTAAAATTGGGAAAACTGAAACGCATAAATTGTTGTGCTTAAGATCATGTTAGAAAATTGTAGGCCAAAATATTTACAAATGCAAGGAGAATGTGGGAAAAGCTGACCTACAAAGTAATTGACAGTAGTGAATTATAGTTTATAAAATAAGGAAATGCAGATATCATAAGTCTCTCTTGATGTAAAAACTCAAATAAACAAACAGGGGAGAAGGGAAAACTTTTCCTTACAGTATAATTCCAAGAATGTAAACACAGAAGGAATGAGGGTGAAAATAGAAAGTCATCATTTACAAACACTGCAATCAAGTTTGTTTCAGTCAGGAATTGTCGGAGATGCTGGGGCACCTGGTGGCCCGGCCGGCTCCGGATCTAATGCCCTGAGAAAGGCACAAATTCCGTGGAATTCTTGAACAACAAGGTCTCACCAGAATTTCATCAGAAATGTCAGACAAACCCAACATGAGGGTCATTCTAGAACATAGCTAGTCAGCACACTTCACATTTCCAAATTTCAGGGTCCCCTCCGGACTGGACAAGACACGAGACAGTCTGAAGGCATGGGGCTCGGGGGTTCCCTCTGTTATGCCCAAGTTTCAATATCATCCCCCCAAACCAGAGACCACCAGGGAGACTGAGTCATGCATGCAAAAACAAAGGACTTTATTATTACGGGCTCTAGCTCGGACTCACAGACTTCACCAGTGCAGTGGATCCATGCTGAGAGCCCCGAACAAAGATGGGGTAGGGCTTTTATGGGTTTGGGAAGGGGGAGTTACAGGAAATTGTGACACAGGTACAGTGGTCCAACCACAACATTTAGAGTATTGCCCAATTACAGAGTGGACCCAGGACCCTCACTAGGGTGTGAATAGCCTTAAGCAGTAAATGATTATCTAGAGCTTCTATCTCTAGGCCTGCCCCTAGAAATATTAAGGGTGTTAGCTGGCCTTTCCCGATTGAGTGTTAGAAGGGTGATCTCTCCTGCCTTGGGCAATGTGTGCCCTTTTATTGTCTAATGATTCTGAGAAACCGACACTTAGGCCTCCAAGGTCAGAGGGGAAACTTGAAGCCTGTCATGGAGTCAGTTTGATTCCTACCTGCGTCCTTACACCTCCTGGGACGGGAGCCAGAGCAGCGGTTGGGGAGTTGACAGAATTCAAACGAGATCAGTAGACTACTGAGTAGCATTTTATTTATGCCAGCTTTCTGCACGTGACGCTGTATTGTGGTTATGTGAGAGAGCCTTCGTGAAGAGCTACTGGGATTTTTTTTCTACCTTGAAGAAATCATGAAAATTGATACTTTCAGAATTCTGTGAGATGACGGCATCCCACAAGCAGTAACACAAGAGGGCTGTCTTCTCTTCTGTGATATTGGCCACTGTGATTGCGTCTCCAGTATCCACTCCTCCTTGGGGAAAAGTGAAGTTTCTTAGTGCCTTATGGGGGGAGGGGCAATAGTGAAGCCTCCCCGTCTGTCTGTGTCTGTGTCTCCATCTGCCCCCATTCCTACATGCGGAGGGCTGCTGCCCTCCCAGGGGTGCTTGGTTGGGGTCTTGCACTTTCCAGCCACAGAGGAACCATCGGCCTTAGCAGGAGGTAACGTGTGGAGAAACGGCACCGCATGATCTCCTGGATCTCCTGCGTGTCCGATCCTGCTGTGGGCCCCGTAGACCTTGCCCCGGAGTGGAGACCTCTTCCATTGTTGAAGAAAGCCGGAGCTGGGCTCCCCCTCGCTCCTGAGCTCGACGCTGCCCTGCAGTTATGCCAGCATCCTCGTGGTACACGTGTGGAGCGTTAGGAATTTTAAAAGCCTTCTTCCACCAAATAAAATCAGCGCCTTTGAAAACCTTACTCTGCCATTTTCAGTCTGTTCTTGTGAGTCTGTTTCTCCACCTCAAGATGGTGTAATATAGTTTTTCCCATTTCAAAAGTTCCTGTAACAGACAGGCCCTCAGTGCTTCTCCCATGGTATCGTGAACCCTGGGGGCCCGTGGCATGAGGTACAACTACCTGGGGGGACTTCTTAGGAAGCAACTATCGGGAGAGACGGAGCCCGCACATGGACAGTCCGCCATTCATGGGCCGCGGGGACATGGACAACAGCTACCGTCTTCCCTGGTTTTGCCCCCAACTCCCGGCCAACCCCATGAAGCCCGTATGTGCCTAGAACAATCACATACTTCTCTTGCTTCCCTTTATTTTGGTTTCGATTATTTTCTACCATTAAGAAAAATGTAACAAACGATGTGCACAATTTATAACCGTCCTCATGTTAACAATTTTCAGCTCGTTTGCCTGTGGTTGTTCCCCACCCCTGGTCAGGTTCCACAGACAGATTTGTTGCATAAAACTACACATCTGAGAACTGATGACACCGGCACCCATGTTCTGGACTCTGGCTATGGTGACCCTGCCGCTAAGAGCATCTCGGGTCACTGAGGAAGGCAGCCCCTGCGGGGACAGGAACCGGGTCCCGGGGTGCAGAAGAGGGGATCACGAGCAAGTGGCTTCAGGAGTGAGGGACAGGTGGCCAGGCAGGTTTCCGGGGCCGAGGTGGGGAGAGTGCTTGGGGTGAGCATTGAAGGGTGCAGGGAAGGTGCAGCAGGGTTGGCTTCGAGTGTGTGTGACCCGGGTGGGCACGCAGGGCCCTCACTCAGAAAGGACCTGGGCTTGGTTTAATGCTCCGATGACCCCATCTTGAAAGCCTTAGTAGTTTTTGGACAAGAAGCTCCATGTTTTCACGTTGAACTGGCGTACGGCCCACACGGCTCGTCCAGGAGACAGGGACGATGTTGTGGAAAGGCACAGAGACCTAAAAGAACACGGTCGGCTCAGCGTGACTGCACCTGAGCGTGAGGTGGGAGAAGAGCTGGCAGGTGAAAGCAGGACCTTCTTTGAGGAGGGGCTACGTGTACAGAGAACAGGGCTGGCCCCGACCTATAAAGAAAGCACGTACTTACGGAGCCAACAGAAGAGGACTCTATAAAGGAGACGAAGAAGGTGTTCAGGAAGGAAACAGGAAGCAGAGGCAGGGTTTTGAGAATTTGGTAGGGTAGCCCGTTGAGTACCGCAATACGGAGAATAGGAGCAGGCCTACGCATCATTTGTGAGAGAAGTCAGTGGTGGCCGTGGGCCCACGCCCTGCTGACAAAAGAGAAGTGATTCGTGAGGCAGCCACAGAGTCACAGCAGAGAAAGGGAAGTGTGGACGGATGGAGCCAAACCTCCGACCCTCTCCAGCTCCGCCTCCTTTTGTCCTTCCCACAGGCACCGGCTCCTTCGTTCTGGGTCCTCAGCACCTTGTCCTCGCTTCCAGGAGATTCGCGTTGGCCTCTCCCCAGCACGGGCCGGTGTGTCCGCCCGGCAGCGCAGTCTCCTTCAGAGCCACATTCCGTGGCCTCCCCTTCTCGTCAGGCCACTGCCCGGCTTCCCGGAGCTCCCGAAGGGCGCCCTTTCCTCATCTCAGCGCACTTTCCATCCGTCCTTTCAGACCGAGCCCGCCCACAGAATTCGCTCCAAGGATTAATTTTTCTTTTATTCTTTTTAAAAATTTTTTAAATGTTTTTATTTTTGAGAGACAGAGAGACAGATCATGAGCAGGGGAGGGGAGAGGGAGAGGGTGACACAGACTCGGAAGCAGGCTCCAGGCTCTGAGCTGTCAGCACTGAGGCAGATGCCGGGCTCAAACCTGTGAACTGTGAGATCGTGACCTGAGCCAAAGTCAGACGCTTAACGACCGAGCCCCGCAGGCGCCCCTAAGTTTACGTCTTCATTGCGCTCTGCCAGCACCTGTCTTTACTGCAGAGCTGGTGAATCTTGGACCTTTGCACTCCAAAGGAGCCCAGCCATCATATTAGAGCCTGTCATAGCCCGTGTTCCCTTCCAGGGTTTTACATATACTTTTAATTTCCCAAATACAAGTTTTTGTTTCCAAGGTTACCTATTTTACGTAAACCCCACAATATTAGTCACATAATTTTTTTTATTACAAAATAGGACTTAACCTATGGCAGGTCAAATGTTTTGAACCTCATCAATTCTGCTGCCTTGTTTGAAATGTGAGAAAAATTATGTCTGCTAAACAGTAAACAGTGCAGGGTTACCTGTAGTGAGTCATAGAATAATAACACAGGTCAGCCTTCATTTGTTGACTCCAGAACACGGATGTCCCACACCCCATGGAGGTGCCGATGCTTACCCAGTGACCCCTGTTTGAGCCCAAACCGCCATCACTGCCATCAGCTAACAGCCTCTTAACTGATTATAGCCCAATATAAGTTAGCGTGGTATTTGTTCCGTGTGTCTTAGCCCAATAAAACTGCATTCTGTAAAATTAGCATTTCATTATAATACAAATTAAAATATTAATCTTAAAGAGGTGTTTGCTCAGATAGCTCCTAAAGGGTTAAGACCCTTGATTCTGGGTATTAGGACCCGAGGAGGTACATCAAGGGAAAATTCCAGTTAAGTATCTCCCTTTTGATGAATTTATCAAAATCTTTTGATTCTGTTTCTAAAAAGGACACACACACACATACATATTTGTTTTCACATCACACGTGGTTAGCAGATCTTGTCATGTACGTCTCCTTTACCACGTTCTTATCATCCGCCCCATTCTATTTTGCAGTCTCTGTGGTCTTCAGGGAGGGTATTTTTCTTCAGAAATTCCATTGTCTTTTGGTGAAACATATTATCTCTCATATTATCAAAGCCAGATACTTATTGACCCGGATCACTAATGATTAATGGCGGTTAGATCTGAAGACTGTGGTTTCGCTTATTGGGTTCTCATGCTACTTGTGTGATTCAGATCGCGTGTCCCGGAGGAAGGGCCGGCGAAGGCCGGATGAACATTTATGAGGACATAAATAAATATGCATGTTTCTGCAGCACTGTTTCACTTATGTGGACTGGTACATATATTAGGTATCCATCCAGTATTTCATCTAATCATTGGAATAGTCTGTGATCTATCTTTCTTACATAGATAGCTACACATATTCGTTTTCATTTTCTAAATATTTGCTTAATTTTTAAAAGTGCATCCAGGCTATATGGTCAAAATTCTCTAGGATTCATGTAATTTAAGTCACATGTAGCGAACTCAAGATGAATTTGCAGTTCAGTATATGACCACATAGATATTTATAATGTTTCTTCCTCCTTAGTCTCTGGATGGAAATTTTCTCCCAAGGTTTTAAAATAAAAAATTCCTTAAGGGTCTGTTAGAATTTTCTGATTGGTTCTGCACAGGCCAATTGACTATATTACACTACCATGGAGCGGTCTCATTTTGTCCTTTATTGATTTATTGGTGTAATTTTTTTCATTTTAAACAGACTGACCTGAAATGGAAACTTGCTGGGAACTTAAATGTGGTGCATGCAGAGTGTTTCACTTGGGAGGGTGGTTGTTTTCAGTCAGAATGTTCTACATCAATGTATGGTTTTGACACATGATTTATTTGTTTAACAAGTATTTTGTGCAAAGCACTGCAGAAGTATGGCCTTAGAAAATAAGCCTGGGGCTCCCAGGGGGCTCAGTAGGTTAAGTGTCCGACTGCAGCTCAAGTCATGATCTCACGGTTGGTGGGTTTAAGCCTCGTGTCAGGCTCTACGCTGACCGCTTGGAGCCCGGAGCCGATTTCAGATCCTGTGTCTCTCTCTCTCTGGCTCTCCTCTGCTTCCTCTCTCTCCGTCTCTGTCTCTCTCTCTCTCTCTCTCTCTCTCTCTCTCTCTGTCTCTCAAAAATAAGTAAACATTTAAAAATATGTTTAAAAAAAGAAGAAACCTAAATTTTGCCCTCAACAGAGACTGGGTTTCATTGTGATCAGTCGCAGACCCATTAAAGCATACACGGCGTTGAATAATGGCCGAAAGACGGGGCGCAAACGGAAAGCCTGGGGCGAAAGGGGGGCTTCTGGAGGGTTGTGCATTTAGGCTGCGCCGTGGTCCGCATGTAATAATGCGCTCCAGTATACACAGAGGACTAAGAGTATACACATACACGTGTAATACTACATTTACACTTTAGATAAGATTAAATTTTAAAATTGTCACAATTCTAAGAAATACTGGGCTAATAACTTTATGTATTTCCTCCCGGTTTTTTTCCTATGAATTTGAAATTTTACATAATTGTAATGGAAGATAAAATAGAAGTCATTGGATTTCCTAAAAGCTGTTATTATTATACCACCAACAGTGCTGCAGGTCCCCACAGCCACCATCGTGGGTCAGCACCTGCTACATGTGTTTGTCCCTACTTTCCCCCACGCTTACCCTCTCTGCTGGCCCATCGGTAACTCACTCTTGTGCTCCTGTTTTGGAAAACACAGTCGTGCATGTATTTTTGTCCCCACCACATTTTAAAGTACTTCCTTAGAAGAGGTTCCAAAGAGTGCGACAAACGTTATGCACATTATTGATGGTGCATCACTTAGAAGCTGCATTTCAATAACGAGACTAAGACTGATCCTTGTCTGAGGATACGAAAGAGGCATGAGAGAGAGGCCGGCCGATGAGGCCCCAGCATCCTGAGACAGGAAATACTGGGGCAGGGATGTTGTTAAAAGTGGTGAGCGTTTCTCCTGAAGACCATTGGGCAGACACTGACAAGAATGAGCGTGTACTGAGAGATGAGAGGGTGACTGGGAAGAATATTCAACCAAACAAACTTCTGTGGAAAAAATACATGCTTGGGAGGGGGAAAATCATATACGTGTTAAAGATCACTTTGCTGGCTTCTGCCCAGTAATTAAATATAACGTCTTTTAAAATTCCAATCCTTATAGGTCTCACAGGAGAACAGGAGAAACCTAATGGAGGACCAGTGGGAGGGGAAGGGGAAGAGAGTTGGGGAGAGAGAGGGACGCAAAACCTGAGAGACTACTGAATACTGAGAACGAACGGAGGGTTGAAGGGGGAGGGGGAGGGAAAAAGAGGTGGTGGTGATGGAGGAGGGCACTTGTGGGGAGAAGCACTGGGCGTTGTATGGAAACCAATTTGACAATAAACTATTTAAAAAAATAAAATAAAATCCCAATCCTTATACTGTCATATCGATATGTAAACATACTTGCCCCAAATCATGTTAGAGATTTCCTCGTGCTTTTGAAAACCCGGTAGCTCCACAGATAAAAATGCGTCTTGCATCATCTGAGACTTCCGGAAACGTCACAGCGGACCCACCGTCACCACCACCCCCTCCCAGGACTCTCTGCCAGTTCACAGTTTCCCATCCTACAAACACGTTCATCAAATGACTCTCTGACGCCTATGTATTAAAACTCGATATGAATACATAATTCTCTGCCCAAATCGTGCATCTTTTCCTGCGACCAGTGAGCCGTTACTAAGTGCAACTTTGATCAGGGTACTACTCCATTACAAACAAACGCAAACAAACCAAAAACCGAAGAAAATCTGGAAATGCAGAAATCCCAGAGACGCTGCAGCACCTGACCACAGCGCTTTATCCCGGAATGGGTCAGGCTCCGTACCACCCTGAAGCCTGCACCTCAGGTCCCCGTCCAGAAATGCCGTGGTCTTGGCTACAGCAGCCTCTCCATCTCTTCTGAATGTCACTCGTTGAAGTGCTCACTGTTTTGCTGTTGACAAGGGAGTCTGGGAACAGGGAACAGAGGAGAGCTCAGAAGGGTACGGTTCATATCAGATGTTAGCGGCAACAACAAAATCCGATCCAGTGTAGACAAGCCCCTCTTGTATCCATTTATCTTCTTCATTTTCTCCCACTTGCGGACGTGTGTCTTGCAGCCTGGGCACCTTTACTTATTCCCAAACCTCCCAGATGTGGCAAATGCACAGCGCTGCCTTGAGATCTGCACCTCGATGCCCGTGTGTGCGTGAGTTATGAGCTCCTGAAGTTGTGCGGTGGGAAGGCGTACCTCTCGGCCCCGCCCCCCTGGGCACAGCAGTGGTCCCACCGTGCACACAGCTTGTGCAGGGAGCAACCTGGGCTTTGTCTTTGACCCTTGCTTTGTCTCCGTCTCCTTCATCCAATCAGACTTCGAGTCCTGAGGCCTCTAGTTCTTTCTGGCTCCCCTCCTCACCTTGGGCAAAACTTATTTATCTCCTAGGTCATTCCAGAACCTAAACCCATACCCCACACTTGAAAACATGATCTGAGTTGGTGCTCACGGCCCTTCAGTGGTTCTCTCTCGATTTTAGAATAAAGCCCAATCTCTTAACATGTTCTAAAATATCCGAGTGCCCCAGTCTCCACTTTCCATTCCAGGCTCACCTGTCATTTCATCTTTTCCTCCGCATCCTTATTACATAGAGCCTCTTGTATGTGCCTGAGCACAATTCCAACCCCTTTTCTCTACACCCTTCTCTCCCACCTGCCCTTCTGCCCTGAACCTGTTGCCGACCAGCTCCGACTCATCTTGATGTCTCAGCTGAGATGTCGTTTCTTGGGAAGACACACGCATGGTGATTATGTTGCTGGGCCACTCATCTCGTTTGAGTGGGAAATGAGAATGACGGCGACCTCAGCAAACACATGATATTCTATGTCCAAGTGTCTCTTGAAGTTGTTCAGTGTGGTGGTCCTTTCTGTGGGGTCTCATATAACCCCATGGCCCCTGATTTCCTGGTTCATTAGCAACTACAAGACAGTATTTTCATTTATTTCACTTGTGTGTTACCTCCATCATGCTTGGAATATGGGGCTTCAGGAGAAAGCAAGAACCTCCATCCTGGTCAGCATTGTGTGTGTAGACACCCACTGGATACTGTTTCCTGAAGTTCATACTCCTTCCCGTGTCAGTCGTAGAGCCATTCCGTGCATGACTGGATGAAGACAGACACCCCAGTATTTATCACAATGTGCCGGTCATGCGTTACCGGCCCTTGGGGTGCACATCTTGAGTTTTGCTTGCCCACAATACTCTCTTCCTCTAGCAGCAACAAGAACTTCCTCCCTGGGGCACAGCCTGCTCCTCCCCCACATCATGCCGCTGCAGTGACAGGCTGTCAAGTGGAAGAGCAAAGGCTTAACCAGGCTGGCCACACACGAATATTCTCTGTTCCGATCCTGGTGTGTTGTCCCAAGTCTGGTTCTGAATAGTCAAACGTGGGAAGTCCAGAAGGTGTTGGTCTGGGGCCGTCTCTGGTTGACACCACTCACTGTCAGCTCTCCAATGCTGACTCGTTGGGATGTGACTTTTTTATACCTTTGATTTTGTCATGATATTAATAACAAATATGTATTAATCCCTGTTAGAAGAATTTTATTAGGTAATTCTTAAAGACCGGAAGTTCTACAGGCAGAATTCTCTCTCCATCCTAAAGTATTTATGCACTGCATGCTGTGATGGCCAGGCTTTGTGCAACAGACAGACTATTTCATGTTGCTCTCCTCCACATGTTTGTGTGGCTTAAGATAATTCCAGAACAAAAGAATTTTTTAAAAATCTGCCAAAGCCAAATGTATGTATTTTTGCTGGAGGAATTTCAGGGGAATGGTCCAGGGCTGAGGGACTAATGCTGTGACATCAATTTGCTCCCTAAAGAGGCTGTTGTAAGTGAGCACTACAATTTTATGAATAGATTTATCTCATCATGCAATTTTTATTATAGTTTTAATATGTATAATGTTATATTTTTCTTTGGATGTCAGCATTATTACATGAATTTAAAAGTTTTGTGCTTTGAATTTTTAGAGTGAACATTTCAGTTCATGTATTAATCTTTTTTTAATAAAGAGCTTCTTAGAAGCTTTTCTACTGCTGAAAATAATTAAATCCTCTCATAAAATTGAAGTGCACAAATTCCTCGGTAATACAAATAATTATTCTGCAGATGACAACGTGTAGAATCTTGCCTTTTTAAATTCCAGGTGTTTCTGAGGTAAGCCTTCCTTTAATCAGGTTAAGCGCTTCATAATTTAGAGTCAAATTTACATAGGTAAAATGAGTGGTCCTTCCTTGAAAAACAAGTATATAAAGAAAACCTATTTCAAATTTATATAAATGCTTTTAAGCATCTTAGAACAAAAGTGCACTATGTTTTTAATGAATCATATGGGGATGATCAAAGAATATGATTTATTTCTCTCATTAAGTACATTACTTTTTTACTACTTCAGTTGAATATTCATGAGTTCATTTTAATCATTAAATGTAAACTATAAGGAAAAATGTCCTTTTTAAAGGTCATTTATTTAAATTTTCAATAACCTATCATGGAAATTAAAAGTATAACATGTGCAACAAAATCAATAATATTGTAATAATGCTACATCGTGACAGGTGGTAAGTACACGTACTGTTGTGAGCACTGACTAATGTATAGAACTGTCGAATGATTGTATGTTGAATGATTGAAACTGATAGAACATTGTATGTCAACTATACTTCAGTAACAGTTTTTTTTTCAGTAAAATGATACCAATTCTGACTTTGGTTTTCAGGGTATTTTCTTGGTTTTAAAATGGTTCTTGGCTTCTTTTAAAAAGCTTTTTTTTTTTTGGTCATATTTAATATATACATACTATCAGTGACTAAAACAACCTAAACAGGTTTTTTTGTTGGTTTGTTTTTTGGGTTGAAAACTAAATTCTGATATAGAATTTACATGATAGTGTAAGTTAGCACTTTTTCTCATACTTCCTTTGTTTCCTACAGTGTATGCCCACAGTTCAGAGGGCTCTGCATTCAACTCTTTATTTTACCCCCTTGAGGGCATGGGACAGGAAGCGTAATTGCATATCTGTGTTATCGCCATAAAAGTCTTCACTTAAACTTATACAATTGAGGACGTGTGATCATAATTTCTGTCCTTACCTATCAACCCATATGTTGCCTTCTAATATCTTAAATCCAGCTCCTCTTTGTTTTAGCCCCTTCTTCGCTGCGTGGCCAAACCAAACATCCAGTGAAGGAGACCTTGCTATAGACTCTGTGCCAAGGATAGAAGTATTTCAAAAAATAAGTGAATGGCCTGGCATGGGGAGAAGGAATCCTCAGAAGGGCCTGAGAATTGGACCAGGAAGGGGAATGGTGCTTAAATTGACTTTTGAGGCTTACTAGAGACACTGAAGCATTGTCAGGGCTACACGTGGTAGATTGCGGTGGGGTGCAGTGAAGATGATTTTAGAACTAGGAGTTATTTGGGGCACTTGGTAGCTCAGTCAGTGGAGCATCCAACTCTTGATCTTGGAGTTGAAGTTCAAGCCCCACATTGGATGTAGAGATTACTTACAAATAAAATCTTTAAAAAAAAGAACTACGAGTTATTTAATAACCAAATAGCTGATTACAGGGCTGGAGACCCACTAAGGTCATAATGAATAGAAATAAAATTTCAGGGGGCTCCTGGGTGGCTCAGTCAGTTAAGCGTCTGACTTCAGCTCAGGTCATGATCTCACAGTTTGTGGTTTCGAGCCCCACGTTGGACTCTGTGCTGACAGCTCAGAGCCTGGATCCTGTTTCAGATTCTCTGTCTCTCTCTTGCTGCCCCTCTCCCATCCCTTCTCTCTCTCTCAAAAATAAATCAACATTTAAAAAAGATTTCAGGGGCGCCTGGGTGGCTCAGTCAGGTAAGCATCCAACTTCAGCACTGGTGATGATCTCATGGTTCATGGGTTCAAGCCCCATGTGGGGCTCTGGTGCTGACAGCTCAGCTCCTTCCCTGCTCATGCTCTGTCTGCCTTTGTCTCTCTCTGTCTCTCAAAAATAAATAAACATTGAGAAAAAATTTTAAATAAAATTTCAGTACATTATATTATTTTTCGCTAATTTTTATACTCTCCTTATTTGAAAAAAGGATAACTTGCCTGTTCTCCCCCCAAATATTATTTGTTCTCCCTAAGTAGAAACTTTTTAAAAAAATTTTTTATAGTTTACTGTCGGGTTGGTTTCCATATAACACGCAGTGCTTCTCCCCACGGGTGTCCCCCACCATGACCATCACCCCCCTCCCTTCGTCCCCCTCCCCCTTCAGTCCATGGTTCATTTTCAGTATTCAGTAGTCTCCCTTGATCTGTGTTCTTACATCAGTAAGAGTTTGGAAAACGCTGAAAGGTACAGGTAGAAAATGAAAATTGTTTATAATTCCATACAGCAAGAGATGACTAATACTTTTATGTTCCTTCTAGTCTTGTT
>NC_043709.1:133516538-133519453 GCF_006229205.1 Suricata suricatta | reverse complement strand
AATACTCTGTATGACACTGTAAAGGTGGATATATGGCGTTCACAAAAAGTGAACCCTAATTTATGGACTTTAGCCAATTGACTCATTAATTTTGACAAAGACACTACACCAATGGAGGATTTTAATAGAGAATTTTTGCCAGGGATCAGGGAAATTGTACGGGGCCTCATTGTCATACAAAAGTACTTTCTGTCCCACTCCGGCTCACGTCATGATCTCACAGTTTGTGAGTTCAAGCCCTATGCTGGGCTCTGAGCTGTCTGGATCCTCCTTTGGATTCTGTGTCTCCTTCTCTCTCTGACCCTCCCTAGCACTCACTCGTGTGCTCTCTCTCTCTCCCTCAAAGGTAAATAGACATTAAAATATTTTTATATTTTTAAATGTTTTATTTGTTTTTGAGAGACAGAGAGAGACAATGCGAGCAGGGGAGGGTCAGAGAGAGAGGGAGACACAGAATCCAAAGCAGGCTCCAGACTCTGAGCTGTCAGCACAGAGCCCGACGCAGGGCTTGAACCCATGAACTGCAAGATCATGACCTGAGCTGAAGCTGGACACTTAACCGACTGAGCCACCCAGGCGCCCCTAAAAATTTTTTTACATAGTCCTTAAACTATATCCTAAAGTGGGTGCATTTTATATTTTTAAAATTTTTACCTCAAAACTGATCTATAAATTGGGGGGAAAAGAGGAATGAATGAGTCAACTTTGATCAATTCTGTATAGCTCTTGTCTCAAATTCCTAAATAACCACAGGCTTTTTGCAAGGAGGGGACAGGACTGTGGGAAGCTTAATACAGTTTAAAAGAAACTAAGCAAGGATGGATAAGAACCACACAAACTTTGTAATTAAAAGTTTGCTATGCATTCAATAATGATAAAAGACTGTAAAGTTTAAAGAATTTGTCATATCTTGAAATAAAATCTCGGTGTGGAAATTTAAGGAATAATTAATACTACTAATTTAAGAAATAACTATATCAGAAGGTACCGTTGAACATTCAGAAAATAGAAATGTATCCCAAGTGAGAAAGACTCAGGATGAAGCTCTCACTGAAGGCATTTGCAGCAGCAGGGAGTGTGGAGTTTGGAGTCTCGCTGTCTGGGGTTCTTTCCCGCACTACAGTTTACCAGCCAGCTGACCTCTGACAATTATTCAAAATCTCTAAGACTCCGTCACTTTCCACATAATGTGGAGAGTAGCAGTATCTTCTCTCAGAGACATGGACAGTAGTACCTACTCTTGGAGACATAAACAGTACATATAAAATGTCTAACATTCCTATTTTTAGTAAAAACTCAATAAAATGTATTGTTAGAAGTAATATATCATCATGAGCCTTCTTTTTAGTAAAGTGTCCTTCTCCCCCAATTTCATGAGAAGAAAGGGTCCACATCCGCAGAAGTGGTTGGTAAGTTTTAGGAAATCACGATCAGTTGTGATTATAATGGATCTAGTACCTTAGGTATATAAATTTGATTTTTGCAAGTCACATGTTTTACTTGAACTTTACGTATATGCTTTTTAAGAACAATGGCTTCTTGTAAAATTGCAAACATTCGTGATTTTTAATATCTTATCATCAATGACAGTCTAAACGCTATGATAGATAGGTACTTAAATTTCTTTTTTAGTTTGGCATAATTTCAAATTTACAGAAAGATTTCAAAAATAGTATAAAGGATTTCCAAACACTTTCCAGAGTCCTCAGTGGTTAACGTGTAACTACATTTGCTTTATTTACATTTACTACATTTTCTCCTTCTTCCTCCACATGTATACATGTGGTATTCCTGAAAATTTTAAGAGGAAATTGCATATATGATGATCCTTCCCTACAAATTCCTGTATATTTCCTTTTTTTAAAAAAAAGCATTCTTTCACAAAACCACGTTGTAACCGTCAGACTCAGGGAATTAACACTGATGTGATACCACTCTCTACTATAAGACCACGTCCAGATTTTACCAGTTGTCCCTGTAACGTCACTTACAGGTAACACCCAAGATGGTTGGTTTCATTTGGCTATTATGTCTCTAGTTTCACTTCATTTGGAACAGTTTCTGCTTTTTATAGATTTTAACATATTAATATTTTACAAAAATATTGTACACACTTTGTAATGTGTCCCTCCTTTGGGCTTTGCCCAATGTTTTCTCATGGTTAGATTTAGGTTACATACTTTTGGCAGGAATATTACAAAAAATGATACTGAATTGTTCTTTATCCATCCTTTTAGAAAGCAAATGCTGTTTATTAACCCCATTACTGCGGTGTTAATTTGATTATCTGGTTAAATAATGCAGACCAGATTTCTCCACTGAAAAGTTACTATGTACTCTCTGTATTTAGTCTGGCATTGAATACTCTGAGATGTTAAAAAATCTTGTGACTCCTCAAACTTTCAGCCACTCATTTTAGCACTAATTGATGGTTTGTATCAATGCCTAAATCAGTTATCATAGTATGATTTTGTTTTAGTTAAATTTGTCAGTCACTAAATAGTCGTGACCCCTTATAGATGGACATCGCCCAAAAGGTCATCATTTCACAATGCAGTAGAAGTGGGTGGGCACACGTTCTCAGTCCAGTCAAAGCCAAGTGCTCTTTCCATTGACAAGGTAACTGAGCCCATCACACCTGTGTTTAAATTGTGATATTGCCATTAAACTTTATGCAAAACACTTATCTAATTCACAGGGTTTTTTTTCTGTTTAAGAGGAATGAAAACACCTCTAGTAAGTTTTTCTTTTTATTTATTTTTTAAAAATTTTTTTAAATGTTTTATTTTAGATACAGAGAGAGACAGAGCATGAGAGGGGGAGGCGCAGAGAGAGAAGGAGACACAGAACCGGAAGCAGGCTCCAGGCTCTGAGCTGTCAGCACAGAGCCTGACGCGGGGCTGGAACCCACAAAC
>NC_043709.1:133429841-133516438 GCF_006229205.1 Suricata suricatta | reverse complement strand
TTTTCCTTCTAATATATATATTATATATATATATATATATAATTTTTTTTAATGTTTTTATTTTTGGGAGAGAGAAACAGCGCAAGCAGGGAAGGGTCAGGGACAGAGGGACACCCAGAATTGGAAACGGGCTCCAGGCTCTGAGCTAGCTGTCAGCACAGATCCAGACGCAGGGCTCGAATCCACGAACCGTGAGATGGTGACCTGAGCCGAAGCCGGAAGTCGGACGCTTAACCGACTGAGCCACCCAGGCGCCCCTACTTTTTTTTTCTAGGTTTTATTTCACGCTAGCTGGAAATCTCGCTCTTAGCCTATCAGTCACAGATAGAGACTTTTGCATTGTGTGTTGATGGGAAACTTGTTACTTTCGTGTTTATTTCAGATAATGGAAGAACGTGATTATTAAGAATGAAAACAAGAAGTCTGTTTCAACCCAGCTATTCCATTCAACTTCCCATTTTTCTGGACACATTTCTCTGCTTAATTGAAGTCACAGGTTTTGAATCAAATCTAAACACTGAACTGGATCCAAAAAGATGTTTAGATATCTTTCTGTTCTTATCTCTTCTCTGGTTTCCCAAGGTATTTCAATGATATATTTTCAGAATGAAATGTAGTTAAGAAGCACTTCTCCTTTGGGCTTTATGTTAATTTCACAGTCGGGAGGATAAGTGAGAAACAAGCAGGAACTGTGCGTCTAATCCCGGATCAGAATTTGCAAGTGGAATGTAACTCTTTAAAATACATTGAATCCCTTCATGATATGGATGTAGGCATATGAACTATCTAAATTCATACACTACTGACATGTAAATTGAGTAAACTAATATACTCGACAACAAAATTCACTAAGGACGTTCACAAGATTTTATGTTCATGGCACAGATAATAAAAATCATTTTTACCATCTTTACAGCAGCATCCCAATTAAGACATTTGGAATCAAGGAGACAATCCAGAACATTACAAGGAACATTCTCAGTGCTCAGTATCTGGTTTTCAAAGAAATAAGCGAATGGAATAAACAAACAGATGGTACAGTTAGTCATGTTTCACTGCCGTTGAACGACAACTTTTCACGGACTCTAGCCAGGGCAGTAGTGCCTGGGAATAGGTGTTGTAAATAGCACACAGTGTTTGACATGAGCAAACTCACTAGAAACATATACACTTTAAAGCGTTTTAACTTTTAATCTTAATTTTTTAAATGTTTTCACATTTATATATTTTTGAGAGACACAGAGTTGGGAGGGGCAGAGAGAGAGGGAGACGCAGACTCTGAAGCAGGCTCCAGGGTCTGAGCTGTCAGCACAGAGCCCGACGTGGGGCTCGAACCTACGAACTGTGAGATCATGACCTGAGCTGAAGCGAGACGCTGAACCAGCTGAGCCACCCAGGTGCCCCAACCTGGTAGTTTTATTATTTTTTTAAATTTTATTTATTTTTGAGACTCAGAGAGACAGAGTGTGAGCAGGGGAGGGGCAGAGAGAGAGGGAGACACAGAATCCAAAGCAGTTCCGAGCTGTCAGCACAGCACCTGATGTGGGGCTTGAACTCACAAAGCATGAGATCATGACCTGAGCTGAAGTCAGACGTTTAACTGACTGAGCCACTCAGGCTCCCCAACTCTTCATATTTTTCGATTAGTGTATATACTGCCATGAGGTGCAAACACTTCTTATTCCACAGTTAGAAGAGCAAATGTACAAAGTGTGAAGTTCACATGTATGAGTATGCCTGTCATATAATATTAGATAGGCAGGAACTTCACACAGACAAAAGCTGCACCGCTAGTCCTGGGTATTTAAACATTCACATGTTTTTAGCTTTCTGTTTTTTAATTCTTTAATATTTTTTAGAATTAGCTTCTGCTACAATCACAACACCACTAATTTGGGCAATGCATATCCATGTTTTCACTTTATCTGTAGTACTTAAAGTCAATGTGGATATCTCTTGTTACATCTAGCAAACATTGAAATCCAAGCAGGGCTTGCTTTTTGAGTAGGAATGACATTCGCTGTGACCAAGTTCTTTATTTTCTCAGTGTGAGTTAAACACAGCACTTTTGTTGGAAAATAATTTTAAGTTTCTATGTTTACCTTTTAGTCTTAAAAAAAAAAACAAATAAAAACAAATAAACCACTTTTATCTGCTTGCACTTTTTGGCTTCCCTGCCTTCTGGTTCTGGCCATAGGTAAAGCCATTGGATTATAGCTAGCTTTCAGTAACCAACCTGTGAAATTGGAGAAAGAAGATCAACATCCACTCGTGTTTCCAGTGGCAAATTCTGTCTTTAATCGCTTCAATCTCTTCTTGACTCTTCACTAAATATTCAGGTCATACTCTATACTTTCTAAATGTAAATTTCTGTGGTCATTGTATCTTAAAACATCTTTACAGGTTTAAAAAGTCTATATAGTATGGAGAAAGTCACTGTCATGTTTAGACAAGAAATTGATAAAATAATGTAACAACATGGTACGGTTGATTCACTGAGGAAATCAAACCACTGGAAGGATTTTGATAGTCAATTAAATGCCCCAACACATGAAATTACATGAAATTTGGACATCATGTTTAAGACTCAGTTTTAATATATATCTTCTCCAATTCTGTCTCTCATTTTATTTCTTACAAAGTGATAAAGCTTATATTTAAATGGGCTTCATTTTCAAACTCTGTGGGAATTATGAGTCACTATTGAGTATTTTTCTTCTCAGGGCACTAAAGTAGTTGATCATAAATGTCCCCAATCTCCATTAGACAAGAGTCACATGACAGGAAGTGTCTTCAAATAAATGTATTTACCCATCTGCTTTCAAACAAGTGTAAAGCCAAATTAACAGAAAGATGGCTAGCTAATCCTCACACTTATTTATGAAAAGGAAAAATTTCCATTAGACTGTTTTGAACTAATAACCATCATATCATAGTTTGGATGAATTTTTACCTCAACTAGTGTACTTTCTTAAAAACTTAACACTTTTGCCTTTGTTCTCAACAAACAAAAAAAATAGATTTTTAAATGATTGATCAATTATTTTTACAGTAAAACCCCCCCACTAAGTTCTTCCTATTGAAGCTTCATTTTGTCCTGCTCCCTTTTTCTGCCGTCCACCTTTTTCTCTGGCCTCCCTTTGAATTTCTCTACAAAACCAAGGATCTTCTCTTTGAAGACACGCTTCCAGTCATGCTAATGAACCCTTTCATATCTTATTACCTCAAAGTCCTTGGAAATCAGACACAAGCTTCATGGCTCCCCCTAGTTTTGTTTATGGTTTCGAACGGCGCAGTACTAGCGAGAATTAGATTAGTCTTCCCGAATTTGTTTCTCACAAAGCAGCACCAGTACATGTTAGAGTCAAAATCCACGTACATTGCTTCCTGAGTTTTACTCAATGTAGAGTTCGCATACGTGCCAGCAAAAACTCTGATGTTGGGGCGCCAGGGGCTCCGTTGGGTAGGCATCCAACTCTCGATTTTGGCTCAGGTCATGATCTTGTGGCTTCATGGGTTCATGCCCTTCATCAGACTCTGGGGTGGGGTGGGGAACCTGCTTGGGTTCCCCTCTCTCTGCTCTCTCTCTGCCCTCCCCATTCACACTTTCTCTCTCTCTCCCAAAATAAATAAACTTCTAAAAACCCTCTGGTGTTAGAAGTAATCATGAACTTATCTACGACGGGACATTGTCAAATGCTGTTTTACAGAGACAGCACAATTCCACCATACTCTTTATACCCTGCTCAAAACTGTTTCCTTTGAATTAATGTTTGAGCACAAAGTGTTTCTTTGCTCTTGAATAAAGTAACTGTGCTGTCTTAGACGGAAATTGCATGAACACGATGTAAATGGCAGGGGACGAGGACCGATGTAGAACTTGAAACCAACCATGAGTGCTTGCACCCAAGGAACTGACCGGCTGCCATATTTGATTTACGTTTGCTTGGTTTGGATATTTTGAGTCTTATGAGGCAGATGTGAAAGAATGAACCCCCAGCTCACCTGCATCCCCCTGTAGCTAGCCCAGCTAGAGGATGCTCCATGTCTGCTCCCTGCTTGAGTCAAACAGAATGTAAATGTATCTTAAATGGTTTATTTTTCTAAAACTGTGATCAAAGGCTCCAAAGTCTTTAAAAATCTCACCCTTTATTTGTTGTAAAGCATGTCACATAAAATGCACGCATGATGTGTGAATTCCATTTATCTATTTATAAGCATCAGAGTCCGGAAAAGCCTGCTCTGGACTCCCAGAAAGCCCTCAGTCAGACTTCTGGCCCAGAACCTCGGTGTCTGCATTCGGAGGTGGTCAGAAAATTTCTGTTCACACCCTCAACCAGCAGTGCCTTCAGCTAATTGCCACTTCAGTCAGCCACCTGTGTCCCCAGAAGCTGAGCTGGCCCAAGTGGACGCTGGCAAATAAACTATGAAATTGCCAGAAGAGCCACGATGAACAGGACTCATCTCTCTAGACCCAAATCATGTGGGGCTCCTCAAGGCTCAGGGTGGAAACACGGATCAGTAGTCATCATGCCACAGTGAGCCCTGAAACCTGAATGCACTCCATTGTATGCCAGAGAGTCCCATCATGTAAAACACTTTTGTCACTTTTGTTAAATAAATACCAAGTGGCAACAAGGTAAAATTGGCAAATTGAAAATCAAATAACGATTTTCGAAGACAATTTTCTCGGAAATATTAAATTTGTATTTTAAGGAATGGGTGAATAAATGCAAACATGTAAAATGTGAGGGGAAAAATGAATCCTATCATATGAGCACTTAATATATGCCCAGAATGTAGAACATAATGCCTTCTATTTCAAGGTATTATGTAGTAGCTCTTTTCCTGTTTCCTGTAACTAACAAATCTGTCACCCTGTGTGAACTATACAGACAATTAAAATAAACTCTGTCCTGCCGGCAAGAGGAAACACTTTAGATTTTAAAACCACTTGCACTCCCTGACTCAAAACCTTACTGTTACCATTAAGACAGAGTGGTTTAAGTGGTCAGTTACCCACTTGTAGAGTTTTTCTTTTCTCCACTCATCTACTAAAACTTTAGTGTTCCAAAGAATACTTCAGATGAGGTATTTTGACTATGTTTTAGGGGCCGCCTATGGCTTTGTAAAGAGTAACTTTGAGTTTGGACTATTTTTGCCACATGTGCTGACCTTACAGTTTAACCCTTTTTAAGATGAAAAATAACTGTGTTTAAAAAAAGGCCCAACAGACACATGAAGAAATGCTTGACATCACTCATCATCAGGGAAATATAAATCAAAACCACAATGAGATATCACCTCATACCTGTCAGAGTGGCTAAAACTAACAACACAGGAATCAACAGGTGCTGTTGAGGATGAGAAAAAGGGGAACCCCCTTGCACTGTGGATGGAAACACAAACTGGTGCAGCCACTCTGGAGAACAGTGTGGAAGCTCCTCAAGAAGTTAAAAATAGAGCTGCCCTATGACCCACCAATTCCGCAACTACATATTTATCCAAAGGATACAAAAAACGCCGACTCCAATGGGTACATGCACCCTGATGTTTATAGCAGCATATCAACAATAGCCAAATTATCGAAAGAGCCCACGTGTCCATCAACTGATGAATGGATAAAGAAGCCGTGGTATACATACACAGTGGAATATTACTCAACAATCAAAAGGAATGAAATCTTGCCATTTGCAACAACATGAATGGAACCTGAGTGGACTATGCTAAGTAAGTAAGTCAGAGAAAGATACCATATGCTCTCATTCAATGTGAAATTTACGAAACCAAACAGATGAACATAGGGGATGGAAATGAAAAATAAAATAAGATAAAAACAGAGAGTAAGGAAAATCATAGGAGACTCTTAACTGCAGACCACAAACTGAGGGTTGCTAGAGGGGAGGTGGGGAATGGGCTACATGGGTGATGGGCATTAAGGGGGGCACTTGTTGGGATGAGCACTGGGTGTTGTATGCAAGTGATGAATCACTAAATTCTACTCCTGAAACCAATACTGCATTGTAGGTTGACTTCAGTTTAAGTAAAATTTTGGAAGAAAAAAAAGAATATTAACTCTTTCAATCTATTAGAAAAGAAGGCCCTATTGAATTTTTACCAGAGAAAGTCGTAAGAATATAAAGTCAATCTTTTAATATTTTAAAGTTTATTTTATTTGCTTTATTTAAAAGTGTGCCAAATAGTATATATATGTGGTAGTTAAGTGGATTATTGCTAATGTCCTTTCAATTTAACTTGGGCAAGCATGTGTTAGGATATCTAACTTCCTTTTCATCTGAAGCTACAGAATTATAGCTCCCTTTCTATAATATTTATATTGTATGTAATCTTACATAGTATACAGGATGTATATTACCCCTCATGAGTTGCATATTCTTTAGGTGCTTTATGTAGAAATGGGACTAAAAATACCTCCATCATAGGAAGTGGAGAGACTTAAATAAGTAAAAAGAAAGAAAAAAACAGCTAACTGTACTATGTTCAGAAATTTCAATTTCTTACTCCCTTCTTTAAAGATGTATATTGAGAGTCTGTGCAGGTTAACTCGTTCTGGGATAGCATCATATTCCAAGAAGAAAAAACAAACAACAAAAAAAACAGCCAAAAAGCAATTTCCCTAAATTTAATAAATATCAATAGAGTGCTTACTTGTTTGACCAGTGACTGTTCCCAATGTTTTACATTAAGCCATCATCCGGCCTTCAAAGCCGGCTGAGACAGACGTTAATCCTGTACCGCTGGTCAGAAGAGGCCTGAGGTGTGCTTGGACAAGGATTCGCCCCAGCGGCTGGCACGCAGGGATGTGCTCTTCTCTGTGACCTTCTCCGGCCTCGCCGTCCAAGATGAGGATGATGAAGCCCGTTTCCAAATGTGGGAGAAAAACACGAGAGTCGAAATCAGTGTTTCCTTCTCTGCAGCTTCTCCGTGATCTCCCGTAGACTAACCCATGCGGCGTGGCCTTGCAGGGACGGCCATGCCATGGATGCCAGAAGATCAAAGCATTTCAGAGATTCTACAGCCCACGGCCGTGTAATCCCTTGTGAGAGGGGCGGCCGTGGCTGGCCCATAAATCAGGCAGCCCTACTGGGAAAGAATGAGAAATGATTACATTGGACGCGGGGGAAATGCCTGTAGCTCAAAGTCTAGGCTTTCTGGGTGTATACAAAGTGCAGATTAAACCTCCTTTTGCTCTGTCCAAAAGAAGCACTTGCGTAGACACTCAGCTTTTCCACTTAGACGAGATGAAGAGCTAAGTGAATGCAGCTGGAAGCTGAACCGTTTGCTCCAGATGGCGGAGATATTTCAGACCTGCCGCTCCAAGGCGGTGACAGCACACAGAATCCACTCGAGGAGGAAGCAGGAACGAGTTTGCTAGGGCGACATTGGCTTCTCTGGCATATGAATAAAAAGCACGTCGATTTACGGAAATATATGTCCTCTGGAAGCAGACAATGGGGCAGATACTGCCCAATCACGCTGAAAAAGCGCGCCTTTGGGAGGATTATTCTGAGCCCCTCCCCCAGTTGTTGGGGTTTTTTTCTTTGCTTTAATAATTTGCTCAGTTGCTTTTCAATTACTTATTTCACATGTCTCATGTAGAACAAGCATTAGGAAAATACTTGCTGACGTGTGTGTGTGTGCACGTGCGCATGTGCGCCTGGTTTTAGCCATGTCCCTGTCCTGTATTTTGGGTGCAGTGAGAGAACGAAGGGTCACATGACTGAGCTCCGCTGTCAGCGCTACAAGTCACTGAGGACGGATCCACATGCCTGCAGCGAGATGGCGGCATTGCCCCCACGTGGCTTTGCTCCCACAGCTGCCACCACCGCCAGTGGAAACCCTCCTGGGGTCACAGAGCACATGCACAGTTACAACCACCATGTGGGGGGAGGGGCTTAGCTGTTTGCAGCTTCTGTTTTATTTTTTTTTTAATTTATTGAAGTGTAACTGACAAAACTGTGATTTATTTAAAATGTACATCATGGGGGCACCTGGGTGGCTCAGTGGGTTAAGCACCTGACTCTTGATTTCAGCTCTGGTCATGATCTCATGGTTCGTGAGTTTGAGCCCCACGTCAGGCTCTGTGCTGATGGCTTGGAGCTTCCTTGGGATTCTCTCTCTTCATCTCTCTCTGCCCTCCCCAACTCTAAAAATAAGTAAACTTAAAAAAAAATTTTTTTTTAAATAAAATATATGTCAAGGGGGCAACTTGGTGGCTCAGTTGGTTAAGCGTCCGACTTCAGCTCAGGTCATGATCTCATGGTTCATGAGTCCAAGGCCTGCATCAGGTTCTGTGCTCACAGCTCAGAGCCTGGAGCCTGTTTCAGATCCTGTGTCTCCCTCTCCCTCTGCCCCTGCCTGGCTCATACTCTGTCTTTCTCTCTCTCAAAAATAAATAAGCATTAAAAAATTTTAATAAAAATAAAATGTACATCATGATAATTTAATACACATAACGTGAAAGGAATCCTACCATTCAGTTTATTAACACATCTATCACCTCATGTCTCTCTCTCTCTCTCTCAGGAGAACATTCTACCGCTCTTGGAAAATTTCAGTTTTACAGTACAGTGCCGTCAACCCTAGCTCCATATCGTACATGAGATCTTACACCTGGAAGTCTGTACCCCTTTTGCCGGCCTCCCACCCACCAGCAACCACTTTGCTTACTATTTGTGTGAACTTTTTTCTTCCCTTCAGATTCCCCATGTAGGTGACACCGTGCAATGTTTGTCTCTCTGTGTCTGACTTGTCTCACTTAGCATAAGGCCCCCTCCCCCCAGGATTTCCTGCCTGCCCACAGCTGAATAATATTCCTTCTCTGTCTTGACCCACCATCTTTGAAACCCCTCAGGCGTCCCCTCCCATCCCCCCGTCCTGTCCCCCTGCCATCCGCTGGGGCCCTGGGGGCCTTTGGGTCACTGTGCGACACCCTGAGTTGTCCCTGTGCTCTCCATCAGCGGTGGGGAGGGACTCCTGTACTTCTGCGAGTCTCTGTGGATCAGATCCCACCTGGATCACTTCTGAACAGTGACCTGTAAGGGCAGTGTCCACACATCGGCGACACTGAGTCGCCAGTCATAAGCTCAGGGTCATATTGTCTGCAGAAATACAGGCAGAACAGGATGAAAACCTTCGGGCATGTTGTTTCCCTAGAAATGACTCAAGGCAGGTGGAAGTTGCCACCTCAGCCCTGGCAGTTGGCAGGGACCCCAGAGGAGGGGACATTGTGATCAGAAACGCTTTCCCAATCTTTCCTCATTTCTTTGTCCCAAACCTGAGAGTGACTTCCTGACCCTCTTGCCATGCCCCTTCCTGTCAGAGTTGCACGTGGCTTAGTGTAACAGAGAAGCCCTCAAACAGCAGTGATTTTGACAAGATGGGTGTTTTCATCTCTCACAAGAAAGGAAGCCCATCCGGGCACCCGGGCAGCTGAGTTGGTTAAGCGTCTGATTCAGCTCAGGTCATGATCTCACAGCTCATGAGCCCATGTCGGGCTCTGTGCTGACAGCTCGGAACCTGGAGCCTGCTTCGGATTCTGTGTCTCCCTCTCTCTCTGCCTCTCCCCTGCTCATTATCTCTCTCTCAAAAATAAATAAACATTGAAAAAAAACTTTTTAAAGAAGCAGCGCATGAGCTGGCAGTTTAGAGATGGCATGGCTGCCCCCAAGCCCTGTAGGCTCTGCGCCGTCTATGCTGCAGTCCGTGTAGTGTGGCCCCATCTTCATGGCCCAGCGAGGCTGCTGGCATTCGCCCATCACGTGAGCATTCCAGGCAGCAGGACAGAGGAAGGAGAAGGTTGATCCCTTCCCTTTACAGAGTCTTCCTGAAATTCCCACATGTTTCTGCGTGCACCTTGTTGGCCAGAGTGTGGCCACATGTGGTGACTAGATGGAAAGACAGAGCGTCTATTCTGGATGTGGGCATCCTGCCCCGAATGAAGGAGAGATTCGGGGGAGGAAGAGAGTAGATACTGCGTAGGAAACACTCATCTTCTGCCTCACCATCGTGACCACGGTGGGCCAGCGTCCCTCACAACCGAAGCGAGGGCTGCAGGGGAGCCTTGGCCCCCCATCACCGCCACTTCACCGAGTCGCGGGTTTGGAAACAAATGATAATCACGTTACTCTGGTTTCTAAAAGCCATGCTCCGCCTTCGTCGGCCTCTCTCCAATCTCTCCTATGTCTTTTTCCAAACCTGTAAACGAAGAAAATGGTAACAACTGACTGAACCCACCTTAGCTGTGCTGACCTCCCCCGCCACCCCCCCCGACTTCCCTTCCCAGCGGGCTGGAGTGGCACCTGTCCTCTGGAAATTATTCGGTTTGGGCTCATACAGCCCATCCTTCCTCTGACCCACAGCCTGGTAATGTGTAGGATGAAACTTCCAATCTGGTCCCTTAGCTGGGGCAGGTCTCCTGGGATTTCCCTGAGTATCCCAAAGACGAAAGGAACTCTCGCCAGTATAAGAAGATCTGTTTTATTATTATCATTACTATTACTATTACTATTACTATTACTATTACTATTACTATTACTCCGGTATAGTTAACCTACAGTGCTATGTTAGTCTTAGGTGTAAAATGTGACGATTCAACAATCTACACATCAGTCGTGCTCATCATGGTAAGTGTGCTCTTAATCCCCATCACATTTCATCCATGCGCAAACCACCAATTTGTTCTCTGTAGTTAAGAGTCTGGTTTTTGGTTTCTCTCTCTCTCTCTCTCTCTCTTTTAATTTTCAAATGTTTATTTTTGAGAGAGACAGAGAGAGACAAAGTGCAAGTGGGATAGGGGCAGAGAGAGAGAGGGAGACACAGAATCCAAAGCAGGCTCCAGGCTCTGAGCTGTCAGCACAGAGCCTGACTCGGGGCTTGAACTCATGAACCGTGAGATCATGACCCGAGCCGAAGTCGGATGCTCAACCAACTGAGCCTCCAGGTGCCCAGTGATATGGTATTTCTGATTGTAAAAGAATGCTATCTGTGCATATACACAAAATAATTCTTGCTAATGGTTCTGGGGTTGTTTCAGCCATTTCCAGGGTTTGCCATGTTGTAATTCAATGTGTATTTTGTGTTTATTTACTGGCTTTGCGAATTTGGATGAGCTACTGAGTATTCATGATCTCCATTTCCTTGAGCATAAGCCGGGGGTCAAGATAGCCGCAGAGGGAGCCTGAAGATCCCAAGTTTTGTCTGTGTCCCAACCCGTCTGAGCACACTGCCTCCAGACACATGGAGTGCGTATCAGGGAGCATGGTTCTCTCTCTGAGCCCGCATCTGATTGTCTTCAAGCTCCTTCTCATCTGCTCCCGACTGATCACTCTGACAACGAGGCAAGATCGTACGTGCTCTGCTCTGAATTATAACTCAGTGTATGTTAACACAATTGTACGTTGCTAATCAAAATAATCTCCTTTGGTTTATTTCATTTTATTTTATAGTACATAAACTCATGTACTTTTCAAATGTTATATTCACAAGCATTTCTTTGTATTTTCCATTAGTTAGCCAAACAATTATGTGTATTTTGAGGAAATACTATTTGTGGGCAAAATATTGAGATTACTACTTTTCCCCCCTATTTTAAATTAAAAAATTTATACCTTTTTGATTGCATACAACTCTTAAAGACTTTGTCTCTGCTTATTGTTGAAAATTTTTTCAGTTGGTATGCCCTCCTTATGATTCATTTTCTTCTGAGGCAGATTCCAAATTTGTTAAATTATGGCCACTTTTTCTATATAAAATACTAATTGTCAGGCATGAAGATCCTAGAGATGGTGAAGATTATGATTTAATATCTGTCCTTGTTTTTTAGTTTCTCCTGTGAGATATGATATTGACTATTTTCATTAAGCTGGTAGAAATTTACTTATAAAAATATAATCATTTATTTCCTTTGATCACCTTCTAATTAGGCCGCTGAGAACCTGAGGGTATTTTTTTCCTCATTCTGTTTCCCTTAAAAGATTTTATATCTAATAGAACCACTTCTCAGTATCTACCAGGATCTCAATTCTACAGATTTCTTTTTATTGAGCCATAGATCAAATCTTTTCTTTCAGTGTAATGATTTTAAATTCAGCAGTGAATTCCATACCATTATTTTCTTTGCTTATATCTACTCACAATGTGAAAAAATAGAGAAATGAAGACAATTCCTTGCAAAAGCATGCCATAACAAGAATTAATCAGTGCAGTCCTTACAAATCAGTGACAAAAGGTGGTGGCTGGTGGGGGGCTCGCTTCTGAGAATCACGGGGAGCTGGGGGCTGGGGAGTCGGACCCCCAGATAATTGCATGTCTCCTATAAAGTCCTTTCCCTCAAACTGATGCTCTGGAGATGAGCTCGCCCTGGACACCACAAGTCTAAATTAGCCTGAAATACCACCGGGGCTTCAGGGTTACATCACAAGTCTAGAGGAGAACTTGAAAATATGTTTCAGGAAGCCTTATCTTAATTATGTTTCTTATCAATGGAAGCATAACATTTTCAAACAACGCACGACAGGCCTGAAACTTAAATAGAGATCAGCCTGCAGCCTGCCTGTGTCGGGGAGCCACTTCCACGGAATCCCAGATACCGCCCCACCTCACCCCTGCCTCAGGGAGACTGCTTTCACTAGGGTTTTGTTTTCCTGTGAATGGTGTGACCGTGGCTACAACCGAAAATCTAACAACATGATCAAAACTATCCCTTTATGATGAAATGCTGCAGTGCAGGGCCTGGGTAAACTCTTGAGTTGGAGAAAGGAGATGATTCGGTACACTGTTTGGCTCATTGGTGAAACACACAACATGCAAACAGTCCTAGCTGTCAAAGCAAAACAAACCAATTTTTAAAAAGTAATAGTGAATGCAGGTGTATGAACTCCTTCTGGGAGGCTAACGCTGTGCTAATTCAAGGGCCAAAAATAGTACGGGCAGCTACCCAATCCTCCTGGGAAAGAAAAGGTGTCACAAGTGGTTTCCCTGGATTGACTGGTGAGACGAGTAGGCTAATCATTACTGGTGTCACCAGGGTGTGGTGACGAATTCCCAGTGTGTACCGAAGAGAATGGGTGTTCTCTCTCCTGTGGTCAGTGCACTGGAAGGAAAGTAAAACAAGAAACTGAGACCTTTCTTTAACCCCTGGCTTTCATACCTGGCACGAGTGAACTGGCCCCTTAGCCCATCTGTTCTCCCAATTAAAAACGAAGGCACTGAGACTCATTCGGTCCCTCATCTTTCCGCTAGAAAGTAAGCAGGGGCCACAGACCCAACAGCACAGTCAAGAGCCTAGAAGAGCGAATGTCACCGGCATGTTGATATTACTCTTAGCAGAATGAGTCTCCTGTAGCCTTTTGCTTACGAGGTTAGTCTAGTCACACAAACGTAGAATAAAAAGATCAGAAACGCACTTCGATTTGTAACTCACATCATAGAAGAAATAAAAGCACACACTTAAAAGCTATAGGCAGTACCATGATACTGGCTTAGTTTTACTGCTCTTGACCCTCTTTCTCTCAGTGAGCATTGCTTTTGCATTATATGTTAAATTTAGTTCCCCCCTCCCACCAAAACAAAACAAAACAAGACAAGCTACAATCAGGAAGAACACACTTGACGAAAGACGCATTTGATAAAGGATCTTTATCCAATATAGAAACATAACTCTTAAAACTCAACAATAAGAAAACAAAACACACACACAATGGTTACAAAAGGGCAGACGAGCTGAGCAGGTCCCTCACTGAAGACAAGTCAGGACAAGGAAAGGTGCTCCCGGTCGGTGTCGTCAGGGGGCTGCCGGAGGAAGCGGCCGTGAGGTAAGACGGCGCACCTGTCGGAGTGATGAAATCCAGACCCGGGACCGCACCAGGCTCCGGGAGTTCCTGGAGCGGCGGGGACCCCCGCTCACCCCTGGTGCGAACCCAGCTCGGGCGGCCACGCTGGGCCACGGTTTGGGGGGATTGCTGGGCCACGCAGCAAGTCTGTTCGTAATTCTCTGAGAACCACCGACCGTTCTCCATCGCTGCTGCGTCACTTCACACGCCGGCCAGCCGCACCGGGACTTTAATCCCTCTTCATCCTTGGTAACACGTGTTAGTTTCTGTGTCTTTTTCTTTTGTTTCCCATAAGAACCATTCCAGTGGGTGTGAGCGACTCAGCATATTGACGCGAATCTCACACTTCAGATTCCTTTATAACCATCGTTGTCTTTTTAAGGATATGGTTTCTGTTTTTTAATGTAGGAATTCCACATTAACTTGTCATTTCCAGGTGTTTAAAATGGAATTCACGTATCCGGTGAATACTTTGCAAAATGACCCAACTGCATATGAAAATACGTATAGTGGACATAATGTTTTTAGGACGTTTCTAGGTCTTTTAAAAATGGTATGCACAATAAATCCTGCCAATTACAGAAGTGGAAACCAATGAAATTAAAAAGCATATTTTTATTCTCAGCCCAGTTTAGGCAATTCTAAGTTTCATGACCGTTTTGAAAGAGGATGAGAATAGGAATTTTCATTTATCTTTGGTTGTAATTGAAGCAGATCATGTCTCACTGCCTTTAGTCTCCTGTCAGTTTTGACCATTAAGTGATGCCAAAACCTGAGATTTGGGGTCATCTTGGAAATCCAGTGGGTATTCTTGTGTTGAATGCTTTTAGGACTTCCATGATTTCCTTAGGAGTCTTCAATTCAGATTGCCATTTTACAATTTCATATTTTTATTATATGTCCTCATGTGAGTTTTATTCGAACTTAGTAGATACTTGAGATGGAATTGAAATATTTTTATCTAAAATTATTTTTTTTAATTTTATTGTTGATTTACTTTTGAGAGAGAGAGAGAACACAAGCAGGGGAGGGACAGAGAGTGAGGGAGACACAGAATCTGAAGCAGGCTTCAGGCTGTGAGCTGTCAGTACAGAGCCAGATGCAGGGCTCAAACTCATGAACCGTGAGATCATGACCTGAACTGAAGTCGAATGCTTAGCCAATGGAGCCACCCAGGCGCCCCTGTTTTAATTTTTTTAATGTTTATTTATTTTTGAGAAAGAGAACACAAGAAGGGGAAAGCAGGGAGAGACAGGGACAGAGGATTTGAAGCAGGCTCTGCACTGTCAGCACAGAGCCCGACCTGAGGTTCAAGCTCATGAACCGTGAAGTCATGACCTGAGCTGAAGTCAGACACTTAACCGACAGAGCCACCCAGGTGTCCCTTATCTAAAATTATTTTATGATTTTTCATCTTGGAAGCAAGGAAAGGGAAGGCGGTGAGTGAGAAGTCTACCATTTATTTCATGATTCCATTCAAGGCAATTCAAGGAGATCTGTGAAAATAAGCATCCTGTAGTCTTCAAATATTCAAGGACTGGAAAGACCAGGAATGTCTGAGGCACTAACCCCGATGGGAGGAAGCCAGGAGGCAGAACGGTTTAGTGCCACATGCCTTCTGAATTGGATCTTCTGGCTTCCCAGAGGATACTGTTGGAACTATTGGCAAGTTTTGAATGAGTAGATTAGACAGTGATGATGTATAATGTTAATTCCTGATTTTGGCGTTTGCATTTTGGCTATGTAAGAGAATGTTCTTGTGTGTAAGGATTACATGGCAAAATGTTTACGTGTGATGGGGCATCGTGCTGACAACTTCTTTCCAAATGGTTCAGGAAGATCGCAGAGATTCTTTGTTCTAGTCTTGCAAATATCTTTACATTGAAAGTTATTTCTAGGTTACAAATTATCCAGACAAGAAAGTGAAGATAAAATGAAGATCTTTTATTGAACAAATAAATATTTTTGAAAACAGTGGAAGTTTTTATTTATCAAAAATTTAAGTTAGGGGCACATCCTAAATGTGACTTGGTTGATTGAGCATCCGACTCTTGATTTCAGCCCAGGTCATGATCCCAGGGCGGTGGGATCAAGCCACACATTGGGCTCCATGCCGAGCCTGGAAGCTGCTTAATTAAGATTCTATCCTTCTCCCGCTGCCCGTCCCTTGTGTGCATGCAGGCCAGCTCTCTCCCCTCCCCTAATTTTTTTTATTTAAAAAGCAAACTGACTTATTTTATTCTAAGACAACTAACCCAAAGTAGTCATAGGTCTAACAGGAGAGACCTGGCAGGGGACCATGGGGAGAGGAAGGGGGAAAGAGAGCGGGGAAGAGTGAGGGACACAGATCAAGGGAGACTACTGAATACTGAAAATGAACCATGGACTGAAGGGGGAGGGGGAGGGGGTGATGGTCATGGTGGGGGGCACTTGTGGGGAGAAGCACTGGGTGTTATATGGAAACTGATTTGACAATAAACTATTATAAAAAAAAAAAAAAGCAAACTGACTTATTTTATTCCAAGACAACTAACCCAAAGTAGTAGTATTAGATAACTTTATTTTAGACTTTATATTTCCTAACAGTCTGGAGATGCCTTGGGTGAGAGCTGTGTGATCAAGGGCAGACAAGATTGGACCTATGTTTGGTGGACATTTGTCACATGATAATAAAAAAAAAGGACTATCACGTTAGAAGTTCTTTAACAGGAATTTGGATGGAATAGCGTGTCATTTTTGTTCCTTAAGAGCATCATGCGTGAACACTTCACCACGCAAACCTCACATGGACCACGGGAGCAAGTATAAAAAGGCATATTAATGCATTTAAGACTTGGAGAGCAACAGAAGTGTCCCACAGTTGTCACCGATAGTAGGGGAAATGTGGGGGCTTCATGATGCATCAGATTACACTGAGTGAGCGACTTCCCGTAGCTGGTGACAGGCATGACAAACCTTTCATGCCAAGTGCATACCTACCACCAAGTGCGATTCACAGTCACTATCGGAGAAAATTATTCGATAAAGATGTTGCTAAGCCCACCAGAAATGCATTACTTGATTTTCTAAAGCTCCCAGTGCTTGGAAGGAATGGAGGGGAATGTTTTCGGCATAAACCCTAAAACCTCTTCCACCTTCTGTCCTGTCCTGTTCGTCTATTTATGTCACATCTGAATTACTTTTAGTTTCGATGTTTTCATCTCTTATAAATTAGCTTTCCTGAACATTTGTTGTTGTGCTATTCATCAAGACACACGTGGATTTTTTGAGGATAATTTACAATGTGGCATTACTTACTGATTGTTCTAACGGTAAATTTGTGCTCACAAGTCTATGATAATTCTTTATGTAACAAAATCCTTTTGTATCATACTTCACACATCTATCTTTTTTTTTAATGTTTATTTTTGAGCAAGGGAGAGAGAGAGAGAGAGAGAGAGAGAGAGAGAGAGAGACTAGGGGAGGGCCAGGGCATAGGGGTGAACAGAGGATTCAAAGCAGGCTCCGTGATATTAGTGTAGAGCCTGATGCAGGGCTTGAACTCTTGAACTGTGAGATCATGACCTGAGCAGAAGTCAGATGCTTAACTGACTGAGTCCCCAAGGCGCCCTCTACTTACACATTTTAAAGACACATTGATTTATTTTCAGAATGAAACACTTGGAGAAGAAGAGAAGCAACCTGAATGGCAGATGCTCTGACTTGTTTTGAAGACCCATCTGGAATGAAAGGTCTTGGCAAACGACATCTTCTGTGGGTTGGCTTCCTGCTTGTGTCCTCGCCATGGTCTTCTGTTTCATCTTCCACATGGTAGAGATCAAGGCTGCCAAAATCTTCAAACATGGTAAGGGTCCGCCTCTAGTAAAGAAATCAGATAAGCCTCTTAGCCCCTGTTCTCATTCCTCGGAAATGAACCTGCGGGTAGCCTGGTCTAATTAGGGGGACCCCGTGTGAGGTGACTGTTGTCTGAACACAAGACTGTTACGGGTTCTGGGAGTCTACCATGTGACCACGACCACGTGGCTTTGTGCAAGGGTCATTTCTCAGTAAGAGTCCGGGTGAGGGGAGTGCGCAAATAATCTGACATTCTCACTATAATTATTATGGAAAACAATAGTAATAATTAGGAAAACATGTCTGATAAATAGCACATTCCAAATATTCAAAAAATATTTTATTTGTATTAAAAGTAGATTCTTAGGGGGACAGAGATCTCCAAGTTTACATTTCTTCAGAGCTAATGTTAGTTCCGACTTCAAGTATACTTGTGGTACGACCTCAAAAATGAGCAAGAAATTAACAAATACTGGATTTGGTGACCCAGAGTTCACACAGGCAAACTCAGTCAGTTCTCTCTTTCTATTCCTCTGCATCTCAACAGAAAGCATCATCTCGATTGAACTTTAACCACAGACGTCTGAAGAAAGATAGTCTGGCGGGGAGGGCGTGGGGGGTGCTTGGGAAATAATACATGTCTAACCGGTCTGCGTTTGGCAAGCACTGGAGATCTGCGTCTCCTCAAATCTAGCGTGTGTGCCCATCGCAGCCTCTGTGATTCGTTCCAGAGTCCAGCCACCCCCCTCATGAAGTCTGGCAGTATTTTATTTCTTAAAGAGCTTTCTCAGTCCAGGGATGACTTGGTCAATTGTGAGTGATGTTTTTGAGCTGCACACCGTTGCCTTGAACAAGACTGTGCATCTCGAGTGTTTATAGGAACAACTCACCTCCACCATATTAGAAACTGTTCTTTCAGGGCGCCTGGGCCGGGGGGGGGGGGGCTCAGTTGGTGAAGCGCCCGACTCTTGTTTTCGGCGCGGGTCATGATCATCGTGAGTTCGAGCCCCCCGTCGGGCTCTGTGCTGCTAGCTGGACCCTGCTCTCTCATTCCCCCTCCCCCATTTGCTATTTCTCCTTAAATAAATAAATGAATGAGAACTGGATCCTTTCTAGACCTCAGACATAGAGCTAATGGGTCTACTCCGGCAGCACCTAGGTGGGGAGCAACATCGGTGCCACTATAGCCATGATGGTTCTCTGAGTGGGGTTTGCTACCAGGAAAGTGCATTTCCTGGGCTGCACGCCGTCGCAGGTGGGTGCAGATTCCAGCATCAGCGCCTGGCCACTCCGTTCTCTTGGGCTCTGAAATCCCTCTGAATGTGCAGCCTTTAATTTTTTTAACCTCAGTGAATGGGAGGGAAGGGTAAGTGAAACCAAGGTAACAAAGTAAGAAAAGAGAACTTCCCCTTAAAATAATGCTAGCAATTATTGCTAAAATCGATACTCTACATTTATTTTCATTTATATAACTTTAACTTGCTTATTTTCAAATAGGAGCACATATTTCATTATATTGGTGTTTCGGTTAAATTTTTTTTTGTTTCAACATGGTATTAAGAAGCAACATTGGGTTTCTAGAAATGTCAAATTACTTCCCAGGGCTGATCAAAAGTTGTTAAATAAGAGGTAATGCAAAAAAGTGTCAGATTATAGTACTTTCAGAAATTGAGATAAATTTGTAGATCTCCAAAATCATAGAATGACAGAATCATCTGTCCTGATCCTTTTGACCCGAAGCCTTGCATTTTGAGCTCTATCTTCAAACCAGGGACTTCTTTTGAAAGATTCTGTGTGGAAATTTCTTTTACTAAATTCATGGCAAAAGTCTGGGCTTCCAAACCTCAGCAGAACACACCCTTCATTATAGAGTTTGTGTGATTTCTGTTCCAAGATAAACTTGTTTTTCCCTTTTTACGTCCACAGTTAAGATAAAATACTAGCTTGTTACCCCATCCATAGATAAACTTTCTGAAACTAGGAAGACTCTGGGCAAACTTTAATTTCTATAATTATATTCTGATAGTACCTGCATTCCATTTCTGTGTTCCCCTAACTTTATTTCACATATATTTTAAGGACTTCAACTGGGAAGTTTTTTTTTTAAATTTTTAATGTGTATTTTTGAGAAAGAGAGAGAGACAGAGTGAGAACAGGGGAGGGAGAGAGAGAGGGAGACAGAATCTGAAGCAGGCTCCAGGCTCTGGGTTGTCAGCACAGAGCCCGACGCAGGGCTTGAACCCACGAACTGTGATATCATGACTGAGCCGGTTGGCCGCTCAACTGACTGAGCCTCCCAGGCGCCCCCACTGGGAATAGTTTTAAAACATAGTTTGGCAACAGTCAAATTAAGTCATGGTATGTGGAGTCCATTAGGACCTTCAAGACATTTCCAAAGCGCTGAGTAGTTTCCAGATTAATAGTAATGTTTGCTGGTAAGAGGTGGATGGGAAATACGGCGTGGAGAGTGAGCTCTGATGGGCTCCTGGCGCTTCCGCTGAACACAGCAGCGCCGCTCTGCAGTCCGGCCACGGTGACTGCTGAGGCGCGGAGGGTGGCCTGGGGCGTCCTCTGAGCTGGAGAGGTGACAGCACCTTGTGGGCAGTTATGGGCTCAGGGGCTGAGCTTTCAGGGCCTGTCAGCCTGACAAGCCCCAGCCCCAGCAGGAGCCCATCGTCAGCAGGTTTCAGGGCCTCTGCCTCAGTTTCCTCGGCTCCGCGGGGGAGATGGGTGGTGCTGGCTGTGCTCGTTTCAAAGATGCCGTGCCGTGGTACCTTGGAGTCTCCGTGGTGGACATACGTGCACGTTAAATAAACGTCACCCGTCGCCATTGCTGACACCCCTGGTCGAATAGGACGCAGCTCCCTATGACATGACCTCAAATTGTCCAAGCAAGCCCTGAAAACGTTGCGTCAACTTCCGACAAAAGAATTCAAGGAGCCCCCCATAATCTTCCAGATGTCTGACTGAGTCGGGAAACAAATAAGGAAGGATAAAGTGTAGATCTCTCCCAAGCCCCAAGTAAAGACCAAGCTTAGACAGCGAGACCGATGCTTCTTTGTTACTGTCCACAAAAGGCACATCCGGGGGCGGTAGACTTGGCTAACAGACTGAAGGTCAGTGGGCTCAAGTGTCCTCGCAGGGGCCTGACGGAAAAATATGCTCGTCCCCATCTACCTTTCCAGATCCTTTCTGAGCTTCCCTTTAAAAGAAAGATTTTGGTCTTGGTGGGGAGGTGACCTTTTCCTGCAGTCAGGACAAGGTAGATAATCCTCCAATATGTCAGATCTCGCCCAGCCTTGTCAAGGCATCTTACAAAACAGGCTTTCTCACCAAGATTTGACCTGGAAGCCCTTGGAGGGGGACGCAGGGGGTGTTGGGAGGGGCGTGTCAATTTGCCTGGGTGCTTGCTCCCTGGTGGTGCATGGCCTTGGCCGTGGACTCTCTGGGACAGAGTCCTATTCTGTAGGCATCCCAGGGCTGCCGGCCATCTTGAATTCCTGCATCTGAATGAAAGGAATCCGTGTTCCAGCTCTTGGAGGTGAAATGGGGTTCATCCTTTGATCAGGATATTTCAGTTCTCTGCCATCCTGCAGTGGAGCCAAATCTCCATCCATTCGAACCCCAGCACATGCACACTGGTGCCTCCTGGTTAAAATAAGCAAATTCTTATCAGTCAGCATCTGTTTCCCGTTCCCTCCCCCCACCCCCCACCAAGAGCCTGTTTACCAGATTTTTCATTGAGAGACTTCCCCACAGAGTATAATTCACTTCGTTTTCGCTCATTCATAAGATTTTTTTTACATCTCCCAGCTGCAACTATTTTAGGCAAATTTCTGAGGACTTATAATTGAATGAGACTCATTTGAATAAGGTAGAGCGACAGCACAAAGCAGTCAGAGCTCTTCGGAAATACACACTCACACAATGTATAGTTTTTGGTATAAGTACGTGATTCATTGATGAAGGAGCCCGTCAGGAGGCTCCGTGCCGTGTCTGTTTGAAAACGACGTGGACTGTTTTCTTAATACACAAATGTCTGGAAAAGACTATTCTTTCTTTTTCTTGTTTTTTTTTCCTCCAGAAGTTGCCAGTGTGAGGAACATAATCTAGACAAAGTCAACTCATCACTTGCATACAGCGCAAAATCAGATCGCTGCTGCCAGACGTTCCCATGGCAACTGCCTTCCTGAGCAAACTTCTCTACAGAATATACAGCTGTTATTTTACCTCGTTGCTAAGTCCCCCTGACGAGACCACACTCCAATAGCCACTCACATCTACGCAGTTCAAGTTCCCATGGGCCTCACACGGCTTATCTTTTAAATGATAACTTAGGAATTCTCCCTCCGGTCTTCAGCCACATCCGGGGCTGCTCTCTTCTGCGTGCTTTGGAAGCCGTGCCACCTTAGGAGAAGTCCAGGCATGTGTTCTGTATACACTACTGGTAGTTATGTGAGAATTTTTCTTTTTTTTCATTATCTAACAGTGAACAGTATTTAAATCACACAGATTTCTGTTCTAATATTTCATGTTCCCATTATACCATCGTTGACTTTAATTTTTGGGCATAACCATGACGACAGTAGTAGAATTTGGGTACTAGTTACCCCTGTGCTGACAGGTGGGTGCCGCCTCTCTCTAGGGAGAAGCCAGTAGGAAAATTGAACTCATTTTATTAAACTTCCAAGGGCTAGGAAAAGATGGCTTCACCTACTGTGTCTAACCCGTGACATATTTTATTTATCACCAGTGAAAGCCGTAGATAAGTCAGCAGAAGAATAGGTCCAAGGCCTAAAGGAGAGTCAGATTCCCATGAGACATTCACAGCGAGGCTCCGTTCTCTCCAGAGTGAAGGGAGCCATGGAGAAAGGGAAGCAAGTTCTGTATCTCAGAGGAGGAGAGAGTCAGTGTGAAACTGTCCCCCACAACGATGGAGTTTGGTTTAGTTTCACTGCTAGCCTGCTGCGTTTCTTCATCACTTTCCTTTAAAACAGTGCATTTTTTTTTCGGTTTAATTTTACTGATTTGACAAGAAAACTGGTTGTCAGTGACCCTGAAGATTAAATTATAGTTTTCAGAAAGGTTCATTATTGGCAGTGTTAAAATGCAATATTTTATTTGCAAATGAGAGTCAAAAATAGCTTATTCCTACAGTAGTTTTCGTAGAACGAAACACAGGAGAATCCTGGCTGCCGTCCGTTGCCCACATGAGGAGTGGGCAGGAGCCAGTCCACTGTTCCTGCTGTCAAGGTGGCTGGGAGAGCGGTGTGTTCCCTGCGGGGGGGGGGGGGGATCTGCCAGGGGCCATCAGACACCTGCATTTATAAGTTGAAAGGAACCCCACTGACTTGATAAGTTACTCCTCACAGCCTGTATCGGTCAGGAAGCTCTCTGACGCGCTGCGGTAACAGAGAGCCCCAAGCGCGAGCAGGCTGAAACCATGAAGGTTATTTTCTCCCCTCCTTCCCAAATTCTCCCGCAAGTCCAGATGACTCAAATTTGTTCATGACAAAATTTAAGCCTCATCTTTGACCCACTTTCTTCCTGCTGCCGTTGATACAAAAATCCGTAGCCAAGTCTGCTTGAATGTAAACCCTTTACTCTCTCTCAATTAACTCTATTAACTGCTTTCTGTCCGCTATGCCACCGTCATTATTTCAGGCCAGCACCCTATGCCATCCAGGTTACTGTCCCCCGGCCCCCAGTAATAGCACCTGCTTCTGATCTTTCCACAGTATGTGCAGGGAATTTGCTCATACGCCCCTGACCCGTGTCTTCAGGACGGTGTCTGCGGGGCTCACCCACAGGTTGTACCCGTTCTGACAAGCTCGCTGCTCCACTGTTCTTTCTTACCTGTTTCCATCCCTCTACACAAAACTGATTTCTGCTCTGTTTGTTCATAGTGTTTTGCTTTCTGCCTCCACGTCAGCCACCATAAGGACTGTTTCTTCTCTGGAGTATTATTTGCTGCTCATTAGTATGACAAAATCCTGCTCTTTTTGCTATCTTAGATGTCACTTCCTCCAGAAATCTTATCCTAACTCCCTGAACACTAATCCTTATTACAGCATTTATAAGACAGGTCATTAAGAGTCTGCATCTGTAGTTCCCAAAGGCCAGCACGGAGCAGGGGCTCCGCCTTGATTGCCCCCGGTTTCTCTGCCCAGCACCATGCCTTAGCCTGAGTAGATAGTCAATAAATGTCCATTGGTTTAAGAAGAATAGGATATCCTAACTCTAGCTCAGTAAAATGTGGCATGGAAGAAATTATTCTTATGCCTTGATGAAACACCCTATCTTGGTGAGCAAAGCCATGCTAACATCTGTTAAGTTCTGCAGGAAAAATGTAAAAGAAATATTTTAGAATTATGTCTACTCATCTCTATTACTTCTAGAATGCAACCAATTTCTAATTGTAGAAATTAGGAATTTACTTACTTATGAGGGTTACAGTATTTCAGAGCATCTCATAAATCTGTTTCTAGCACAATTTTATTATTATCAATGCAGTCTAGAATTTATTATCAATTTAATCTATAATTTGACTATTTTCCAAATGACCTCATCATACAATTTTCAAATTATAAATGGCTCAGGGTTTTCTCAGGTGATTATACGCCCTTCATTATTGTCAATAGCAATGTAATCTTTTATTCATTTATTCATATATTCATCCAGTACAAAGTAGGAACTATGGGAAATAAGCATGAGAATAATGCATGGTCCTTGCCTAAAATTATAATTTAGTTGAGGAAGTAGCCATGTCTCAGCAAGATGCAGAGACGAGAATATTCTCGCAAAGTACAGATTTCAAAAACCTCCATGGCCGCTGACATCAACACCAGAGTGTGATGATTAAATCAGATTTCGATGGATAGAAAGAAAAGACGGTGTTTCGAGGATGAGGGAACAGGCTGAGCAAAGACAAGGTGGTCCCAAATACTCAGGGAGAAGAATGGAGTCCAGGGTCGAAGACTTGCGAGGTGTATGACGTCATGGTGGAACACAAGGCGACACTAAGAAGCCAGTTCTACATTATGAAATGACATAAACACCAAATGAGTAACTTGTCTTCATCATATATTCAGCGGGAATCCATTGAAGAGTTTTGAAGCATGAAATTTTCTGAAATCTATAAACATAAATGCGGTCTGAAGATGAATAACAGAACCTGAACTGGAAACCAAGGCTGACGAACTCATGCTCGTCAAGGACGATGCAGGGATAGAGTACAGGCTAGCACTGGAACCAGCCGGGGCAGGGGGGTTAGATGGGAATATGGCAACTGTAAGAAAGCCCATCGGGTCTCGAACCCACAAAGATTTGTTACTCATGATGCTGGAGTAGAGAATGGGGGAGTCAGAAATATCAAAATACCCTTAATTTTGCTTTTTCTGACCTGTCCTTGCTAGACATAGTCTACACTCGTGAAAGCAGAGACACAGAAATGAAATGAAATACTGGACTGGGTTCCCCCAGCCGTCTTCTCGCAGGCAATGGGTGATAAGTGTACCCCCCCCCGCCCCTGCTTAGAAACAGTTGAATATTGTTTTCTTGTACTGAAGTTTACATTTTATGCGAAATCGTTTTTTATGTGTGTATATGCTATTTCCCAGAAATAAGGGATTTCTTTCCAAAAAAGATAAATGTTCTAATTGGGAGTGATCACTTGAAATCTTAATTTCACAAGTTAAGGGTTTTTTTTAATACTTGTTGATTTTTGAGAGCGAGAGACAGAAAGTGAGCAGGGGAGGGGCAGAGAGAGAGGGAGACACAGAATCAGAAGCAGGCTCCAGGTGCCGAGCAGTCAGCCCTGAACCCAACGCAGGGCTCGAACTCACAAACTGTGCGATTATGACCTGAGCCAAAATCAGACACTCAACCAAGCCCCCCCAGGCGCTCCCACAAGTTTAAGTTTTAAGAAGTGTATTAGTGAGTTCAGAATTAGAAATTGCGAGCTTTGTTATACAGGCAAGAGACATGGGAAATTTTCATGAGAGAATCAGATATTTGAATCTAGAGTCACAGGATGAATATGGTTAAGAATATAGGTCACCTGTTCCTATAAATTTATGTATTACCTGACAGAATGCCTCATAAACAGGTCCTCATTAAATGCTTTGGCTGCTAATAACATCAATAAAAACTTGAGGTGGTAAAGATCTTCCAAAATCTTGTGGTTCTCCAAGTCCATTTTAAGCTTTGATGTTTTATTGATTCCAGAAAAAATGTCCTGTAAAATCTCTATTTGATGCCACAGTACTCAAGATGTAGACATTTACAACTTTAGAATAGTACCCTAGAGAGAAATTTGCCAAGAGCTAATAATCGAGGTATTATACAGTTAGCTCACTGTGATCTTTATTAGATCACAGGACCATGAACTGTATTTCCTACTTCAGGACCTACAATAAAGATTTTCTTCAAATTGTAATAGGATATAATTCTGTTCACTCCATAGTATGTTGTGAAAATTTATACTTTAAAAATATTTCACATTGTGTGTATTTTGAAGCATATCTAAATTGCCGTTTAAGGAACTGGAAATGTACAGTGTAAGAAAAAACAATAAATTCATGCTAGCTATAGCGTTTCTTTTGTCCAGAGAGAAATTCAATACACATAGAAGGGGGTAATAGAGAACCATACATGTTATCTGTGCTGTTAATTATATTGGGTGAAGAGCAAATTACTGGGACTTTTGAATGTTATAGATATATTCATATATGTTTTACATAATTTAAAATTTTTTTGATGTTTTATTTATTTTTGAGAGAGAAATAGCGTGAGCAGAGAAGGGTCAGAGAGAGAGGAAGACACAGAATCTGAAGACAGGCTCCAGGCTCTGAGCTAGCTGTCAGCTCAGAGCCTGACGTGGGGCTCAAACCCACGAACCGTGAGATCATGACCCGAGCCTAAGTTGGACGCTCAGCTGACTGAGCCACCCAGGCGCCCCTGTTTTACATAATTTTTAAACATGGGGCACCTGGGTGTTTCAGTCAGTTAAGCTTCCGATTCTTGGTCTTGGCTCAGGTCTTGATGTTAGGGGCTTGAGTTCAAGCCCCGAGTTGGATTCTGCACTGAATATGAAGCCTACTTAAAAAACAAAACAAACTTATAAATATTTTTCTAAACATGATGAGTGCAAGAAATCATTTAGATAAAGTTGGTTATGGATCCAGGAAAAAAAAAAAGGTTCTCATGACAATGTAGAAAACAAGAAAGTGGATGGACATTTGGAATAAATTGAGAAACTCAGAATCTGATTTCTAAAAGTAAATTAACTTAGTGATAATTGTAACCTTATGGGATACACACACACACACACACACACACACACACACACACATACACACACAGAGGGAGAGATGGGGGAGAGAGAGAGAGAGAAAGAGAGAGAGAGAGAGAGGCTTGCATGCAGAAAAACCAAATCCTTGGCAACACACCTCAGGAGCACACAGCCAAGGGCGCTACGGCATCTATCGGCCTCCGTGTTTCCTGGTGCACAACCTTCACTGTTTACAGGCAGGACAACAAATGGCCTGAGCCCCTCAGACGTTACTCACACCTGAAACCTAGTTTGGCCTCACCCTCCTGCTGCTGTATCAGGTTAAATTCAGCCTGACTTTCTTGCGAGGTGGGGAAAGCCTTGAATGTGTGTTAAAATTGACTGAGACATGCTGTTTCGGCACAGTTTCATCTCTGTTGAACCTGCCAGTGCCTCTCTGAGTTCCATCCAGTTCCTACTGTTCCTTTTTTCCCTCTGAACGTAGTTCCCGAGGTGTATGTTTCAAGTAGGTTGCCAATATGTTCAGGTGTGGCGATGAGAATGCACAGAGTATTATAGTTTTAAAATAAAATAAAAACATAAGCAGTGGATCCTCATTAGCAAGTAGAAGATTGGCAAGAGGCCCAAAGCGGTCCTTGTCGTGATAATTAATTAAACAAATACATGCCCTTGACGACAGAAATGCTTCCAGGACATTAACATCAATGGCGAAAGGAAGTGAGTCAGCGGGCAGGAGGGCAGATGCAGAGAGCCGCCCCTGACCTCGTCCTCCGGAGCCCGCCCCCACCCCGCCCCCGCCCAGCTCAGAACCTCCCTGTTCCTCCTGGCCTCCTACCCTGGGACCAGGCCATCAGCCTTCCAACTAGAAAACTAACATCTTTCTCCATTCCTCTTAAAACGTGACTCTTCACTGCTGTGAACACCTCACTGGACCCTCTCCCTCAGGAGAGAGCCCATTCTGTGGCTCAAGGAGAGTTTCATAATATTATTCCTGGAATTATTGCCACTCCCAGTCAGAGGCCACGTTTTCCAGCCTCCCTGAACCAATTATGTTTCATGGAATCTACCATCATCTGCCATTCCTGTTTTCTCCCACTGGTGTTTCCTCTCCTTCTCCGTCATCGCTGTCTCTAAAGTCAGGACTCCGTTCATGAGCCCCACCCTCCAGGACCTTCTCTGACCCACCGCCCATGCCTGCCTGTGCCCCTTGTGTCCTGGGCACATTCAGAGGGTACATTTGCACTATTAGTTCATTCGAATACTTGTTAACTGACCTGATGTGCACGGGTATCAGATTTCTCCAGATCAGCATTGCTGCCCACGCTTGGTGAGTTATGTGGGCTCCACATGTAGACGCAAGATGTTGTTCCGTTGTGTGATGACTACTATTTGAACTTGACTCATGATCTAGTGTTGAAGCCTCTGGATCCACCTCAAAACTGTGTTATAGATTTGGAAATGCTTTGTCATGTCTTTAGTGTTATAAATAATTATAATTTTATACATAGAAATTACCTCTCTTTGAAGAACTATATCTGAACAAAATATGTGAGTATTTGTTTCAGGATAACAGGTCTGAGGGAGTGTGTTTACACAATATAAAATAAATTATTTGGGGGATTTATTTGGGCAAATAGGAAAGATTACATGAAAGATGGACAAGAAGTAGATCGAAGCAGATCTCAAGATACATAAACAAAAGAAAACAGAGAAAACTGGTAAAATAATCAGCAGGATTATATAAGAAATAGGGAAAAGACTAATATAACTAGAAAAGATCAGACATGAGACATTTGATATGAGAAGAAAATCTGAACTAAAAGCAAATTGGGTGACAAAACTTAGAAAATAGAAAACATCATTGATGTAATAGTGACAAAATCCTGTTCTCTCTTACAGGATAACATACAAAATATCTAGCAGATATTTTCTTACAGTAATGGAAAGTGAGAAATAAAACCAAATATTGTTCTGGCTTATTTTTAGAGAAAGTTTGAATGTTACCTTCTAAGTATACTCTGTCTTTTTTTTTAAGATTGTTTATTTTTGAGAGAGGAAGAGAGAGAGAGAGCACATGGGTGCATGAGCTGGGGAGGGGCAGAGAGAGAGGGAGACACAGAATCCAAAGCAGGCTCCATGCTGTCAGCACAGGGCCCAACGTGGGGCTCAATCTTACGAACTTTGAGATCATGACCTGAACCAAAAGCAGGAGTCAGACTCTCAGCCGCCTGAGCCACCCAGGTGCCCCCCTCAAGTTTTCTGTGACCACTTGTTTTCTAGACTGTCTAGCATTCATGGTGAGGTTACCCTCACAATTTGCTCAAACCGTTGTTGATTTTAAATGTCTTAGCATTTATATTTTCCCCAGAATATCTAAATGCCTTTTAATGTTCCTATGACATGAGTTTTATGTGACCCAATTTCACACCCATGACCATATATATTTTTGACAGTTTTATCCCTTGATAGATCTCTAGGCACAAGAAGAAAATGGGGCACAAATTAGGTGTTTAAGTAATACATTTTTATTAAGCGAATTTTATTTTATTGCCACATTCATCTAATCTTTGACATTAACTGTAGTAAAGGCAACTACTCCCAGAAAGAAAGAAAAAGTAATGAAACCACACTTCTTTGTACTTCTTCATTTAAAATAAATGAGATGGTCACATCGTTTTATTTCTGTAGCGATAAAGCAAAAATGTTATCAAAAGCAAGCTCAGACGTTCCTATCATTAGTCACCCTAATGCCATGGCATTCCACCCTTAAGTAGTTGGTTAGTTTGAAGTGCTTCAGAAGGACAGTCTGGTCTTCGTTAGGGCATGGAGGGTCCGTTAAGCTGTGTGGGGGCTTCACTATGGCCTTGGGGACCCCTCTTTCAGCACATCGTCAAGCTCTGTGGCCGTTCGTTTGTAAGTCATGTATTCTGTTTTTCCGTCAGAGTAGAGTTGGTTTGGTTATTTAGCCAGCATTTATTTATTTATATGTATTTATTACATCTTGCTCAGTACAACTTAGTTATGTTGAATTTTTTGCTTTGGATGCCTGTGACAGATAGACACTCAAAGCAGCTCCGATAAAAAGTGGGTTTAATGCAACAACGCATAAAGAGCACAAAATGTAGTCCTATTCAGGCATCTCCCAGGAGAGCCAAGTGCAGCTCATGAGTCACATTTCCAATTTCACATTCTCAACAAAACCACAAATGGGTAATGGGTCCTGTGACCCGGTTCCTCTTCACGCCTTTGGCCCTCGTGCCCAGGCTGGTCTGCTTACCGGCTGCTGTTGAGTTGGGTGCCCCATCCTACCCCCCTAACTGACCTGGGGTGAACTCGGTCCTGGTGCAGAGAAGAGGGCTGTGAAACAGACATCGCACAAGTAGGTCTGCCTCAGAGAGGAGAGTGAGGACATCCCACTGCAGTCGTGTGAGGTGCCGGGGTGGTGGTGCTAACACTCGCTGGGTACCACCAGGGCGTTGACGAGAGGCACGCCCACTTACTTACCTGTCGATTCCACAAGTACTGGTTGAGTTCCACTCTCAACAGGCATTGGAATAGGCATTAAGGACACATAACTGATGAAAAAGCAGGCTCATAACCTAATTCCGGAACTCTTCAGTACTGGTAGGGACCCATACTTATCAACTGAAATATGAACAAGATAATTGCAGATGATGCTAAGTTAAATGAGGAAATAAACAGAATAACATTATAAAGTGGGAGTCAGCACATTTTTTTTCTTAAAAGGACAAGATGGAAAACCAGCGAGGCTTTGCAAGATACATACTGTCACTGTCAATGACATAACTACTCTGTGTTGCCATTTTGGGATGGTACCAAACAAATGGGTACAGCCGCATTCCAATAAAATTTTATTTAAAAAAAACCTCCCCACTTTCAATCTTTCAAAAATAAATAAAAACATTAAAAAACAAACAAACAGGCGGTGAGCTTGATTTCATATGAGGGCCATAATGTGCTGAGGCGTTCACAGAGAGTAACCATGAAGGGGGCCTGGTGGGTGTATGGCTGTGTGATACAATGAAGAAGGAATGTTTGAACCAGGGTGCAGAGGATGAGAAGGAGCCATGACAGGTGCTCCCTCCTGGAAGGAGCAGCAAGTGCAAAGGCCCTGAGAGAAAGGAATGGGAGACTGAGCTGGCTGGAGTGGGGTGAGAAATGGAGTAGACATTGTAATGAAGTTTCGAGAGGTAAACAGACAAACCTGAATAACAGGAAGAATCAGAACCAGGTCAGCCAGAACCGATGGGCAGCCTTAGTAGGGGCACAACTCGGAATCCATCATATGCACTCCGTTCCGTGCCTTCGTGGCATTCAGATTCCTTGGAGAAGAAGGCTGTAGACTATGCATGTTGATTGTGTAAGACTGCACAAAACAGAGGAAAGGACACTGCCCAGAGCAAGATGGGGATTCATGACCGAAAGGGGGAAGGATTTATAGTGGACACGGATGAACTAGTATTTGCAAATGGCAGCTCCTAGGTGATCGCATCATGCCTTTTCATGCATGCAGCAATCTGCAACGTTTGAAGAGTCGCTCAAAGATCTTTGAGGTACTTGAGACCAGGATTTAGATTCCAAGAGGAAATGAAAGGGAAAAATATTTATTGATGGATTTGCAAAAACTGCCACCTCTAGGTTCAGCAAACTTTTTGTTTTAATAAAGAAGCAAGGAGCTTAAAAATGTAGCTGTCACTAATTATTTCTGGAGTGCCTGCTTGAATAATTTATTTACTATTTCTTGGGGGGCTTGTAAGCCAGCTTGTATAGATGACAATTTTGTCTTAAAAATAGGACCTCCCTGGGCCAATGTTTGTACATGGGTGGCATATTTATGATGCACGTTATCATCGGATAATCCAGATTGATAGTGAATAAAGATAGACGTTTTATTAGAGTCAATGCAGTGTCTCAAAACCCCTTCCTCTCCATCCCTTCTGAATAAGAGCATGAAGTGGGTAAATGGCTTCTCCACGGAAGAATGAAGCTCATTTTTCATGGTCAGTCTCAGAAAGAGACATCTGAAATAGCTGAATAGATATTAGACTGTTAGAATGAGGAGGTGTGCCAGACAGCCTAGCCTGGGTCATGGCAGATTTTAATGATAAAGCATCTGTGCTAAAAGGAAGTTACTCAGTGTATCACCACATGTAAAATTCTATCATGCCTCCATATAAGTTATTGAATATCTACAGGAATGGAGGTTTTAATAAATTATGTTCAAGGATACCATAGAGGTATCCTTGTCATAAATACAAATGTTTAATGCAAATGAAAAAATTAGGTCAAATATGTTGCTTGCAAAAACGTACAAAAAATTTAAATTTTTTCATTTGCAAAGGTTTGCTGACGTAATGCTTAAACTTGCTACCTTCTTTATTGCAGGTAGTTTGGGCTCCACTTGAAAAATCATTGCTTAAGTGAGTTTTACTTCATACCAGCTCGTGAGACGTCCAATCTCTGGTAGAGCCGTTTGTGTGTGTCATGTGGCTGGACACCCCCCCCCCCCAGCTCACCAAAGTGATAGATTTGTTGTGTCTGTTTTCACCTTATTTCTGGTGGATACTAACTATAGCCAACATGTATGATGTCAAACTGCTCTTTTTGAAATCGATTTCATACTTCAAACACCTAACTGGCATCTCACAGTCTTCGTTCTCTTCTTAGACTGCGTCTCCACAGCGCCAGGTGTATACAGCCCTGCTCATCGGTTAAGTGTCTCTATTTGCCACTTAAACATCAAGCATCAAGATTTGAGCAAGCATGGTTCATGGTCTGTTTTCATTGTGTTAGATGTCTTATGTAATTTAATATGTACATGTGGCTCTTTAAAAAAAAAAATTCCCCATTTTTAAAGAGTTTACTAGTCTTGACTAATTTTACCTGATTAGAGAAGTTAACAAGAAATTCACATGGGTAGGTTGACTTTCCTCCATCACTTAATCATCTTGATGGGTCAAAGTTCGTCATTTGCTGGGCAGAAACAAATGCCACCTGGTGCTGCCATCAGGCTGCTGAACTTGAGGCCAGCGGCTTTGGCCGAAACCTTTTTACAGGCTCCTCATGGTTTTCTTTCACTTCAGAAACCATCGTGTCTCTGTCTCAGCTGTGAGGCCACTTATGATTCTGGGCTTTGTGTCCCCAGGCACCCCCACTTTTGACTAATCGCAAAAGCCAAGTTGAGTGGCTAAGTGACATTTCTAAGGGCGGAACTCCAGTGCTGCAATACCAATTAATTCAGCCTGGCGGAGGGACACTATTAGCACGTAATCATTCCATTCCCCCTTTCCCGGCACCAGTGCTGATAGATAGGTGATATTTTAAACCCGAATAAAAGTTTTCTGATTCATTGTTTAAAACGTTGTTGCTTGTGTCTCAGTCCAGACATTAGACTTGCCCAGTAAGCCCAAGATGTATATTCCTGCTAGGCAGAAGAAATTAGAACTAGTGTTGATTGATGCCTACTAATTCACTTAGTCCTCATTCTAATTCTGTGTGGTGCATGTACTCCTCTAGTCTGTGGATACGGTTGGAATTATATGACTCAACTCGCACAGCTGACAGGAAGTAGCACTAGGTTTTCAATCAAACCTGACTCAGGCGTCGGCACTCCTTCCGATCCGCACCGGCACTAAGTGGTATGTGCTCTTCAATTCTTTTATGATTAAACCAAGAAAACTTCATAGAATATGAATTTTCAGTGGAAAGGCTCATGAGCCTTTATACTCTTATCTCAGCCTAACCTGTCTAGCGTTGCCTGTGTTCCCTTGTAGAACTCGCTTTGCCCCTGCTTTCCTACAGAACCGTCCGTCAGAGTCAAGCTCCTTATCGTTTTTGGCCCGCACCCGCCAAACCGCAGACTTCCGCATGACATTTCCTTTCTTTGCCCTCTTCTGATCCACTGGCGGGGAGGCAGCGGGCCGGAGGTGGGGATTCCGTCCACCAGGTCTCACCTAATCAACCTCTTTTCTGATCTTCTCCTCAGAAATGATGCACACTACTTATCCGTGCCTCTTTGGTCTGACTCTTGACAGAACATCACTCATTTGGAAGACAGTGACCCGTCCTGAAAGCTTTTTCTGAAATCTCTTAGTGTGTGTCTCCTTGCATACAGTATGAAGAAGCATGTGACGGAAGGGACTAGAGAGTTGCTTGAATCTCCACTTCAGACTTTCCCGCTCAACTGAACAGGGTCGGACTAATCTCTGTTCTAATAATGTCACTCTAGGAGACGGTAGTTACACTACACTGCCGTTGTAAGAAACAAATAATTTAGTCATAGTGTGTTGCCATGTAAAATACTAGACCGATTGCATGATGTTTGCATTTCAACCACTTGGTTGGGCCCCTTCCGCTTGCCACACACAGCATGTGCTCTATGTGCACGACAGATTCAGTCGTCATGACACCACCGTGACGAGTGTCCTTATCCCCATTTCACAGGTGAACTGGAAGATTAAATGCATTAACTGGAATTGCCACAGACACAGAGCTCCTAAGTGAAGCAGGGATGTCTGATTCCAAAGCTCAAATTCTACTCCACTGAGCTTTCTGTCCTTCTGGAAAAGCAAATGGGTTCAGAGATGTTAAATACCAAAGAGCCAATAGCAACGAAAGCAGTTTTACTTCCCAGATCCTTCAAGGCCTTCACATTGTTTTATCAAGGTTGCCTCTGCCCTGTGTATTTGCTTGTAAGTCATTTAGATTTGAAAATGCTCGCTTGAATTCTTCTCAAAGGAAAATGGTTCTCAAAGCCGCAGAAAATCTTCCCTTTCCAGTTACGTATCAGTTTCTTCCACAGTCAAAATGGTTTGGGCCAACACTGAAACTCTCCCCGTATATTTTACTCACGTGCTTTTATATATCCTTTCGTAGACTATCCCATCACTAGTAAGAGAAGCCAGAGCCTAGGAAATGTCTAGTTCGGACATGAGAAACCTGTATTTGTCCCTGAGCCAAAAAGAACAGAGCTGTTATCGTCAATCACTATTTTAATGGCTTATTTCCTGTTTGGAATTATAATATAATATAGTGTCAGCTTGTCATTCTGACTTTGATTCCAGTTTTCAGTCTTAGTTTTGGAAAGTTGCTTTGATGGAGGGCTCAATTGTTCCAGTTATAGAAAGTAGAATCTATAATTTCTCTAATGAAACAACTTCAAATAACTCATAACCATTGTAACAATCTTGTGGCCATGACACCTTGGCCATAATTCAGAACATAGCCCAGGGCTTTCACATGTCTTTAAGGTTAACTGTTTCTTCAAATATCTGGTCCAGAAAAAGTGAGGGCCATTAAGCCATCAGGATGGACATGCTCATTTAGGCAAGTAGGTAAAGTTTTTATACAGAATTGTTCACTGCTAGTAATAAGTGATTAATACGCACGTCAACTTTGTGATAAACCTCAGTCTTGCTTTGCTAACATGTGATCAATCTTTTTAGATGTAAGAGACATTAAAAATAGATTGCTGCTGTGTCCATTACAATGTCCATATTGTCCCTTACATTTGATTATAAGTCTTTTTTTTTTCACAGCAATTACTCAGAATTTTTTTTGGAATTTTTTTTTACATAATTTCTTTGTAATGTTCACTCAGGTTTTAATTGCAACCGGCTTGTTTCTCACAGCATTTTAGTTCTGAATAGAGAACTGACTCCATTAGGAATGTTTTGTTCCTAAGAGCAGTTTTCAAGAAGCCACAAGAGTGGGAGGGCCACTGCGCTTCAGCAGCTCGACACCTGAGACCCCACGTCCCTGTGCTGCCCTTACCTCCCCTCACTATCACCACTTCCGGCTCACTCTCAGGCCTCACCTCTCCATGCAGGGCGGAGAGAAGGTGAGCAAGTTTTCCCCGCCTCGTCTCTAGGTCTGTGAAACACAAGAGCCAGTACTTTTTCTGTTCTTCCTTATGACCAGAGTCAAGTTTCTCAAGCATTCCCAGCTCAAATGTGGAGAGACAGTTTGCACCATCATGATGAAAAGGCTTGTTTAATCCATTCAAATTTGTATTCAGGACCCACCATGTGCCAGCCACAAGCCTGACTGTTGGCTTCCCCAGAGGACATGTGGAAGCCTGCATCAGCGTAGGGGTCTTTGAAAGCCTTACGGCACTAGTTCCCAGGAGTGACGTGGAGGGCTTGCGGATGGAGATCCTGCGAAGGTTGAAGCAGGGGAATGAATTATATTCATGGTCATGCATCAGGTCTGGGAGGAAAATGGCAGTGTTAACTAGAGGATTGGAGATGTGGTTTTGAGTACAAAGCAAGAGTACAGGATACATGACTGAGTTAATAACCTGGTGACCCAAGATTTGTGTCCAGTTTTCTTATGCAAAAGCAAAACTACAGAATTGGCAATTTCAGGTACAGATTTCAGATCTCCTATTCATTACTCTGACTCTCTGATGAACCTCACTGTTAATACATTGTACTTAAATATTTATAAAGCAATATAGAAAGCTCAGAGCAAGCTAATCAAGTTACCAGAAGCGTTATTAGACTGTATTATGGATGAATGTTAGTGTCCCCTGAAAATCCTCATGTTGAAGCCCTAACCCTCAATGTGATGGTGTTGGGAGGTGAGGCCTTTGGGAGGTGATGAAGTCCTGAGGACCAAGCCCTGAAGATAGCACTAGTACAGACAACTTGACCTTGGGCTTCCAGCCCCCAGAACTGTGAGGAATAAAGTCCTGCTGCTTGAAGCCATCCAGCCAGGGTATTCTGGGATGGCCGCTTCAGTGGCCTGGTTGGGTTGTCTCTAAGAAGACTTGTAAAAACCCTTGTGGTTTGTTCCTGGGTTTTTCTGTTGTGGTTGCTCTTGTTCTTTTCTTAGTCGATGTTCAAAAAGCAAATGTATGTCACTCTACATATGATCATATAAAAGTGAAACCTCTGTCAGTTTGGGCTCTGACCTTCAGGCCTATTGAGAGAGAAGCTGCTGATAGGGAAACTGTTACAAGATGGCCGACAGGACCGACAAGGAAATTCCTGTCCCTGATCAAAGGCTCCCTCTTCCGGGTTCTTCTTCCCACGCTGCTTGTCACACACATTAATGAGGAATGTGGAAGTAACAGGCCATAAATTACTCCCTTTGCTGATGCTCTGGGCTCAGACCTCTGGAGAATTATCTCCTCTGAGCCCACCTATCTAAAATAACCCTCCTGCCTTCCAAGATCTCCGAGTGCCACTTGGTTCTTCTGCTGGGTGATCCAGACCAGATTCTACAACACTGCTAGTTAAGGAAACCAACTGTGAGGGCTGGAGCATGCTTCAGAGATACACGGCCGAGATTAAACTGTGTTGATCCATCAGTGTGCCCTAATTTAAATAGTCAAAGATGATAGGAGTTTCAGGGAGAGTTCAGAATAAATTAGAAGGGAGAATACATTTTTTTCAAAATAGTTTTATTTCATATATTAATTGTAGACTTATCTTTGAAAAAGAATCATTTGTCATTCATTTAATCAATATTTATTAAGCACCAGTTATGCACCATTGCAATGCCTGCATATATCATAAAATAAAGTACAAATCTAGCTGAGGGAGACAGGTGATAAATAATAAATATGGAAGTCAGTAAATTATGTAGTATGTTAGAAATTAAGGAAAAAATGGTAGCACATGATAAGGAGATTCATATTCTTTGGTAGGGATGGTGTTTGAAGGGAATGGTCTTAATGAGAGGTGAGATTTGAGCCAGCCCTCGAACCACAAGGAATATCCAGTCAGATACCCTGGGGGACCGTCGCAGGACAAGGGACAGTTAGCACAGTGTATGAGTTACTCGAACACGTTATGTCATGTACAATCTCGTGAGAACCCCGCTAGAAACCTAAAGGAAGCACAACAGCAGCGGAATTTCATTTTCAGAAATGTTAATTTGATTAGGAAAACAGATCTGATAGTTGAGTGTGAAATGACCTCTAAGAAATATGGTGCGGGTGCTTCAGTCTCTGCTCCCTTCAGGTTCTACGCATGTAGGAGAAGTCGGTGAATGGTAACACTTGTGACCAATCTCTCTCTCTTTTTTTAATAGTTTATTGTCATATTGGTTTCCATATAACCCCCAGTGCTTTTCGCCACAAGTGCCCTCCTCCATCACCACTACCTCCCTTCCCTCTCCCCCTCCCCCTTCAACAGTCAGTTTGTTTACAGTATTCAATAGTCTCTCAGGTTTTGCCTCTCTCTCTCTCCCCAACTCTCTTCCCCTTCCCCTCCCCCTGGTCCTCCATTAGGTTTCTTCTGTTCTCCTGTTAGACCTGTGAGTGCAAACATATGGTATCTGTCCTTCTCTGCCTGATGTATTTCACTTAGCATGAGGTCCATCCACTTTCCTACAAATGGCCAGATTTTATTCTTTCTCATGGCCATGTAGTACTCCATCATGTATATATACACCACATCTTCTTGACCCACTCATCAGGTGATGGACATTTAGGCTCTTTCCATAATTTGGCTATTGTTGACATTGCTGCTATGAACATTGGGGTACATGTGCTCTTATGCATCAGGATTTCTGTATCCCTTGGGTAAATCCCTAGCAGTGCTATTTCTGGGTCATAGGGGAGTACTATAGATAGTTTTTTGAGGAACCTCCACACTGTTTTCCAGAGCGGCTGCACCAGTTTACATTCCCACCAACAGTGTAGGAGGGTGCCCGTTTCTCCACACCCTTGCCAGCATCTAGGGTCTCTTGATTTGTTCATTTTAGTCACTCTGACTGGTGTGAGGTGGTATCTCAGTGTGGTTTTGATTTGTATTTCCCTGATGATGAGTGATGTTGAGCATCATTTCATGTGCCTGTAGGCCATCTGGATGTCCTCTTCGGAGAAGTGTCTACTTATGTCTTCTGCCCATTTCTTCACTGGGTTATTTGTTTTTGGGGTGTGGAGTTTGGTGAGTTCCTTGAAGATTTTGGGTACTAGCCCTTTGTCTGATATGTCATTTGCAACTATCTTTTCCCATTACATCAGTTGCCTATTAGTTTTCTTGATTGTTTCCTTTGCCTTGCAGAAGCTTTTTATCTTGATGAGGTCCCACTAGTTCATTTTTGCTTTCATTTCCCTTGCCTTTGGGAATGTGTCAAGTAGAAGACTGCTGCGGTTAAGGTCAAGGAGGTTGTTTCCTACTTTCTCCTCGAGGGTTTTGTTGGTGTCCTGTCTCACATTCAGGTCCTTCAGCCACTTTGAGTTGATTTTTCTGTATGGTGTATGAAAGTAGTCTAGTTTCATTCTTCTGCATGTTGCTGTCCAGTTCTCCCAGCACCACCTGCTAAAGAGGCAGTCTTTTTTCCATTGGATACTCTTTCCTGCTTTGTCAAAAATTAATTGGCCGTACATTTGTGGGCCCCAGTTCTGGGTTCTCTATTCTATTCCATTGGTCTATGTGTCTGTTATTGTGCCACCATGACCAATCTCTATTCTTCTCTATTTTGTGCTTCAGAACATAGACCATAGACCTCATTGGTATTACGACATATGCTCATGCAGAATTATAGACTTTTGGAAAAGAATCATGTTCAGTAGTTGTGCTGCCTCTACAAGGACAGACTTGTCACCTGCTCTCATGAAGAACAGTCTAGTGGAGAAGACTGACATCATTCATACAACTCCGGCCCAGGCTGTATAAATACAAGGGGAGCGAACAATGATTACAGGGAGAGGACAGCTATTACATGAAATTGTGTGGTGATGAAAAAAACTTGCCAAGATAGGGAAGGATTCCATGGGTGTATATATGTCCTAAAACCTGAAGGACAAGTGGGGAACAGTCAGCTAAGGGTTTCAGGACAGCACCTGCAGAGAGAAGACTGGCCCCCTGGTGGAAGCAAGCCAGGTGTGCCTGGAGCACTATGAAGGCCAGCGCTGGGAGCTCAGTCAGTTAAGGGTCAGACTCTTGATTTCCGCTCTGGTCCTGATCTCACCTTTTGTAAGTTTGAGCCCTGCATCGGGCTCTGCACTGGCAGTGCAGGGCTTGCTTGGGATTCCCTCTCTCTCTCTCTAAATAAAAAACAGGCCAGTGCTGCACTAACGCAGGAGTGAGGGAAGCAGAGACACCAGATGAGGCTGAAAGGCAAAACGGAAGTTAAGAATTTTGCTTTATTTCTCTCTAAAAGCAATGAACAGCCATGAACGATTGTGCGCAGTGAAGTATCTGAAACAAATCTGCCTTTGGGACATGTGCTCCAATTGCAAGTGAGGAAAGTTTTGAACAGGGTCATGGATTAGCAATGAGGAAGCCAGAGCTGAAGCTCAAACACAGGTAGCACTGGGAGAAATGGAGAAAAATTGTCGGATTGAGCACTCATACAAGAGAAATCAAGAGAGCTATTATACATGTGATAAGCAAGGGGGAAATAAATGGGTTAAGATGGTTCCAGGATTCTGGCCTGTGGAGAAGGATGAAGGCCCGTGCTGTTAAGCAGGGATTCCTTGCACTTGACCGTGGTGGCCTTGGAGCTGGACTCTAGACCTGGCTTACTGGGTGGAGAGGTGGTTAGCACGTGTAGGCACGCCTACACAACTTCGGGAACATGCCCAGAGCAATTGCATAAGCCACAGTCTCACAGCTCATCAGGCAAGGATCAGACAAGGTTGCAGAGAATGGATGGGTTTTTCTGGAATCACCCCGTGTGCGCTGCACTAAATATTCCAGTTATCTCTCTACTCTCCACCCAGAACTAGCTTTAAACGCTCCTCAGGGGACCAACTTTTCCAGGGACAAAGTGAGACCTAAAAAAAAAGAAATCTAGGACCTTGAAGCCTGTGGAAGATTCAGTGGGATCCACATGTACTTCTTTGTAAGCATATGTCTAAAAACCAGTGGAAACTATGCTGTTGATTTTCTCTTCATTATCAGATACTTGGACTAGTGATCTCTGGTTTTTTCATTGGGGAAAAAGAGCTTTCCAAAGCCCCATTGGTCTTCAGCTGACGTAGGATGACACCCAGTTAAGCTCACTGGTTAGGCACTGGGGAGCAGAGGACTGCAGGAAACCACGCACTGATGCTCCTCGGTCAGGGTCTCGGGAACAGAGAAGAGAGCTTGTCTCTGTTGTGAGATGCGTCTTGTCCTCTCTGTATAAAACAGCTCTGGTGGGAAAAGTCTTTCCCTTTCTCCTTTTGTTTTTGTTTGTCTGTTTTGATTTTTAATTTTTTTAATATTCATTCATTTTTGAGTGATGAAGAAACAGAGCATGGGTTCGGGAGAGGCAGAGAGAGAGGGAGACACAGAATCGGAAGCAGGCTCCAGGCTCCGAGCTGTCAGCACAGAGCCTGACACGGGGCTCAAACTCATGAACTGTGAGATCATGACCTGAGCTGAAGTTGGACGCTTAACTGACTGAGCCACCCGGTGCCTCCTCCCTTTCTCCTCTTGAATAATATGTTGGGAAGCCTGGATATACTGCTTGCATATAAATTGCCTTCTGAAAACGTGACAGGAAAAACCAGGTGATTCACCAAAATAACTCACTGCTGATCAGCATCTCCTGGGAAGAAACGCCTCTCCACCCCTGAGCTCAGTTGACATTCCATCAGGAATGACAGAGATGGCGCTCCCAGGCAGGATGTGAGAGGGTGCCCTTCTGACCCACAAGTCAGCGAGGGAATCCATTTCTGATCCATAAGTTGAGGAAACGTGGCAATCACAGTTTAACCTGGGCTATCAGCCATTACCTCAGCTGAAATGTCTGTGAGCTTGCACTCCCCCCAGAGAAGGTGCTGGAAGCATGTGAAAGAAATGACCAGGGTCCAGGAGTAGAAGACTGGCCCAAAGCACCTGATTGAACAGTGAAGCTTAGAAGAAGCCAACTGAGGAGAAATGGGCCAAATACCCAGATATGTGATGTTTCGACGAATGCCATGGAAATACGTCATCCACAAGGAGGGTTCTGGCAGAAAGTATCTACAGAGCACAGACACATCCTGCCTTCTGCCCACCATCTGTGGAGGGAGGCTTAGAACCACATCTCAAACCACCTCACCCCTCACCACTCAGCTTTTCCCTGGATTATTTTCACAGTGTGACTCCGGTGGGCGTAAGGAGTCAGCCTCTACTGGGAGGTGAATGTCCAAGGTCTGACATTATCTAAGTCACACATCAATGCACCTAAGAAATCTCCTACTGCCAAGTGATTTTGAGTTTGTCTGTTTTGAGTTTGTTTCCTTCAGGAAACAATGTCTGAAATTTGTTTACAGGTCTTTATCAGGAAGGACTATTAGGAGTAACATGTATGAAGAAGTTAACGAAGAGGTACTGAGCAGAGAGAAAGATTGACGTGCAGGGCAACCACAGGACCTTGGACAGCCCCACCTGTGTTCTGGAGCTTGAAATACCGTTGAGCATCCCTCAAAGAGGTAAGGGGATGTAGGCTCCAGTGTGTGCAGGCTCTTGCAGCCAGGGCCTTCCGGGAAGATCCTGGGCAGGGAGCACTCCACAGGGAGCACTTCAATGACAGTTTGGGCCGATCTTGGAGGAACCGTTTTCTCAGGCCCAGTGAGCCACGCCACACTTGTCAGCACAAGGGTTCTTCTGAAGGGAAGGGACATCCCGTCCCCAGTCGTCCTGGGAAGCGGTGAATCTGGGAGAGACTGGAAGCTGTCTTTAAGGATGACGTGTTGGTGGAGAGAGTTAAAGTTGTAACGCAGTTGCCCGTGTGCGGCAGGACCTGGGAAATCGTGAAGCTGCACAGGCGTCTCCTGCAGCGCATGACTCGCGTCTGTGTTGTGTGATTCTGATTTCAGCAATCAGACGCGATGGTCCGGGTACAAGAAGCGTGCTGCCAGATGAGGGTTACACGACTGAAGGAGTCACAGCGTTGATGACGGCGCCTTGGCGTTACCCGCAGTTGGAGTCCCAGAGCCACAGGGCCCAGAGCTCGATGGCAGAGCCCAGCCCTCCGGACAGGAGTGGCCACAGGCCCTGCCACAGCCTGTCTCGTGAGCTTCTTTGTGAAACAGTGAGGGGAGCGCTCCAACAGCCCCTCCCGTAGAACTACAATGGCAGCCACGTTCACAAGTCCACGCTTTCTAGGAGCCACGTGAAAACCAGTGAGGGGCGCCTGGGGGCTCCGTCGGTTCAGCATCCGACTTTGACTCACGTCATGATCTCACGGTTTGTGAGTTCAAGCCCCGCATTGGACTCTGTGCTGACAGCTCAGCGCCTGGAGCCTGCTTCAGATTCTGTGTCTCCCTCTCTCTCTGCCCCTCCCCTGCTCACGCTCTGTCTCTGTCTCTTTCTCTCCCTCTCTCTCAAAAAATAAATAAGCATTAAAAAAATTAAAAACACAGGAGAAAAGACACCAAATGAAATTGAGTTTATCTGGCTTATTTAACGCAATATGTATTATCATTCGCTATGCAGTGAAAATAAAAATTACTGATATATTTTATTTTTCCTCATATTGTGTTTTCCAAACCTAAATCTAACGTGTATTTTATAATGACAGCTCCTTACAAATTGAACTAGCCACATTTCCACTCCTCTGTTGCCATATTACAGATTAGGCATTATGCTGGGTGCTTAGTAAAAATCAGCAGTGATTATTTTTCTTTATTTTATGTCCGCTGGTATGTCCCTGCCTAAGTAGATGTTGGATGACTTCTTGCACCCTAAACCTGCAGCGTAAATACTGTATGTTGTTAAATGTGTCTGCCACCTTCTCCTCTGGAAACACACACACACACTCACATGTTTTAAATAAAAGCAACTTTTATTATTTGCTTGTTAGTATTTTCTTGAAGAGAGAATCAAACTGACTAGATTTATATAAACTAATTTGTCAGATTATCAATGTTGAGTTTCCATCACAACTGGGCCTCTACGTTAGCTGGGGGAGAGCTCAGAAACACTAGCTCTTCAGCTGGGAGGGGGTTAGGTCCCCATTTTGAAGAAGTAAAGCTATTTGTGTAGAGTAACTAGAATTGGCTAAACTTTCAGTAGATAAATTAAGTATTTGCATGTTAGTTTGAAAGTGTTTTATTCCAGAGGAATTAAATGTGCTTCTGTAACTTTTGAAAGAAAATATCAAATGGGTCATCTTCCTATTCCATACATATATGTAGAAAATACCTTTTCTCACTGCAAAACGTTTTTTTGTCATTGTTGAGAAGATTCATAGCCACAGATCCTGGTCAAAGTAAATCATCACAGAGCTTCTTATTATTACTATTTCTACTGCTGCCTTTTAGCAGTCAGGACCCGTCCAGCCCAAGTCCAAAGGGCTGTCATGTCAGAATGCCAGGAGCATTTCATCTGCCCTTATGTGAAGGCTGCCGGGCCTTAAAATTCCAGAAAGGCAAATGCTCTGCTTGGAAACATGCAAATTCAGTAGAATAGCACTTTTTTTTAAATGTTTTATTTATTTTTGATACAGAGAGAGACAGAGCATGAGAGGGGGAGGGTCAGCGAGAAAGAGAGACACAGAACCAGAAGCAGGCTCCAGGCTCTGAGCTAGCTGTCAGCACAGAGCCTGATGCAGGCCTCGAACCCACGAACGTGAGATCTGACCTGAGCCGAAGTCGTGGGCTTAACCGACTGAGCCACCCAGGCGCCCCTGGAATAGCACTTTTCAGAGTAACAAAAGTAAGGATGTTCGGGCACAATCGATGATAACGTCCTCTTGCTCACGCCGCGTGGAGAAGCCCCCGGAGCCCCTGGCGGCTCGGTGTCTGTGGCCGTGGGCTCTGACCACGGTTTAGGATCTGCAGTTTGAGTTACGATCGTGGAGGCCAGCGCTTCCACCAGACCAGCGTGTTTACTCACTGCAGCCCTCGCCTCCGTCTCCGTGAGGGGCTGGTCTCTCTGCGCCCACTTCTTCCTCACGTGTCCTGGACTGAGGCTGCGTTATTCGATGGAGGTGTGATGTAGCTTAGGCTGCACACGTGTACGTGTGTGTGTGTGTGTGTGTGTGTGTGTGTGTGTGTGTGTGTCTGGGCACGGGGATGGCGTACGAGTTGTTTTGTGCTGTCACAAAGCCCCCGGACTGGAGGCTGGAAATCAGAGATCAGGGTGCGAGCATGGTCAGGGCCTGGGGAGGACGCTCTTCAGAGGTGCAGACCGCCGCCTTCTCTGTGTCCTCCAGGGCGGGAGGGGCCGAGGGCGCTCTCCGCGGGCACTGACCCCTCATGACCTCGTCACCTCCCAAAGGATGCCATAACCTCAGGGAGTGAGTTTTAACACATGAATTTGGGGGGACACAAACGTTCAGCCCACAGCAGGATGAGAGCAAGGGCGTGAAGAGGTAAGTAAGAGGGAGAGTGCGTGTCAGGAAATGGTTAAGAAGGGAGATTCCTGGGTTTAGAGGTATTTTGGCTTCTGTGTGGCTGTAAACTCGGTTTTATCAAAAATGGTACTGGCTCCATAAAGTAATACGGAAACTTGTCATTTTCATAATCGTTTGGCTCTCTTAAATTTACCTAGATATTTTCAAATGATTCCACTTACTAAAAAAGTATTAATGTATATATATTTTTATAGATTGAAATGAACTCAAGTACAATAGAAATCGTCTCCAGCCACCAGACTGCAAGCCTTGGCTTAGATTTGGGCATCTTTATCTCTAAACCGGGAATAAAAGCTCTTGCCTGTCTAACCAACCATGTGATTGTTGGGAATTAAAAGTCTCGTATGTGACCGGATGGTAGATTCTTTCCAGGGAGTTCATGAAATTTAAAAACTGCAACCACAAGACCATCACCTTGAGCAAGGAAAAAATCAAAGCGGCTTCCCAGTGAATCCAGCGTGCTCATCTATTAGGGTATTTATCTGGCCTTTGGATTCCCAATTGTGTGTGCAAGACATGCAGGGACCTGACGGGAGTTTAGGGAAAAGCAATGAAGATGATGAAGGGGCTGTTTGCGCTGATTTATGAAGACATTTTAAATGAATGCAGTATGAATAACTCTCCTAAGTGACGACCGGGGAGAGACATAATAAATGTCTGCAAATATCTGTTGGGTGTGAATGCTGGAAAGGGAGATGGATGGGGGGCAGAAGGAGAGGATCAGGAATAACGAGACAGCATTGGGAGAGTTTATACGAGGAAAAAAATTGTATCCTTGGATTCCGCTGAGAAGTGTCCATCAGTGGAAAAGCTCGACCCGGTGACTAGAAGTGCTCAGACTACAGAGTCCAGGCTGAGGAAACATATTGCTAAAAATGCCCGAGAGCTGGGGTGTGCGGCACGTGTGCGCGGAGCGGAGCGGGGTGGGGGGGCGTCGGTGCTCACGGGGCAGCCCTGTTGGTGTCTCTGTGCTCTGGTCTCAGAGGGGAACGCAGGCAGGGGCCCAAAATTTCTCCGTCTTCCTTCTGTTCCTGCCGCGTGGTCCGCCTCGTCTTCCGTATTCCTTGGAAGAGACCTGGAGAAAGGATCTGCTAAGTCAGCAGCTTTGCATAAAAGGCTGTGTCTGGAGGCTGGCTTCTCTGACCCAAGGGCACGAGGTGCAACCTCATAAGGTCTGCGTGTGTCGGCACAGTGTGCCAACGTCACGGTCTTTATGTTCGCAGCCCGGGACCCTCTCTCGTCCTCCTTCCCACCCTGAGGTCTAAGACTGTAAATCAGATAGGAAACAGGGAAAGGCGGCGGGCCCTGGCACGAAGTCCTCGCAGGCCCCCTGAATAAAGATCCGCTCTTCAAAGATGGGAAGCGAGATGGCTCATAATTAATGAGCTCAGCTGAGGCAAATAACAATTAAGTTTGAATACGGCCTTAACAATTAGCATTTCAACCATTATTGCGTGGGAAGCGAAACATTAGATTAGTTAGGCTTGCAGCAAGTAATCAGCTAAGAATTACTCCACTTATTTTTAAGTAATATAATTACTCTGTTCGTTTCTATTGAGACTTTCCACGGAGGCTCTCAGCCTGAGTCCATGCCGAGGCCAAAAGAAGGATACACGTGACTTACTTAGAAAGCGTAGTCGTGCAGCCTCAAGTTCATTTCTAAAAGAAGTGCACGGGGATTTAAAAGAAGCTGCACTAGTGTCTATTTAAATGACTGTAGCTTATGAGGAAAGCAGACTTCAAGGCTCTGTAGGAATCAGGTAAACATCGGGAGCCAGGAGGATTCATAGATTTCAGATGAAGTCACAGTAATTCTTTGTCACACGTCATCCATCATGACCGCCTGAAGGAAATTTGGAGCAAGTAAACAGATAAAAAGTATCATTTATCAAATGGTCTATGTGAGCCATGATGAAAATGGGAGATTCCCTAGTCAATGGGATCAGAATCATCTGCATATTACATAGTTACTGGATATTATATCTTTTATATTTACCACTTTTATTTTATTGCCTTTACCTTTTTTTGTTCTTAATAATGTGTTTCTATTATTTTGTCCTGCTAGTGAGATAGTAGAATGCATACTGTCAATGTCGTCCTTCGATGTTTATTTCTGAGAGAGAGAGAGAGAGAGAGAAAGTGCGGGCAGCGGAGGGGCAGAGAGAGAAGGAGAGAATCCCAAGCAGACCTCTCTTTGTCAGCAGAGTGCCCAACGTGGGGCTCGAGCTCAGGAACCGTGAGATCATGACCTGAGCCGAAATCAGATGCTTAACTGACTGAGCCACCCAGGTGCCCCCACAATATTGTCCTCTAAAATTTAGCTTTAATGACCACAGATAAGCTGTGTCAGACCGAACAAGGTGACTGTTAGACACAGGTGGCTGTCATGCTGTGGCGGCCGAGGACAACAAGCCAGGACCTACGCCTGGAGATGCGTCAGAGGTAGAGTCAGAATACTCAGGGCCTCGTCACTGACCACCAACCAATAACTTCCTTGCTTCGCTTCACACTTTCTGTTAAGTCTCTCCCGGGCTCCCCCTAAAATCTTCCTGTTTGGTTCGGCCCCATTAGAACTGATTTTTGCTCAAATAAACTGAAACATTTTCTTTCATATGCCTCAGCTTATCTTTTAAGAGCTACAAGAACAGATTATGAGTGAAACGTGAGCAAAGAAAAAAATCAAGGATATTTTAGACTCCGTTGTGAAAACAGGGAACCCTAGCAAACCACTCATACAGAGTCAATCCCAAGGACAAAGGCGTAAAGAAATTGGAAGGAAACAGATGCTAACATGTGTTACGTGAAACAAAAATCAAACAACATTTTGCCTTTTTTTGGTCTACCCATAATTTATCTTCAGCGATCATCATAATGGCTAAAGCTATTGGTTACCAATTGCTCTAAAGTCCATGTGACACTAATTTTGACCTTTTGAGTCAGGAAGCGTTTCCCTTGCATGCCAAAAGAACTCTAATTTCATTTGAAGTCTTGGAGGAGCCTATGTGCTTATGCAGAAATGATCCCTTAATTTCCCGTGACAATCTAATTAAAATGAATGACCTACAATTAAATTGAACCACATCTACCTCCCAGTGAGTGACGTGAAATCCTGCTCCAAGCTCCTGAACTTTAACTCAATATCTGGCTATATTTAGGCCCCTGGGATGACTCTCCTTCTGCGTACATGTCTAAGCTTATGACTTTAACGCACACAAAGAGGCTCTCGTTTCTATAGGAGACAAGTGAAGAATTAACTTCGTACCGCCTTGAAAACTCCAGTTCTGCTATTTGTGGAGCCTGTTTAGTTGTCCTGAAGTCGAAGGCTCATCGATGGTCTGATACTTCAGTTTATGCAATTTTCTTGACATAACTTGTTTATAGTAACGTTTCTGTCCAAGTGAAGCCGTCATCCAGGATGTCAGTGCATCATGCAGGGGGAGATGACAGTGCAAAAATAAATGCTTTTCGTCCCCAAAGCCTCCATATTCCTGTTTTCCTGACTCTTTCTCTTCTGTTCTCATCTCTTCTGGAACACTTGCCAACAATCGAAGCACTTACAGTTTGTACGTGCACATGTCGAAATATTTGCTGTTTACAAAAAGCTTAGCATGTGGGGCCTTGGCTCTCAGGTTTTATTAATAATGAATAATCAGTTCTGTCTTACAAGGTGGTTTTTTCCCTTCTATTAACTTTGCCCGAGTCCTTTGGAGGGAAGAAGAAAAGGAAATGAAATTCAGTTGCTGTAAACATGGCTTATAAAGGAGCATAAGCGCTTGTCAGCACTTTTATTGTCGGGAGCAAGGCTCTGTCCAAGGGTATTTCTGCACGTCAGTGAGCGCACCTTCTTGGTTCTGGTTCTCGTGTTCTTCTCAGGCTCTGCCTTTACAAGAGGCACATGATTGGCTTCTGGAATTTGGAGACTGACCGGACACACGTTTGCAAAGCCACTGTTACAAAACTGTCATGAAATAGAAAAACAATTCCATTGTGTCGCCGGTGCAGGGCTCTGTGCCCAGCCCCGTGAGGTTATGAAGATAACGTTTCTGCATTCAAAGAGGGGCCACACGTGGGGAAGCCTCGGGTGAGGACGCCGTGTACCTGTGGAAAGAGCCCTCCTAGTGGCTGGCACGGCTCTGCAGTCGTAGTTCGTGGTAAAGGCCTAGGTGTTGTGTTTTTCTGTGGTAAACGTGACATGCTTCTATATGTGAACAGACGATTCAGTCCCCCTTTTGTGGGGCACGTGTTCTGAGACGCGGTGACCTGGAGGGCTGCACGGAGGCGAGACAAGGGGAATGGGTGCTCTCTGGGTTTGTATTTGTCTTGGGAACTCTATTTTGCTTTTCAAAGGATTTTCAGTTGCTTCTCAGATTCTTGAAAAGGTTCAGAGAAGAATTCAAAGCTTACAGAGTGGCTGGTTTCCTCAAATCAAATGCCAGGACACTCTTAGAGCTTTGGTTTAATGTGTCCTCTTTATCAAGTCCAGTGTGTTGTCCTGGAAACCCAGCAGCCGAGGACAAATTAGTGACGGAAAGCAGCTTTGACGAAGGCCAGGGCGTTGCTGCCTAAGTCTGATGGCCCCAGAACGAGTTACTCCCCGGCGGAGCACCTGGTCACGGGTTCGCACACAGGAGACCACGGAGGCACTAAAAGCAGGACCTGGGGCACCTGGGTGGCTCAGTCGGTTAAGCGTCCGACTTCGGCTCAGGTCATGATCTCACAGTCCATGGGTTCGAGCCCCGCGTCGGGCTCTGTGCTGACAGCTCAGAGCGGGGAGCTGCTTCAGAGTCTGTGTCTCCCTCTCTCTCTGCCCCTCCGCTGCTCACTTTCTGCTCTGTCTCTCAAAATAAAATAAAGACATTAAAAAAAAAAACATAAAAAAAGCAAGACCTGTATAATGGAAACAAGGCACTTAAACGATTCTTGCTAGAATAAGACAGAAGGAACTGGGAAGAAGAAGATCACCTTCCTGGATAAAAGGTTTTCTTTTCACATCTGTGCCGCAACATGGAATCTTTCACTTGGCCCAGGACGAGCTGTCCTTCATTTCTGAAGAGACTTCCAGGCTTCTCTCTCCATGTTTTCTGATCTAAGTACCATCTTCAGGTTGGTTTTTACTCACAAACAGCATTTCAACAATAATGCTGTTCCTCCTGCTCTATCCACTTCTGCAGTGATAGCTCTCGGGACCTGAATGGGAGCTGACGAGGCCTCTCTAAAGCCACTGAGTGCTAGAGAAGAAGGAGGTTGGCATCCTAGACAGGAAGGGAAAACATCTTCTGTCCCCTGCCCGTCTGGTGACAAACTGAGGTCCCAGCTCCACTTTCCTGAAGGAAGGAGAGACCTTGTCTTGGAATCAGTCCTCACCACAGTATGTCGGCTCAGGCAGAAATTCGAGGCCAAAGCAGGGATTGTTAAATGTGTGTAACTTATTTGCAAACAAGTAAAATAGAGAATTGTATGACTTGCCTGTTGGAATACAGCACAAAAAGGAAAAAATGGGAAACATTAAAAGGGCCCCAAAGTATAAGTAATAACGATAATAATGATGACAAATGTATGTGATAAAACTAGTGTCTCTGCTGAACCTCCTCCCAGCCTCGCAGTGGAGTTTTAATGGTGACAGTGTGCACCACAGGACTGAAGAGCTCCGCGCACGCCTGTCTGCCCCAAGTTCAAAAGAAACCACAGCTTCCATGAGTGCAGCATTTTCATGTCCGACATGGAAATGAGGTCAGGCGGTAATTGTCCCCGTGTTTGGTTTATTTCACTCATCGTAATGCCTTCCAGGTTCATCCCAGTGGTCACAAGAGGCTGGATTTTCTTATTTTATTTTATTTTATTATTTTATATTTTAGGGAGAGAGCATGAGCATGGGAGAGGACAGACGGAGGGAGAGAGAGAGAGAGAGAAAAACAGAGAGAGAGAGAGAGAGAGAATCCCAAGCAGGCTCCATAGTCAATGCAGAGCCCAATGTGAGGCTCGGTCCCACAAGCCAAAATCAAGAGTCACATGTTGAATCAAATAAGCCACCTCGACGCCCCAAAGGATTCCTTCTTCCTTAAGGTGCATAATATTCTGGTACGTGTATGTATATACCTCACATAGAATGGTGGCTGCTGAGAGTAGATGTTGGTCAAAGGGTATAAAGTTTCGGTTATCAAGTGAGTCGGCCTGGAGATCTAATGCACAGCGCAGTGACCGGAGTTAACAATATCAGGCTGTGACCTTGACCCTTGCTAAGAGGTTAGATCTCAAGTGTTTTCACCACGAAAAGAAAATGCTAAGTATGTGAGGTGACGAGTATGTTAATTAGCTTGATTGAGTAATCATTGTGCAATGTACCTGTATATTACACATACATTTAGCTTTTGTCAATTACACCGAGTAAAGCTGGGGGTGGAGGTGGGGAGAAACACGAGCCACGGGTATTGAGGTGGGGATGCCAGCAGGGCCTCGGCGGAGTTAGGACCTGGAGTAGGACAGCTCCGGGAGGAGGTCACCTTAGAGAGGACTTATTACACAAAGACAGGGAACCCGCCAGCTGTCCAGTGTCCTGGGAGGGCCCTGGGACATTCCAGCCCCAGACACAGTGAGGTTCCCGGGGGCCGTGTGTGTGTGCAGACCATCTCAGAGTCGGCTCCCAGAGGCTGGCTCAGTAGCAGAGATGAGCCCCCAGCACCCCTGGGAGGGATGGGACTCTGGAGTGGCAGATGCCAGGTGGCAGCTCGGGGGCGTTGGCCCGGGTGACGGGCAAGGTGCTCACAGGTGCAAAGTAAAGGGGCAGCCATAGGGGACTGCGTGGCCTATCTCGAGAAGGTCAGGACAGAGCTGGTGACCAGTTACCACGAAGACAAATAGTGATGTAGGCAAGTGAGGACGTCTCCTTCACGGACTGGGGCTGGCCAGGAGGGTACCACAAGAGGAACAGGAGAAACACGAAGAGACAGTTAGTAACATGGGCATCGCACGTACACACGGGACGAGTCATCCAATGCGGTGGTCAGAACTTGGGCTCACAGAGCATTGCAGCAAAAGAACAACAGATCTGTAGAGCAGTGACAAGACAAAGGAATGGAATTTGAGTTCCCAGGGCAACGAATTGTAGGGCGGCACGTCTCTGGGGAGTGGGAAATGAAGCCTAGTTAATGAGGTTTGCTGTGTAGACTCCTCTGGCAGCTCCGGGCTCATAAGGATCTAAAGGTGTCTCCAGTGATTAACTTCTGTCCTTCCAGGTGGAGAAGGGGACAGGAGGACACAGAGGGGGGCAGAGAGCTCTTCTTCTGTTTCATCTCAGTTCTCTTCAGCTTAAAACAATCTTTCTGCCAAAGTGGTATATTTTGGGGTCCTATATTCTGCTACCCTACAGTGTAAAGTAAGTTCTACTATAGATTAAGGGGTCCCGGGTATTGGTAAAGAGTTCATGGGCCTAGTGCTCAGGAACATTCTGTGACATCACTTTTTTAAAATTTGTTTTCATTTCTTTATATTTTTAATTTGAGTATCGTTGACCCGCAAAGTTACATTGGCTTCAGGTGTGACATCCTCTTGACAGTAAAGGACGCATCTGCGTCTTACATCTCCTCACACAATGAAGCACACAGCTTTCGCCATGAGGCTCTTCGGTTTTGGAACCAGTGCAGTCTGAACCCAGACACACTACTCCCCAGCCCATTTTCAGGTGCCTGGAAGAGAAGCCTTGCACAGAGATAATTTGGAAGCAGGTCGACAGGCAGTCAAAGGGACCCTGCAGCCTGAGCCATGTGAAACCGTGGGTCCCGTTGTGCTGGAGGCTGTCACAGAGACCTCTACTAAGCCTCAGTCAGAGGGTTACAGTGCGCACCTCCTGGGTCTTCCAGCCTGACTTACTCTCTGCAACAGAGCACCTGTGTTTTCTGGGTACCGTAGAGGAAGTGGCCACAACAGTGACTTTCAGAGTCTGGTCCTGGGATGTCCTCTCTAAGCTGTGCTGTGGACATTGGAGCCCTCCTGCAAACTGTGGACTATCCAATATTTGCACAACACATTCCTTTAAAGCTGAGTCCGTCAGAGCTGGTATTTGTCACAAAGAATCAAGACATTGAGGGCTGGTCACCATTTTTCCAGCTCTGTTGCTTTCTAAGGGTGCTGGAACACAAGCTGCTCCAAGATTGGGTCAATGTCTGCTGGGCCTTTAGAAATCTTACTGTGCACTGCCTTCATTTCTCCCATCAAGGAAGGGGGCTCCCAGAGAGAGGAGCGGCTTGCTAGAGTTCACGTGAGTGCACAGGATCTTAGTAAAAGAACCCAAGCCAGGGCCCCTTCGCTTCAGTGCTGTCTTTTTACCTCCTAAACACACGAACAGCAGCGACTTTCCCTTGTTCATTTTATTAACCTCCTGGGACCACGCTGGGTGTTATCCAGACAGAGGTCATTCCCCTCATGTCTGAAAAATAATGCTGCAGCCTGTTCCTTGGTGGCTATTGAACTCTATAGATTACTTGTACAATATGATGAAGGACTTTAAAAATGTTGCAGTAATGATAATTGGGTCAAGGGTATATCAAGGAGTTAATCAGAAGGGTTTATTAATTAGCATATCTCCAGCGGAGCCATTACAACTGATTAATAACTTGGTAGGTGTGAAAGGGAATGTGAAGTTTAAAAAATCAATGACCCAATCGACAGCACTGTGTCTTCCACATCAGTTGCACCGAAGCTTTTTTAGAGAAATCTCAGGTTATTAATCATCAGCCCAATAACCCTTTGTGTAAGTTGACCAAGGTAATGTGTGCATAGGGAGAAACAGCTAGAATCTCCCTAGGAAACTTCCTAGGAATTTATTTATGTTAGAACATAAGTCTTGCTGTTCAAATTGAAATAGCTGCACTGTTTAATTTTGGTTTTAAATAGCAACAGCAATTAATCCACTAAAAGAACTAATTGCTTGCGAATTTTCATATTTAAACACAAAGCCATTTCTTAAATGACAGTACTGAATAAAATTTCAAAGTCTAGGCAAACAATGACTTTTAAAGTATTGAGTTATGCATAATTTCATAGGATTTTTCACTAATTATAAAACAAGCGGTAGTTTCAAGAAATTCAAGGAAAGCTTCAAAGTAATTATTTTTAAAATTATTTATTTTTGTAAATAAGAGGGCATTATAGAGAGTGTGGCGATAATCACTGCCTATTTTAAACACATATTCCTATTTCTATGAACAGACGTGCTAGCTCACGATAGACTTACAATGCAGTCTGCCGCTAAACATTATCGTTATTTTCAGAGCCGCAAAGGGATCAAATTTTGTTCCTTCTCATTCAAACCCACATCACAACCACCCTCTTTCTTTTGAAAGTACTTCACGTGTTTAGTTCACAGAAATGGAATGGGTGACCAACCTTAATACTTGCTTTCAGAGGCTTGCCAAAATTTAAAAATTCTCAGAATAGAAATAGGCCTTTGGGTTGGAAAGCTGTTCTTAAAAGTCCCTTCTGTTGCCTTAACCTTATTTCAGCGCTTGTGACCAGGAACTTTGGCGCCAGTCAGCCTGGGTCAGACCTAATGCGGGCTCTAATTACCCGTAACCTTAGGTAAATGACGTAAGCATCACGGGCCCTCCTCCATAAAATGGTGGAACAGTATAATCCATTTCACCCAGTTATCATCGAATTGAGTAAGATAAGCATGTAGAGTAATTACTCAATAAAAATGTGATCAGTTTTTGTATTAAAATTGTATCATCTTGAATAAAATAACCATACATTACAGAAAGTGGACACAGGAAAGGTATTATGTGAGCCCCCGCTTCATGGTAATGGCAAAATAAGGTAACAAGGAAGAGAGCTGCTCACAGGGGAAAGGGCGGGCCTCGAGACTGGGCAGGAGTTGTGCACGCACTCACTCACCGCCTGAGGTTTCAGGGTATCTGGGCAGAGATGAAGGGTAGTGGAAGCAAAGTGAATAGGACGGACACTTTATCCACTCCACGATTTTGTGAAAGCCTGCTTATAGAGAGCTTAATTTGGTAGCTATTTTTAAATATTTTGTGACATTAAGGCAAATTAAATAAAAGATCGAGTCAGTTAATATATAGCTAAGACATGGAAGAAACCTGTGTCCATCTACGGAGGAATAAATAAGCAAAATGTATTATATGGAGACAGAATTTTCTTTAATGTTTATTTATTTTCGAGAGAGAGAGAGAAAGTGTGTGTGTGTGTGTGTGTGTGTGTGTGTGTGTGTGTGTGTGTCTGTATGAGCAGGGGAGGGGCAGAGAGAGGGAGACTCAGAATCTGACACAGGCTCCAGGCTCTGAGTCAGCACAAAGCCCAACATGAGGCTCGAACTCACAGACTACAAGATCATGCCCTGAACCAAAGTCTGACGCTTCACCTACTGAGCCACCCAGGTGCCCCTAGAGAGAAATGTTAACCCATTATCATATATATGAATTGCATGTATTTTTTCCCATTCTGTGGGTTGCCTTTTTACTCTATTGATTTTGTCTTTTGATGCAAAAACCTTTAAAATTTTCATAAAGTTCAGTGTGTCCATTTCTTCTTGTGCTATCATATCCAAGAACTCAAGCCAGATCAAGGATCATGAAATTTTTGCCCTATGTTTGGCATTTTCTTACAAAGCTAAATAAAGTCTTATCATATTATCTAGTAATAACATGTCTAGGTATTTTCTCAATTGAGCTGAAAACATATGGTTACAAAAACCTGAACAAAAATGTTTACAGCAACTTTAACCACAACTGACAAAACCCAGAAGCAACGAACTGCAGCGTCATGAAGCTTCTGCCCTGTTTTCTTCTAAGTGTTTTATAGTCTTAGGTCTTACATTCAGGTCTTTGATGCATTTTAAGTTAATTTTTATATTTGCTGTTAGATAAGGATTCAACTTCATTATTTTATATGTGAATACTTAGTTGTCCTGGAACCATTTGTTAAAACGATTGTCCTTTCCACATTAATGGTACTGGTGCCCCTGTCAAAACTGTCTGACCACACCTGGGAGGGCTTGTTTCTGGGGTCCCTGCTCTAGTAGATTGGCCGATATAAATCTGCCTTTATGCCAGGACCATGCTATTTTGATGCCTGCAAATTACTGGAGTAATTTTTGAACTCAAAGTGTGAGTCCTCCAACTTTGGTCTTTGTTTCTTAAGTTTATTTATGTATTTTGAGAGAGAGAGAGAGAGAGAGAGAGAGAGAGAGATTGAGAGCTCATGTGCTCAAGCAGGGGAGGGGCAAAGAGGGAGATGGAGAGAGAGAATCCCATGAAGGTCCACACTGCCTGAGCAAAGCCTGACCCAGGGCCCAATCTCACAAACTGCAAGATCATGGCCTTGGCCAAAGTCAGATGTTTAATCAACTGAGCCACCCAGGCACCCCTGTCCTTCTTTTTTAAGATTTGGATGGTTGGGGTCCCTTGAGATGCTCTGTAGATTTTAGAATGGGATTTTCCATTTCTGCAAAAAATGCCATGAAATTCTGGTAGGGATTGCGTTGAACCTGCAGACTGCCTTGGGCGGTGCTGATGTCTTGACAATCCAGAGTCCTTCGGTCCATGAGGGGTGCCCTTCCCGTTATTTCTGCTCTCTTTAATCTTTCTCCTGCTAACTAATCTTCTGTAGTTTGCATTGTAGTCTTTCACCTCCTTGGCTCATTCTTAAATATCTTATTCTTTCTGATCCTATTATAGTTTCAATGGTTTCATAATTTCTCTTTTAGATGGTTGGCTGTCAGTGGAGAGAAATGCAACTGAGTTGTGTGTTGAGTTTGTATCCTGCACTTTTGAATTCATTCACCAGTTCCTAAAGATGTTTGTGGACTCTTCAGTGTTTTCTGCAGATACGATCCTAACATCTGTGAACAGAGATGATTTTACTTTTTCTCTCCACTCTGGAAGGCAGCTATGTTCACCACTATACCACCAATGCACGCTCTTCTCTCCATTTTGATGCCTTTAATTTCCTTTTCTTGCTCTGGCCAGAACCCTCAGAACTATGTTGAAAAGAAGAGGAAAATCCCATTTCTTTGTCTTGTTTCTGACCCTGGAAGAAAAGCTTCCAAGTTTTCACCATTGAGTACGGTGTTTGCTGTGGGTTTTTCATATACGTAAAGAGGGGTCTCTCAAACAGAGCTAAGAATTTATGAAAATGTGAAGACATCTAATAGGTCTAGAGACTAGAGAGTAGTGGACAAATTGAAAAAGCTGATGTTTCAGAAATGTAAGGAAAACAAAGCTGGACGTGGGGCTTTAATGGGGTTAAAATGAAAATGTCAGGTAATAAAGGACAGATGTATCTTGTACGGGCTGAGGTGCTAGGATCCTGACCTGTGAGTCCATGGTTTGCAACCTTCCATGTGTAAAACAAGGCAGTTTTACATGCATTTTCATTATGCAACATTACTTTGGACAAGAAGAAGTCAACAGAGTTTTTAAAGCAGTGAACTGTGTGAAATTTTGTTAGCTAAAATGTACTCGTACTGATATGATTATGATATGATTACAAGAGAAAGTCCAAAACTTTACCTCTAATTGAAAACAAACAAAAATTAGTTAGATGGTCTGGGTGGCAGAAATAGAAATTTCAAGCAAAATAGATTAAATTATAAGAAGAACTTTTTTTTTAAATGTTTATTTATTTTAGAGAAAGAGAGACAGAGTGCAAGCAGGGGAGGGGCAGAGAGGGAGACTCAGAATCGGAAGCAGGCTCCAAGCTCTGAGCTGTCAGCACAGAGCCCGACATGGGGCTCGAACTCACGAACTGTGAGCCAAAGTTGGACACCTAACCAACTGAGCCACCCAGGACCCCCAAGAGGAACTTTTAATAAACCATACATTTATAAACAAAATTAACAACTTGCCAAAAGACAAAACTAATAGGTTCAAATAGAAACTCTCTGGCTACCCTGAGTTCTGGAGCCTGAGTTCTCAGGGTATCTGACCACCTGAAAGAAAAACGATGAAAGCACAGAATGTCAGCCAACCCAGTGTCTTCATCTCAGAAACATGAGAATTAGCTTTGTAAGTTATAAAAATCTGTGTTACTTTATGGTTTTGTACAAATCAATTTGCCAGAGATTTTTTTCACCTCCCCTAAACCAGAGATCCCCGAGTATAAAATCAGGATTTTCACTTCAGAGGGAAAAATTGGTTTTGGAGAACATGTGGATGAAAGAACTCTGTTCCAGATATGGGGTCACCACCAACTAAAGCAGAGCAAAGAGCCAGCATATAGACACTGCAATTGCTCTATAAACGTACCTACCTAGCGATTTTATTAAACATCACTAAGCAAACATATCCCATGTATATGCATTTCCTCCTATAGGCAAACTTAATTTACTCTACCTATTATATTTTTTTAAGTTTATTTATTCACTTTTGGAGAGCAAGAGAGTGAGAGAGGGCAGAGAGAGAAGGGGGGGAGAGAATCCCAAGCAAGCTCTGTGCTATCAGTGCTGAGCCCGACACAGGACTCCATCTCACAAACCAAGAGATCATGACCTGAGCCAGAATCAAGAGTTGGGTGCTCGAGGCACCTGGGTGGCTCAGTCAGTTCAGCATCTGACTGAGGTCATGATCTCACACACAGTTCATGGGTTCCAGCCCCACATCAGGTTCTGTGCTGGCAGCTCAGAGCCTGGAGCCTGCTTCTGATTCTATGTCTCCCTCTTCCTCTGCCCTTCCCCCACTCATGCTCTGTCTTTCTCTGTCTCAAAGACAAAAACTATAAAAAAATAAAAATTAAAAAAAAAAGAGTTGGATGCTCAACCAATTGAGCCACCCGGGTGTCCTCTCTCAATTCCAGTGAAAAGCGATGGTATCATGTTGTACTGACCTCCCACGGCGGACTTGAAGGTGTCCTTGATGCTTTTGTCTCCCCAGTTTTGTCCCATCAGAGTAGCCATGACTTCCTTTGATTCTGTCAGCAAAATAGTCATGGATTTACTCTCTCTTCTCCAAGTCAAGTGTACTGTTTTACCAGTCATTTATTTCAGCCATAATCATTAGTTGAGGACTGAGTCTCCTTCCCTGCAGCCATTTTTCACATTTCTGCCACACTTCTCTTCTTTTAAAAGTCATGATGCCCTTGTTAGGACAGTTGTGTTATTTGGAACATAACAAAAGTGTGACCAGGAAGACGAAGCAACTTGAAATGGGAGCAAATGAGGAAAGGTAGATGAACTGATGTTTTTTGCCTGGAGAAGAGAGGACTGGGAAGCCGGGGGATAAGAAACCAAGAGGGAGAATATGCAATAGTTGTCACCAGGCATTTAAAAAAAAAAAAACAAAGTCATATGAAAGAGTTACCAATGTGTGTGTCCAGAGAAGCAAATCTGGAAGTAATTGGGAGACAATAGCAAAAAGGATTTTGGTTTTGTGCCAGGGAAGCTATCCGTCAGAGCTAGGAAAAAGGGGCCAGGGGATGGGAGAACTTTGTCAGGGAAGATATTTAGATGCTGGGGTATCCCCTGGGAAAAGAAAACTCCTTATATTTTGAAAGGAATTTTAGTAGTCAAGGAACGTTGGGCTGGAAGACCTTTAAGGTCCATTTGATGAAGATCTCTATGATTCTCTGCAGTCCGTTTTCTCTGAAAACTTGCTGTTCTTCCATGATGGATATATTTGTGTTATTCCCAACCACGTTAAGAAAAGAGTGAGTTGGGGGCACCTGAGTGGCTCACTCTGTTAAGCATCTGGCTTCGGCTCAGGTCATGAACTCATGGTTCCTGGGTTCAAGCCCCATCTCAGGCTCTGTGCTGACAGCTAGCTCAGAGCGTGGAGCCTGCTTCAGATTCTGTGTCTCCCTCTCTCTCTCTGACCCTCCGCTGCTCATGCTGTCTCTCTCTGTCTCTCAAAAATAAATAAAAAACATTTTTAAAAAATTTTTAAAAAGAAAAGAGTGAGTTTTGTGAGCCAGTAACACTAAGTAAGGAACATTAATATTCTCTTTGGCAATAGATTTATGTCAAATAAAAGTGTCTTGATACTAATGGAAAGACTATGTGCTTTCCAGTGCGGTACATACAGAGAGCGCATTAGTTCTAAATTTAGATAGAAGCTTTAGTGTTGGAGGGACTCCAAGTTTGACTAATACATCTGAACATGTCCTTGTTAGAAAAAAATGATGGAGAATTCTATTTTTCTACTTTGTGTGTGTGTGGGTGGAGAGAGAAAAACACATGCTCTTTTATAGCAGCTAATCCCATCTGCTCACAATTATTGAGTAGGTGTATCAATCTATGATCCTAAATCCACAGTAGGTATGCAACAGATGCTTTTAGGTTGCTAGAATAGCTCTCACTTGATAGAGGTAAACCAGTTAGCAAATTCTTAGAGCATCTTGATTTAAATCAACTGAAGGCAGATTCCCCCCAAATGAGGCAGTGGCCAATGACAGGATGTCATTTTATTTCAATGAAGTTTTATTGAACACTTACCAGCTTTAAATATGAGTAAACAAAGGTAAACAAGTTGCTGCATTCAAAATTCTACTCTCAAAGAACTCTGTCTTGAAGAGAGATGAATTTCAACAAATATAAGAGATGTCACCACCTCTCTCAAAAAACCTGTAGCATAAATTCTCCCAGCACTCTTGAAAAATAACTACATGGAAAGTTCAAAATTCTCTAAACTGCATTGCCTAAAAGCATTCAACAGCTTTAAAGAAAATAGTTCAGTGTAGACTAGTACTTTCCCAAATATTCCCTCTCCATTATTAGAGTGAGTTATAAAAATATTTTATCGCAAGTTTTGTATATTTTCATTAATAATAGTGTCAAATATTAATTTTAAATACTTTAAAATATTTAGTTAACGTTTTTATAAAAGAAAAAGGAGAGGAATTACTTATAGGGAATCCCAAACCTCAACGAGATTCCCATCATAATCCACCTACAGCTAGATTGTGTTATCACTGTTACCAACAACTAGAAGATGACACCATCAGATTTTCCAGCAGGAAAAGTGGTAAAGTGAGAGACCAAACACACTTCCCCCTGGAGGACCAGCTGGAGTTCCCTCAGATCAGGAGCAGTTGGGTCAAATGATGCATAGTGGACGTTTAATTACCATGTGAGTAAGAGCTGGTATGACACGGGGATGCCACTATCAAACATTTACTCTGTTTCCTTCCCCCCATACTTCCTTAATAACCTCACTGGAAATGGGGTTGCCCTCATATTAGAACCCAGATTTACAAGCCTACATTGACAAATACTGTTTCACATTATGTTCACTCAAAAATGCACTGGTCATGGCTTCTAGACGTTAGCATGTTAGGAGGAAGACCTTGGTCATGGTGGTAATTAGGGAACGCTGAAGTGAAGCAAGAACGGAAATGATACCTAGAAATGGGCATGAGGGGAAAACACTTATATACAGAATTTTTTTCCTAAGGAAAAAAAACCTACCTGGAGTTTAATTGAACAACATTATCAATTAACTAGATAAAATTAATAGTATGGAATACCTCATCATCCAACAGCAGAATCCACACTCTTCTCCAGCTCATATGGGATGTTCATCAAAATACATCACATTCTGGGCCATAAACATACCTTCAAAAATTCAAAAGACCACAGGGCTGCCTGGGTGACTCAGTGGGTTAAGCTTCCGGCTTCAGCTCAGACCACGACCTCCCGGTCCGTGGGTTCGAGCCCTGCGTCAGGCTCTGTGCTGATGGCTAGCTCAGAGCCTGGAGCCTGTCTTTGGATTCTGTGTCTCTCTCTCTCTGACTCTCCCCTGCTCCTGCTATCTCTCTCACGTGCTCAAAAATAAATAAAATGTTTTAAAAAATAAAAAAAATTTTAAAAAGACCAGAATTCACACAATGTCTGCTCTTAGATCACAACACAATTAAACCAGAAATCAGTAACAGAAAATATCTGGAAAAAAACAAAATACATGGAGAATAAGCAACATACTTCTAACTAACACATGGATCAAAGAAAAAAGTCACAAGAGAAAATAAAAAGTGTTTTGAACTAAATGGACAGTAAAACACAAAATTTGTGGTGTGTAATGAAGGCAATGTCTGCAGGAAATTTTTAAATGTTGAGTGTATATATTAGAAAAGAATAAAGATATAAAGTCAGTAGCCTAAGTTTATGTTTAGAAAATCCAAAGCAAGCAGAAGAAAGAAATAATTATAAGAATTAGAGCAGCAATCAATAAAGTTGAAACAAAAAAGCTGGTTCTTTAAAAGTGCAATAAAATTGATAAGGATCTAAGCAGGCCAACTGAAAACAAAGACACAAAGCACTAATGTTATAAATGAAAATGGGTACATCACTGTAGGCCCCATAGATAGTAAAGGAATAATAAAGGAATATTATAAACAGCTCTTTGATCACAAATTTGATGACCTAGATGAAATGGACCAATTCTTTGAAAGACAAGATCTCCTAAAACTCAAATAAAGAATAGGCAATCGGAAAAGTCCTCTATTAAATTGATAGTAATGTAGATAGATAATAGATTATATATCTGTTAAAGAGGTTGAATCAATAATTAATAAATCCTCCAAAACAAAAAGCACCAAGCCCATATGGGCTCACTTGTGAATTCTACCAAACAAAAAAATATACAATTCTCTACAACTTCTATCAGGACAGAAGCAGAGAGAAAATATCAAACTCTATCCAAATCAAAGATATTAAAGAAAAAAGGACTATAGACCAACATCTCTCATGAACATTGTTGTGAAAACTCCTCAACAAAATATCATTAAATTAAATCCAACAGTGTTTAAAAAGAATTATATCCCATGACCAACTGGGACTTATTCAGATAGGCAAGGCTGGTTCAACATCGAAAAAGTCAATTATTAGAAAGAACAAAATCCAGAACACTTGACACCACCAAATGCTGGCAAGGTGGAGCCGGAATATGGAGGACGACAGGATGTGGAGCAAGAGGAAGTCTCATTCACTGCTGGTGGGAATGCAAAAGGTCCAGCCACTTTGGGAGACGGTTCTGACTACACACGCTAGTACCATATAACCCAGAAACTATGCTCCTCAGTATCCACCCAGCGGAATTAGAAACATGTCCACACAAAAACCCGCACACAGATGTTCATAGCAGGTTGATTCGTGTTTGCCAAAACTTAGAAGCAGCGAAGAGGCCCTTCAGTGGGTGATGGATGAACAGACAATGGAATATTATTCAGCACTAAGAAGAAACGAGCTTTCAAGCAGTGGAAAGACACGGAGGGACCTTAAATGCCTATTACCAAATGAAAGACGCCAATCTGGAAAGGATACATACTGCATGCTTCCAAGTACGTAACATTCTAGAAAAGGTGAAACTGTGGAGACAGTAAAAAGGTCAGTGGCTGCCAGGGACTGGAGGGAGGAGGTGATGAGTGGGCAGACACAGAAGATCATTAGCACAGTGAAAATACTTTGTATGATACAATGATAGATGTCCATCATCACACATTTGCCCACCTCCCTACAGTGGACAACACCAAGAATCGACCCGACGGTAGAGTGTGGACTCTGGGTGCTGATGACTGTCCGTGTAGGCTCATCAGTTCTAACAGAAGTGCCGCTCTGGTGGGGGATGGGTGACAGTGGGGTGGGGGGCACTGGAGGAGGGAGGGCCTGTATAGGAAATCTCAGTACATTACCTTCAATTTTGTTGTGAACCCAGAACTGCTCTAAGACAATAAAATCTTAATTTAATAAACAAACAAAAATACACCCAGCGCTATATCCACCGTGAAGCTTTGTCACGTCTTCGCATTAACAACATTTGCTTCGGCTCGGATATTAAATGATAAATAAGTAAATGTTCAATGTGGGGGGAAATCCACCTGAAATTTTGATGTAACATCATAGAACTGACCATATAAAATGTGTATAATGATCATTTAACAACACTCAGTAACTAATAATGGTACCAACTAATCATGGAATATCTCTCCATCTTTAAGTTCCCTCAGTAAATATAAATGTTTTCTCCAGAGAGCTTTGACTTCTTTCTTCAGTCAGTTCTTTGAAATGTTACATTTTTTAGTGTTAATGGAGATAGGTTTAGTATTATATTTTTCACTTTTTTTTTTTTACTGCTGGTGTAAATAATACCATATTTTTTGTAACTTTATTGCTAGGCGACGTTGGTAAGCTCTTATTTGTTCTAATTTTTGTTTGACTCTTTGGCCTTTGTACACAAAGGACCATAACATATGCAAACAATAGGTCTTCTAACTCTTCCTTTCTATCACGGAAGCAGTGATAGTGAACAGTTTTGACCTGTTTCTAATCATAAACAAATGACTCAGACATTTTGCGCAATACATAATATTTACTGCAGCTTTTTTTGTTGTTTATTCTGAAAGAATTCAGGAATTTCCAGAATCTTGTCATGAGAACATATCTGACATGACCAAATTGAGGGGTGTCCTGCAAAAATAAGTGCCTTCTATGTGTCGAGAACTTGAGGGTTGAGATTCTACTCGTGGGCTGAGATGTTAGCCTGCCGCAATGTCACGGATGCTGGCAGAAGACTGAGCCTTCTGGATCCAAAAGGGTTTTTTTAAATGGTCTTTGAAGTAAATTGCAAAACCACTGTAGAGCTGAGATAGTAAGTATTATGACCTTATTTCACAAGACAATTTGGGTCGCTATAAAATTACAGATTCAGAGTTTTGCCTTTTCCTTCCAAGTTTTAAAATAGCACTTCATTATTTTCTTGGCTCCTGTATTATCAATCTGATTTTTACACTTATCAGTGGTCATCCTTTATCTCTGAAGCATTTAAATGATCACTGGAGAATATATTCTTCAATTTTCTTTTAATGTGTTCTTATGCAGATTTTTTTCAGTTCTTCTTAGTAAATATATAAGCCATTTAAATCAGAGAACTTTCACCTCTTTTAAAATAGTGGTTTTCAAAATATGGTGTCCAGAAGGATTCAGCGGTCCTCGAAATGCAAATTCTTGGGCCTAACGCCAGGCCTACAGAATCAGAATCAGAAACTGGGGGTCTGGGGGTCACTGCAGCAGGTGATCCGGGTGTCAATCTGAAACCCACTATTTGAAAAGTCAGGAAAACTCTCACCTATTTTCCTAAAATATATCCTTTATTCCCTTTCTTCCAATTATATTGAGAGATATATGACAAATAAAATTGTGTCTATTGAGGGTGTGGAATGTGATGATTTAAGATGCAGGTATACACACACACGGACCCAAATGATTACCACAAGCAAGTGAGTGAACACAGTCCCCAGAGAAAAGGGTGTCCTGTCCTTTCCAACAGCGTGGATGGATCTGGAGGCCACTGTGTTAAAAGAGAGAAAGTAGACAGAGAAAAACAAATACTGTGTGATGTCCATTGTTTGTGGAATCCAAAAAAGTGGGACTCACAGAAGCAGAGAGGAGCATGGTGTTCTCAGGAGACCCGGGGAGCCAACGGGGAGATGTTGGGGCAAAAGGCACGGCCCTCCAGCTCCAACCCGACCTGCGTGAGTCCCAGATCTCCTGCACAGGACGGGGCCTCTGGCCAACAGGAGTGTCCTGGGTGCCAGAGCAGAGCTCAACTCTTCCTCTTCGCCATCATGTTTCCTTTTTTTTTTTTTTTTAACAGGACCCCTCTTACCAGATGGTGGTACTTCTGCTTGTGAATGTCTATCCCTTTTTAAAGGCCCCTCAGTTGTGCGCCTCACACGGCCCGTCCTGCAGCTCATCAGTCTCACTTTCCTCCCCCGTGCTTGCTGCTGTGATTCCAGTCCCTCTACATTGTGTTCAACAGATCCGCTTGATACTTGATAAACTCTCAGTTCTTCTTCTGATGAAATATACCCAACTTCATCCTTGCAAGGAATTTTTTTAAATTCTAAATTCCTTGTCTTCTACAACCCATCTGGCTTATAGGCGTGTTTTGGTTCATGTGTTGTCATTTCTATCATGGCTGTAATTCCCAGATTTTAGCCATGAGCCCATTTCCTCTGGGGTTCTCACCACCATGGCTGGTAAAGTATTTGCAGGAGGGCCAAAGGCAGGAGCCAGTCTTGTGCCTCCAGGTGAGACACTGTAGAATGGAGAGAATGTGGCCAAGTCAGGATGTGCCAAAAAACACAGAGCCACTGCTGATAACTTCTCTCTGCTATGGTGAACCCATCTAGCCACTGTTTTATTTTTAAACTTTTAAGGAGATGCGGAATTGGCAGGCAGATTTTTGTTGTAGTTTACGCTCCTTCAGTGTTTTGCCTTGGGGCGGCATTCTTCAAGAGGACATGTCCAAAGACAGCTGGTCAACCTGTCTTCATCAGCAACTCACCCTAGGGTGACTTTCTTCTCTCCAATTTCTGAAATAATTGGATAGCAGTAATCATCGCAATGTAAGACTCAGGCCAAGTAAGAGTGGATTTTTTTTTTCTTCTGCAATTTTTCTGCTATTTCTAGCCAACAAACGTAACACCTTGTTCCCTGCAATCCATACACACAACAGTTTATGCCGGGCTTTCTTGTCCATCGGAGTTTGTTTTTCACACGTGTGCCTGTGTGTGTGAGTGTGTGTGTGTGTGTGTGTGTGTGTGTGTGTGTGTGTATCTGCTTGTGTTGGCAGGCCATGCTGTCCTCTAACTTTGAAGCTTCTTCAAGCTTTCTTTGGGAGGAAGAGCCAGTCTAGCAGCGTCTGCTGATTCCCCATTTTGTCCTGGTACTATCTTCTTGAAATATGGATTCCATTATTTTACTCTCCTACCTAAAAACATCCAAATACTGCCCTTCCCCAGTGACCTCAAACTCCTGAGCATGGAATGTGGGGATGCCAGAGCCTGGGCCCAGCCAACTGTGATACTTTAAATCCTGCTACCCTCCCTCATTTATCATAGAACCGAGTTGCCAGTATTTTCTTCCATTCCCAGATCTGCCACAGTCTGTTATATCTTCATGTCTTTTCAAGTGTTGTTTGTGTTTTGCAGTCTTCCCTTTTCTCTCTTTTTATTTGGCAAAATTGTATTCAATATTTAAGACTAAACTCAAAATTTTCAAATATCACCTCGTAGAGCGGTGAAGCGGTTCAGAATGAATATCCCCAAAATGTGCCACTTTGGTGTGTGGGTTATTTTGAGCTGAAGGTAATCGAAGCCCAAAAGACTCAGGAAAAGCTTTTACCTCCCCTTTAATTGCCTTAAAGAATGTAGATAAGGAGCCTGGTTGAAACAGAGCTCTCTCACCAGAGATATCTATGGAGAGTCTGGAGCAGCTGTGGTAACCCGGGGCAGCTGGGCAGGGCCTGGGGTTCAGAGACCTCCGTGTGTCTCACGGTCTCTGCACGCATGACAACATCAGTTTACCAAGCACCCACTCTTCCCATCTTCCTGTGAATTGTCTTCCTTCCCTTCGAAGGCACAGACCCCCGCCCCCTTCCCCTTAGCTCAGCATGGTATACAAACCTCAGCTGCCTGACCTGCCCGGCGCCTATTTTTATGGCTCTCCCATGTGTACAAAATTGGTTTTTCTCCTGTTAATGTCTTATGTCACTTTAATGATTGGATCAGCCAAAGGAAAAAAGGATAGAAGGATAGAAGAAAAAACTTCCACCCCTACAGTAGAATATTCCTTCTCTCTCTTCACACCATCAGGATGTGGAAAGAAGACCGTGTCTGACTTTCTTGCTTAGTTTTGTAGCTATTGCTAAAACTGAACTATAAACGTGTGTCAGCACTAAATAGATTCAACTCCTAATTCATAAGTTCTGGTATGTAATCTTTTAAGTATTTGTTACTTCAGCAATATGTTTCTTAAAGTGAATAGACAAAGAAAAACCAGGCAAACGTCGGATGACTTAAGGTAGCACATTTAAGTAAAATAACTATTTGTAAGAAATTGAAGTAAGCCTCTCGAGTGTTGAGTTCTCTCAGTACCTTGTATCAGGGGTAATTCCCAATGAATCCACCTCGCTACGAATCTCTGCTAATGCTAGATGCTGCCATGTCACCTCTTACCTGTGCTACACAAAACAGCTGCTAAATGATGCACCTGCTCCTGTACAATTCGTCTTTTACACAGTAGATGATAGGAGCTTCTCAAAAGAAAATATTCTGTTTTTCTGTGGTCTCCAATACATCAAGAGTAGAGTTTTTGAGGATCCTCAGTGACTTGAATCTAGACATACTGGTTTACTCCGTTTCTCAGAACTCTCAGCAATTTCCTGCTTTATGGCTTTTGCACTTTCTGTTCCTCCTTTCTGGAACGTTCGCATGCCCGGCTCCTCATCTTACATCAAGTTTCAGTTCATGTGTTTGTTTTTCCAAGAGGCTCTGCTGGAAACAATATTGAATCTGGAGTTTGTCCTTCGGGACACTTTGTACTAATTTCACAGCCCACTGAGTCCCTTCACAGTAGTGCATCCATGTTACGCGATGGCCATCCTGCTTCCTTATTAATGTGTCTACGCTTGTCCTCTCGGTCTGGAATAGACCCTTCATAAAAGCAGAGAAGAGCTCTCATCTGATTTCTTCATCATTCTAAACCCAGTGACCACCAGAGTAAACAGCACATACATAGTCCTAAAGCCCAATGACATTGTTTTTTATTGAATAAAAATATGACGATTGTTCAGAACTTTTGTAAAAGTAACTTCCCCCATTCTTTCAATATATTTGATGAAGACCAGGTTTCACATTGTATGTTATCTACTGTAATTTATGGAGAAGCAAAAAAAAATATCTTATTTTGAGTCTTTATTCAGCTGAGTCATGAAGAGCCAGTGAGTAATGACATATCGTGACCTCCCTACATAGTGATTTGTTTGAAGTGCTTCACACACTCTCATATGTGGAAAATAATGTGAATAAATGTGAAGTGTATTACAGATTATTAAATATTACTTTTTCAGCATAGTATAGAATTCTAAACCAACAATCACTTCAAACTGTATTTGTTCAGAATAACAGCCATGGGATTTCAGAGCTCCTTCTGTGATCTCATGAAGTCCTGTCCTTCTGATGAACAACTGTCTGGCTCAGCGTCGCTGCTCGTCACGCTATCCAGCTCTTCATTGCCTGTTACTTCATTTGCTATTAAAAGATGCATTTGTGTCCGGCGTATGTCACGTTCAAAACAGAAACACATCCACAGCACTCTCTTTTCTTCCGTGGATTATGTAACTCCGATAACTGCCAGGCACGCCACTGGCCTTTGCACATAAGTTGAAATGATGCAGGAAACCCAGTGGCTGACAATTTCTGTTGTTCGTTCTGAGTTTTACGTCTTTGTAGGCAGGGACTGAGAAGCCAGAGAAATGCAGCCCATTGGAACCAGTTCCCAATGATGTGTGGTTGTGGCAGCATGGGAAGCCCAAGGGGCTGTGATGAAGAAGGTATCTTCCCTCAGGAATGCAATAGCATGTTTAACATTCATAACTTGGGAGCCACTTTTTCTTTAACATACAGAATTCTTTATTGATGCACTTTGGACATAGAGAAGGCTGTTCATTTATCTTCAATAAGTCCGTGATTTATTGAGAGGAATAAAATACTTATTAATCATTTGAGTTCAGGATATGAAATAATTTTTCAAGTTGTCCAGATGAGCCTGTCCAGTAAAATTCTATCATCAATTGTAGGCGATGGTAGAAACTTGGCCTTGAATGTCAATCTGTCTTCAGACACGGTTTTAATTTCAGCCTCTACCAGTGCATCAGTGACTTGACAGTGAGTTATGAATTCTCACTTGCTCAGCTGGACAAGTTGCTCACAGATTTTCTGATAACATGACCGTATTCTGGAGGAATATTCTTAGATAAATGTGACTTTTTAAATGAAAATAAAAATCTCTCTTCTTCTGTACTACATGAAGATTGTGAGTGTAAAATGAGTCATGAGACACATAAAATGGTAATTGTATTCACTGTGCAATTCTCTCTTTTTAAAATCCTGCACTGCATACCGAAAATCAATTTTCATCAGTGAAGAAGAAAATCTATGTAACAAAGTAACATCATTCTACTGACAATCCCCATGGGCCAAAGGCAAACTCCATTGTCATTTTACTTCCTAAAGTGACAGTTTAAATGGCAAGAATACATTTAAATACACAAGTTGATGTACACGGAAAAGAAAATCAATTAATTGCATTGCCCAACACTGATGAGAACACAGGAAAATCAAATAAAATGGCAGGATTTATTTTGAAGAAGGAATTTAAGGTAAGTATCATTTAATGACTACCCATTCTGCTAGAAATCAATTGCGGAAAATACTTTTTTAAAGAAACAGATCAATTGATTGTGACTAAAGTGAGGAAAATGTATGAGGCTCAGCCAGTGGATGCGTTACATAACTTTTAAGGCAACAGAATTTGAAGTTCTCTGTACACCCTGCCTAGACTTAGATGCATCTCTGCGAGGCATTTAGTGTTCTTTTAAGGATAAAATTAAGTTGGGTTTGTGCAGAACGTGGCATAGTGTGTTGGGCATAGCAGGTGCTCAAGGAGAGTGAGCCGTTACAGTTACTAGTAATTATAAATTATTTTGTTTACCATTTGATACCAAGCTATTCAAGTAACTACATGTAAATATGTCCTTTCTGAATGTAATTTCTTTACTAAGAGGCAATGTCTCTAAACTGAGGGTGGGTTTTTGTCCGCACATATGATAATGGAGACTATCCGGAGACTTGTCTCTTCTCGTGCTGGAGGAGGGGCTGTTACAGACAGTTAGTGGCAGAGGTCTAGGATGTTGCCAAACACGCTATGGGACACAGGACGACCCCACCCCCGAGCCCCCCCGCAAAGAATCACTTGGCCTAAAGTGCCAGTAGTGCAAGGGTGAAGAATCTTGCTCTAAGCCATGTATGTGTTTCCCCAACTTTCCTTAGCTGTTGAGGAAACAGTCGTGGTGAAAACTGGTGCACACCATTCAGTCTTCTCCATCTCCCCGTCCACACTACGGGCAAGCTACATGAGGATGTGGCAAAGGAGAGCTGACAGATTGAAGCAACTTAAAGAGAAGAGAAGCTAATGAATCAACAAGTTGGTTTGCCAAGAAAATTTGATTAATATTTCTTCCTCCAAACTACGATCATGAGGGAATGGCTGAAAGTGAACTCAGACAACTGAGAAGCAAAAACTCAGCAATAATAATAATACGGCTCAACACAAGATGATATCCCAGCACTGGCCAGGAGCATCTGAGGATATGGGACACACAGAGATGGACACATATAATTGGAAAACACACAAATAGAAACCCAAACTAGACCACAGAGGTGATTACTGCCTACTCCTGCCTACGTGTACTGACTCAGTCCATTCAGGCTGCTGTAGACCATTCAGAAGACCATGGACCAGGTGATTAAACAATGTGCATTTACTTCTCACAGCTCTGGAGGCTGGACGTCCAAGACCAAAGCAGCGTATGGTGAGAACCCACATCCTGGTTTGCGGAAAATGCTTCTTGCTGTATCCTCACCTGGTGGAGAGAGATCACCTCTCTTGTATTTGTTCTTATAAGAGCACTATCTAATCAGGAGGGCCCTGCCCTCATGATCCATCACCTCCCAAGGTTCCTGCTTCCCCACACCATCACGTGGGGGGTTACGGCCTCAGCATATGATTTTAGGGGGACACTAACACTCACTTTATATCATGCACTGCAGTCAATGACCTAATGAGGAGAAAGTGGGAATTAATACCAGAATCCGTCTGTGTACTCTAATTTCTGTAATTACCTGTTACTCGATTGTAAATCTGCTCACTGAGGTCAGTAATTCTCGAGCTTCCTGCCTGAGGAAAGAAAACTCACGTAAATATTGCTAGAGATCATTCTCTCCTAGGTGGGGAGTAGTTACGGCTTTGCCCCGCCCCCCACCCCAGCACGCAGGAAAATTCACTCTACAGAATGTTAGGTCTGCAAGGTCTGTGTCGAGGCCTTCTCCAGGCTGGATGTGCAGACAGTTCTCTCAGCTGGATTATTCGCACTATTTATAAAGCTGAGTATTATTAGCTGCAAATAAAAAATATTTTTAATGAATGCTGCTCATGAAGTAAGAGGCAAGAACCAAGAGGAAACCCTAAATGAGAAAGAACCTTAGATAATCTGTAAAATGTTAGGCTCAGGGCACCTTGACAGGGTGTTGGCCAGCATTGTTGCCTTAACACACAAGTAAAACATGCTTCAGAAAATTCAAAAAACTCATCCAAGGGCTCTAATAAGCTAATAAGGGGTAGGTCTCAAGTTAGCCTTGCCCAGTCAAAGCCGAGTTCTTTGTCCTTGGGCCATGCTGCTTTCTCCAGGCACATAGATATTTCTTAGAATATTTCCTAAGTCAGGGGCTAGAGGGAAGGGAATCAAAGGGACTCTTCTTTCTTTTTTTTAATTTTTTAAAATGTTTCATTTATTTTTGAGAGAGAGAGAGAGAAAGAGACAGCATGAGCAAGGGAGGGTCAGAGAGAGAGGGAGACACAGAATCCAAAGACAGGCTCCAGGCTCTGAGCTAGCTGTCAGCACAGAGCCCAACGCGGGGCTCAAACCCATGAACTGTGAGATCATGACCTGAGCCAAAGCTGGATGCTCAACTGACTGAGCCCCCCAGGCGCCCCATCAAAAGGGCTCTTCTGAAGTCACCTTGATTGTAAAGAGCAAGGTATGGTCATCTCAAAAGGTCGTAGTTACAGGAAGACAGGGATGCAACGCTTGAGCAGACGCAGTGCTGAAAGCTGTCCCTACAGTGCAGAGGGCTGTGTGGAGGAGCAGCGGGGCCCAGGCAAGGTCAGAGCAGCCCCTCAGTGATGGTCTCCACCAGAGAGCAGGTGAGGGAACAGAGAGCGATGGGGCTTTGGAGTGATGGGGATCTGGAACTGCTGGCCAAGGAAGAATCCTTGACGTCTGTGGCACAAAACACAGGTGATGTGGTTTCAGCACGGGGACCGGCCCCGCGGGCAGGGAGAGCTTCCCTGGGATTGTGCAGTGATGCTCCTAGACGGTGGCGCTGGGGGCCATAAAGGCTGAAGGGAAGCCTCCAGCAGGACTTTCACATGTTAACGAGGACTCTTAAGCTACTGGAGGCCTAGCTATTATCAAACTAAGGTTGTTTTTCTTCTCTAGCAAAGCTTTAACGTTAAGACAGTGTTATGCCCAGATTTCAATATCGTCCCCCAAAACCAGGGACTGCCAGGGAAATCGAGTCACGCATGCAAAAGCAAAGGGCTTTATTATCATTACGGGCTCGAGCTCCGGCTCACAGACTTCACCAGCACAGTGGATCCGTGCTGAGAGCCCCGAACAAGGGCTGAGCAGGGTTTTTATGGGTTTGGGAAAGAGGAGTTACAAGAAATTGAGACACAGGTACAGTGGTTCAATCATTATCGCCTAACTGCATTGGCAGCAACTTTAACCATACACATTGTCCAGAGTGTTCATTACTTTTGGCGGGAGCCAATCACAACATTTAGAGAATTAACCAATTACAGAGTGGACCCAGGACCCAGGACCCAGGACCCTCACGTAGGGTGTAACTAGCCTTAAGCAATAAGTGATTATCTATAGCTATCTCTAGGCCTGCCCTTAGGAATGTTAAGCATTTTAGCTGGCCGCTTCTGATTGGGTGCTACTAGGGTGGTCCCTGGTTGAGCAGTCTGTGCCCTTTTATTGTCTAATCATTCTGAGAAACTGACACTTAGGCCTCCAAAGTCAGAGGGGAAACTTGAAGCCTGTCATGGAGTCCGTTTGGTTCAGACCTGTGTCTTTTCACAGTCACATGTACTTGGGATAAATTCCCTGGTTTTATGGATTCCACACTCTTGCCCAATTCCACCGTGACTTCAACATAATAAAATATTGCAGACTATTAACATGCTTGGATGAAATCGTAAATGAAGGACATTTTTAAAATTTAAACATTGGAGATGGATTTTAAAGATTTTGTAAAGTTATAGACACAACCACGAATATATTTTTTTAGTCTTGTTTTTGTTCCAAAAATGGTTTGTCATGGATTGAGCGTCCAAACAATGGTGTTGCCTCTCAGCGCTCTGGTGGATTAGCACAGACCTGGGCCGTGTCGTCGGAGCTGATGAGATGCTCGAAGCTGGGGCAGTGGTGAAAGAAATGCCGAGGGTGCTGGAAACAAGAGTTGGCTAGATGCTCTCCAATTTTTCTCTGTTTGCAAGGAGGTCAAAAAGTCTATCATGCATGATTAAAATTTTTAATTAAGTATGTTTAAATTTGATTCAGAATGTAGTCTCACTCTACATCAAACACTTTGAACTCTCCAAGAAGATAAATCTCAGTTGCCATAGGAATTTCACTCCCGGAAACATGATGGAAAGTGGGTTTTTGTTGTCCAGCAGAACTCATTGTATGGACTGGCTGTTCATAGTGATGGAGAGATTTCCTGCTAAGATGGAAGGAAATTAGCATTTGTTCAGTCACTAGTATGCCACCCACTGTTACTTGCGGTTGTTGTTTCCCCAGGCATGATCTCCTTGATTTATTTATTTATTTTTTTGGCCAAAATTGCAGGTGAGCATTAACACCCCCATTGTGTAGATGAAGAAACTGAAACACACAGATAAAGTATCTTGTACAAGATCACATAGCTAAAAACAGCAGGACAAACCAAGGTCTGTGGCGCTGAAGGCTTTGAACTTCACACCACAACTCACAGGGTTGCTCTCCATAATACTGAAGAGAACACATGGCTATTTTCTAAAATGAAACTCTCAGAATTTATTCTTAACTATGTATTGCAGGTTGGAAGGATTCCATGGACTAATACAATCTTTAGGGAAAAAAATTAAATGAATTTCTAAAATATTAAACAGACTTGATCCAGAGGCTAGAACTGGGTTCGTGGGTTGACCATGTCTGTACACAAGGGGTTTGGCCTCAGTTGAAGGGAATTTCAAGAGAAAGGAATCCTGGAAACGCAGGCTCTGCTTCCTTGGTCCAGAGTGTTTGCAGTTCCTTGCAGCCCATCCTGTGACCTCATCCTCATCAGAAAGGGAAGAGCGCCCTGCCAAATTTAGAATGTACTTGAACTTATGATTTCATACATGAGAAATAAATGCCAATCTTTAGAAGTTAGTTTGTAAACTATAAAATAAAGGACCATGACCCTTTTCCCAAGAAAAGTGCCTCCCAGCTGCTCCTTGGACATCACATTTCCTCCCCCAAATCAGACTCCAATGAGCTAAGTGCGAGTCAATTAGAAACACGTGTAGCAAATGGTCCCTGGATTTAACAGTCCCACAGGAAAAAAGGTCTTCGAATAAATACACAATCTGGTGAGTGAGGGAAACCACACATAGGGTTAAACAAAAACAGGTTGGGGTGCCTGAGTGGCTCAGTCAGTTGAGGATCAAACTCTTCATTTCACTCATCATGATTCCAGGGTTGTGGGATTGAGCCCTGTGCCTGGCTCTGTACTGAGTGTGGAGCCTGCTTGAGATTCTCTCTCTCTCTCTCTCTCTCTCTCTCTCTCTCTCTCTCTCTCTCTCTCCCCCTCCACTGTCCATCTCCCCTTCCCCATCTTGAAAATAATAATTTAAAAATAAACGGAAAAGTTAACACCCTTATGGGAGTAAACGTTACTTGCGTTCACCAGTCTAATGCTCAGTACTCACGTTACACATTTGTCGTAAGACAAGTCTAAATATAACTTAAAATAAAACATAAAACATTCCCTGTGACAGCAAAGCCACCCCAGAATGGGAAAAACAAAACAAAACAATGTAAATGTGAGGGGTGGGGAGGGAATCACAGCATTGATGGAGGCACTCCCGCTGAGGCTGGTTGGAGAGGTGAGGTGTGCTGGGCTCATTTTTATATTAAAAGTGATGATTAAGATTTTATGTGTGTCTTTGAGAAACTGAAGAAAAATAGTTTTACCCTTGATCAGTCAGCTAGAGCACTGTGCAAACACAGCAAGAGTCCTGTAACGCTGCTGTGCGTAAACATCAGCACTTCATCAGTGCATCAATGCATCTCCCAAAGAATTTGCACACTTGACCTTTTCCATGTTGTGGGGAACTGACTGTAGTTCTTTTCGTTTGTATTTGAGAACTCGTGTAATTTCCAGAGATGTACCTGGAATCTGTATTTTCAGAGGATTTGAGGTGACAATAGCTGTTGTTCTCTTGCTTTTATTTTTATGTATAATTTTATCCATGATCAATAGATCCGAATACCATCTGAGGTCCCATTGCTCCCTGCACAGCACTCGGCACACCCAAATATATAACAGCCTCTTTGACAAACCCTGGGTTTGCTGCCCTCAGGAGACATCATTCCAGAAGGATGCAGCCAGCCTGGTGCATCTTGCCCACCGTCACAAATCCGTAGGGTTCCTGGGGAAGGATCACCGCGTTTGGGCACAAAGCAGTGAAACCTTGAGTATGTGAAGGATTTGGAATCGATCTCAGCTCTCATCAAAGCTTGAGGGATAAAGGAGGGTTCTTGAACTGAACATAAAGGCATTAGCAGATTGTTTTCCTAATTGGTATCATTTCCTTATAAATGCAGCCACTGATATTTTCTTTTGATTGGAACAGGACCTTTCCTTAAATGGAAGGGAGGGAAATGGGAGAGCCACAGCGCCTGCTCATTCGGTGCTCCCTGGCTTTGTCGAGATGGGTTGTGTTACTGCAACATTTCGGGAGGAAAAACCGAGCTGTTTTGAATTGTGTGCCTCACTTGTATTCTATTTCTGAGCCACGTCCTATAACAATGATCCCTGTTCACGCAGAGCCAGTGGTTTACCCTGGATTCTACCCTTACAACGCCCGGCAGTAAATACAGTCAGAGCAGAGAGGGTGTAATTAAAAATTAACTGTACCCAATGGGCTCCACAAGGCTTCCATTTTTGCATGCTTGTTTGATAAAGTACTCTTCGAGTCTGTTTAATTGCAATATAAAATTGGGTCTCGGGTGATCAAAAGTTCTAAATAACGGGGAGGGGGGTTAGTCCACCTTGGCTGTCCTCAAATCTTCCTTCCTGGATTTCTACTTCTCAGACTTCCTGCGCATGTCATAACTCCTGGAGAGATTGGACTAACAAAAAGCTGGTGCTACCATGACCAGATCAAAGGTCCGGGAGCTCAGGGGCCCCCGGTGACTTCGTTGGTCAAGCGTCCGACTTCAGGTCAGGTCTCTGCGGCTCGTGAGTTTGGGCCCCGCGTTGGCCTCTGTGCTCACAGCTGGGAACTTGGAGCTTGCTTCAGATTCTGATCTGCCTCCCTCTGCCCCTCCCCCATTGGTACTCTGCCTCTGTCTCTCTCTCTCTCTCTCAAAAATAAATAAGCATAAAAATAAAAGAATCCACGAGCTCTGATTTTCCTGCTAATCCTTAAATTGCTATGGAAGCATTCTGACAAGGTTAGATAGCTTTCAGAGAAGTGCTTTAACAATTAAATGAAAAGAAGAGGGGGAGGGGAAAGAGAGGGAAGCATGCAAAGTAGAGAAGCAATTGAGTTACTTATATCAATTTCTAAAATAACGGCCATAAATTTATTCAGCTTCACTCACCAAGGCTGATGAGTTTTAAAGGCAAGACCAGTTCTGAGTGTCCTTCTCTTACACCTTCCACGACAGACCGGCCATCTGCTCTGAGACAAGCTGATTAACTGGACTCTTCATAATGAGGAGGGAGGCTTGCATTGACAATATTGAGAGAAAGCTTCCTTCACTCGCCATAACACTTCTAGAATCACCCTTCATAGACTTTCAGAATGTCTTGTTAATACTACCAGCAAAGACCTCATTTAAATTTTTTTATGTTTATTTATTTTTGAGAGAGAGAGAGAGAGAGCATGAGCAGGGAAGGGGCAGAGAGAGAGGCAGACACAGAATCCCAAGCAGGCTGACAGCTGTACTGACAGCTCAGAGCCTGACGTGAGGTTCGAACTCAAAAGCCGTGAGATCATGACCTGAGCGGAAGTCAGGCGCCTACCCGACTGAGCCACCCAGGCGCCCCCACCTCATTTTATGGCAGAGGAAGGAGGCAGGGGGCTCACACCCATGGCATTGGCGGCTGTTACCAGGTGCCTCATTGTCCTCAAACAGCTGATAGCATGATGAAGCGCATGTGGAAGGCTCAGAGCCAGGAGGGAACTCCTCTGAGTTTGGGTTTCAATCCCAAAGAATTTTGTTTGACTCTCAAGTTCACAGCCAATATATTGTGCAGTCAAAACAGTAGTAAGACCTGGGAAGCATGAGGCAGAATAAGAGTAGCCACTCACACGGTTATATTACGACCTCTAGGAAGAGTTTTGCTTCCCAGCCCTGTGGTCTTGGGCAGTAGAGGCTCTGAAGGTCAATAACGACCAAAAGAACAATGTTTCACCAGAGAACGCAGCCACTGCCCGTCATCGTGTAAAACGGGACAGCCCACATGGCCAGCCGGGCTCCTCATTGTGCTGAAAAACAGACGGGACACGGATTTGTACACAGCACTTTGTGTAAATACAGCGCTTTGTGTCAGTGTAAATACATATCTACAGTGCAGATACATATATATAAATATAAAACCATGTAAATTATCTGTGTGTGTGTGTGTGTGTGTGTGTGTGTGTGTGTGCGTGTGTGTGTGTGTGTGTGTAGTAAATATGCCTTGGAAGAAAAGGTGAATTCCATCCATATCAAGTCATTTGATTAAATAAATTTTAATAATACAGTTGGTCTTTCAAACGCGGGTGTGAACTGCACGGGACCACTTACAATGCGGATTGCTTAAATAAACAGTACAGGACTGCAAATACATTTTCTCTTACGACGTTCTTGCTAACATTTTCCTTCCTCTCGCTTACTTTGTTTTTAAGAATGCAGTATATAATGCATACAACATACAAAATATGTGTTAGTCAACTCTGTTTTTGGTGAGGCTTCCAGGTCAACAGCAGGCTATTGGAAGTTACGTATCTCCAGAGTTGAAAGTTACACATGGATTTTCAACTATGTGAGGGATGGGCATCTCCCCCCAACTCCGGTGCTGGGGAAGGTCAGCTGCAAAAACACAGTACTTACTGCCTGTGATCTGTGTCTCCAGCTGGGTCTACCATTTACTAATAGTCTGGTTCTGGACAACTTACTTAATCACTTTTGACTTGATTTCCTTGACTGCGAAATGAGACAATGGTAGCAGATATCTCAGAATTATTAAAAAGATTAAATGATGTAATTTATATAAAGTTGTCATTTGTGTGAAGTGCTTAGCAGCCCTTTCCAAGGAAGTACTCAATAAAAATGGCCTATTGTGGGGGCGCCAGGGGGGTTCAGTCAGTGAAGCATCCGACTTAGGCTCAGGTCATGGCCTCATGGTTCGTGGGTTCGAGCCCCACGTCGGGCTCTGTGCTGACAGCTCAGAGCCTGGAACCTGCTTCAGATTCTGTGTCTCCCTCTCTCTCTGCCCCTCCCCTGCTTGCTCTCTGTCTCTGTCTCTCAAAATAAAATAAAGACATAAATAAAATTTTTAAAAAACTTTTAAAAAATGGTCTATTATGCTCATATATTATAAAGATATATTTGGGGCACGTGGGTGGCTCAGTCGGTTAAGCATCCGACTTCGGCTCAGGTCATGATCTCATGGTTTGTGGGTTAAAGCCCCACGTCGGGCTCTGTGCTGACAGCTAGTTCAGAGCCTGGAGCCTGCTTCGGTTTCTATGTCTCTCTGACCCTCCTCTGCTCGCACTGTCTCTCTCTGTCTCTCAAAAATAAATAAAAAGTATTAAAATAAAATAAAGTAAAAATAAATATAAAGGTATATTTGTGCGCACATCTGTGTCTATATACCAAACAGATGATAGATATAGATGAAATGACCATATATGATGTATTTTTTAAATATTTGATTTCTAGGAAAATTGCAGTGGAATTTTAACCTTCCTGAACCATTATAATTTAAAATTTAGTTTAAGAATGACAAGGCATGAAAATAACAAATTGTTCTATCATGTATGTAATTCATTCTCCAAACAATATCAAGAGGAACAACCAAATATATTTGTGTCTATGAAATTGAAACTTTAAACTTCTGATATATACTTAACTATTTTACATTCCCTCTATTATCTGCAGAATGTTCATTCTGCTCTCTAGATTCTTGTTAAGTATTAGCAACGATATTAAAATTACCATTCCTAAATGGTTCCTAAGGTTATACATTTTGTCAGTCTTCAGCTTTCAACCACATAGTTTTAGAATTTATAGGGCAGAATTTGCTATGAACATATCTAAGGCCATTTTTCTTAATGCTTATATGGCTTTTCTAAAAGTTTAGGTTGAAATTGGTGCAGATTTTGTTGGAGTAAATCACCCCCCTTGAATGTCTTTACTGGGATGGCAGCTCGTAGCCCAACCTTCTAACCCACAGGCCGCTTCGATGTGGGAATCCTAAGGCTATAATTAATCCTGAAGCAAGCTGAAATACCCGTGATCATCTCACGGAATGTTTTTTAGCTGTGTAATTCCTCCCACACTGGCGCTCAATCTGCACATTTTCCAAATATGGCTGCCAAAGAGAAACACTGATGAAAATCAGCTTCAAATAGACAAGGGAAGAGGAAAGTAAGTGAATTTAAAAGTTTAATGAGAACCAAAATAAGTTCAACGGGGTTAGGAATTCTTTGCCAGTTTTTGGCTAATTGCAGTTAATCAGGCTGGCTGTTAAGACTGAGAAGGGGGAGTTTCCTCTCTTACGGATCCTTTAGGCCACACGAAGACTGAATTTTACTTTCAAGAGCTATGGACTATTAACAGGAAGCTTTAAAATTAAATAGTCCAAACACTGATTGGGTAGGTGCGAGTTCTAAAACTTAGAGATGTGAGTGGTTTTCCTCACTAACGCTTCTTCTGCACGTTGTCTACCAGTAGAAGCAGGACTAAATTCAGGCTGAGCTTTCCATCTGGGGTCCACACCACACACTGTATACTAGACGTGTATCTCTGTCTGCCCTGTTTTAGCCAAGCTTAATATTTATAAAACTGATTCAGTTTATCTTGTAATTTAATTTTATTAAAATCAGCAGGTGGCGGTGGCAAGAGAAAGCCTTATTCGTGGTGGGACCCCGGCTAGGAAATGCAGAAGGAATGACGGACGTAGTCCCATTGCTCCTGAGCAACCACAGTGGTAGTGACTGATCCAGGCAAGAGTAATCAACGAATGCTAACACCATTTGGTCAAGTTTGTTGGGAACCGGATAATCAAAGAGCCTCAGGGTATCTCCCCAGAGATTGCTTATTCATGCCAACAGGAAACGGTAACTGCACTGGAGAAGAGTTGCAGATACTACCATAGCCCAGAGCCTAAAGCTAACATCCCATGCACAAATGGGACTGTGGGGCACAAATGGGATTTGGAGCATCACTGCCACCAAAGAAGCATCCCCTGAGTCGAGTCAGAAGGAAGCAATCATAAATCCACTAATCTGGGGACAATTTGGGCTTCTGGGTGACTCAGTCAGTTAAGCATCTGACTTCGGCTCAGGTCATGATCTCATTGTTCATGGATTCGAGCCCCGCCTTGGGCTCTGTGCTGACAGCTAGCTCAGAGCCTGGAGCCTGCCTTTGGATTCTGTGTCTCCCTCTCTCTCTGACCCTCCTCTGTTCACACTGTCTCTCTCTCAAAAATAAATAAAAACATTAAAAATTTTTAAGAGAAAAGACCTCAAACAATGTGAGTGTCCTAAGAGGCAAAAATGGAGGAGTTGATCCAGGAAGAGACTAGAGAGACGTGGCTTAATGAAACAAGTGACACTTGCCGGGAAAGAACTTTAACAGAAGAACTGACAAAATAGGAAGGCACTCCTTTATTCCTCACCGGTCCTGTGTCACGCTCCTTTTCCTGGACTTGATAACGGCACTGTGAGGCTTTGCTCTTGGGAGGTTGATGAGCCCGTCTTCACGGCTAAAGGGCTGTGATGTCTCCCGCTCATGCTTACGTGGTCTGGCGGTCCCAGTGGCTAGACTGCTACTCCACGTCAGCGCGCCTGGGCCTCAGCACCCGCTCCCTGGCACACCTTGTTGCAGAGGTTTCCTTGACTGTGTTCTTGGACGGGATTTTCATTTTAAGCGGTAGACTTGGAGTAAAGCAAGATGGGCTGTTCTGGATTCTCTAGCAGACTGACTTAGGACTCCAAATGGTAGCTTTTTCCTGGGTCTCCATCCTCCTGCCCCAGCAGATTTGGGGCTCACCCAGTCTCCACAATCACATGAGCCTTAAATTCCTTAAAATAAATACCTTCTTACAAATACACACCTCCTGTTGCTTCTGTTTCTCTGAAGAGCTATCTAAGTCACTGGAGGTAGTGCCAAATCTATGTGTCATGACTAATTTTAAAAATGCCCAGAAACTACCAAAAGAAAGGAAAGAAAGAGTGTGGGGAAATGATAAAAAAGGAAGTAAAGTTCAAGTATTTTTATAATACCATTTGACTGTTTTGAATCTTGCCAATATGCGGTTCAAATTAGCCTTAATTTCCCCCAAAATGGTTCTGGTTTTCAATTCATATAAAAGCACACATCCTAATGTTCTTCACAGAGAGCTAGCTTGATCTCAAGGAGAGCAGATGATTTATTTCTTCAGCCACCTTTTCTTCAGTGCTGTTTTCATCAGGTGATACTCTGTGTGCTTCTGTCAAAAATGGGCGTGATTGGGGCACCTGGGGGCTCATTCGGTTAAGCATCCAGGTTTGGCTCAGGTCATGATCTCATGGTTTGTGGGTTCGAGCCCCGTGTCAGGCTCTGTGCTGACAGCTCAGAGCCTGGAGCCTGTCTTCAGATTCTGTGTCTCCTTCTCTCTAACCCTCCCCTGCTCATGCTGTCTGTCTGTCTCTCAAAAATAAATAAAAAACGTTTAAAAAAATTTTTAAATGGACATGATTAGTGCTTTAATGAAAAGTCCAGTACAGTGGAAGATAGAAAGTTTGAATGAGCAAGACTTCGATGGAATAAAAATTGAGAGAGCAATACATCGGGCAGAGTAAGGAACATAGATAAGATTGGGCAAAAAGAAAGAGCTTTATGTGCTCAAAAAAAAAAAATAAAACAAAAATCGGACCTCATGTTGCAGCTATGGGATTCAGGTGATTTTGGAGAACAAGATGCCACTTCTAAAAGAGCTCGGCCCCAGCTACAACGCCCGCGCGCCACTAGCTACGTTAACTGTCGTGATCGCCATGGGCAAGTTTGGGACAGGCCTGTGAGATGGTGATCTGCTCCAAGATGAGGAGTGATGCTCGGAGAGGTAGAAACTAGGGGTGCTGCACCGGGAGCACACGGAGAGGAAGGCCACGTGGAGTGGCGTTGGGTGAGACCCAGGCCAGTGATGCGAGCAAACAGATTGTGGAGATTACCAAAGAGAGCCCCAGTGGAAGGGCTCCCAGGGGGATATTCATGGGGGAAAGCTAACAGGCTCTGAAAGAAAGGGCACACCAGGGGTTAGGATTTTGACCATTGCACATCAGAAGAGAATCTTGATTTTCTTCTCAGACTTCAGATCTGATGAGCATAGTCTTCCAGGGTGAAAATAATTTTCTTTCCCAATGTGAGGGGCATATTCCATTGTATTTTTGGCCACGAGTATTTTTGAGGTATGAGAAGAATCCATTATTTCCTTCCTATCCTGCATTGACTTGTACATTGTGCATTGATAGGAATGTGTTTTGAATTGTGTGTCTCTGCAGGAAAACATATTTTTCTTTCTATAATCTCTTAGAGTCTTTTCAGCCTTAGCATTTTCAGATTTCACAAAAGCACACCTCTGTGTACACCATTGTGTTCATTTTGCTGGGGGCTGTGTATGGTTTTAATGGGGCAGCTTTTAATTTTTCAAATCAGCAAGTTTTCTCATATATTTTCTTAATACATTCATGTCCATCTCTATGCCCACACACATCCATGTGCACACACAGAGGCACAGCTAAGTAGGACTCTGGATGTAGTTGCTTAATACTCCTATTTTATTATACACATCTACTTTCAAAATATTTCTCTTCTTCTTTTATTTTTATACTAATTCAGAGACATCGTCCTGATTTTTTTGAACCCACCGTTTGCACCATCAATTTCATTCCCTTGTTCTTAGATCCCCTGGCATCTTTCAAGTGTCTTGATTTTCCCTGATTCTTACTATCCTGTTTTGATTTACTGGGGGCAATGTTTCCTCTCAGCCTTTGAGTTCCACTAACTCATTATGGATTCTTTTCTTCCTATGGTTCTCATGCTGCCCTGAATCCACCCTTTACTTTTTCCAGCTTCATTCCAGCCCCGAGTGGTCCTGCCTGGCACCCCTCACTAATGGGGCTGTGGTCTCTTCCACCACCATTTTCCTTTTTCTTTTTAATTTAAATGTTTTATTTATTTTTGAGAGAGAGAGAGAGAGAAAACATCAGCAGGGGAGGGTCAGAGAGAGAGGGAGACACAGAATCCAAAGATGGGCTCCAGGCTCTGAGCTAGATGTCAGCACATAGCCCAATGTGGGGCTTGAACCCACGAACCATGAGATCATGACTTGGGCCGAAGTCGGACACTTAACCGACTGAGCCACCCAAGCACCCCCCATTTTTCTGCACTTATAGCTACAGAGGCTGAGCACAGAGCCTGCGCTGCAAAGCCACGTCTTTCCATCCCTCTTCCAAGCTTATTTTCCGAGCTCCAACTCCACCTGTTTCTCTCAGCCGGATGCTTCCCAGCATCTTCGGATATATGCATTATCAATGGATCCATCCAGTGATTGTTGCCATGATCACTTCATGTTTCCTCCTTCAACCAGAAGCCTGATACGGTTTTCAAAACAGATGATACTAATTCTTTCATTTTCTAGTAGTCCTTATTAAAGAAATTACATGAAAAAGTAAAGTTAAAAACTCTACACTGATCAGTGCTGTAACATCTTTGAAAGGATGAAAACTCAGAAAGCAAGGTGGGTTCTTACTGAATTCAGTTTTCCCAGCATCATTCACCAGACAATAAATTAAGGCCAAATTAAGTGCCATTTAAAAGGATACCTTGTTATTGAAGATCAGGGAGAGGACTGAGCAGGTTACAGGTAAAATCGATCCTTTCCCATAAAGATTTACGTGATTCTCATATTTTGTATTTTGTGTCATGTTAGTGAGGAATGAATGGCAGTCTGCTGTGTGGTGACTATTGATACTGAGGTTTGTCAGATGTAGAAGTCACTGTTTTATGTTCACCTAGACAGTCAGGTTAGGACGCCTTTTCCAGAATTGATTTTGCTCCCATTGTTGCTTCTGTTCAGTGTTCCCGTGGAAACGCTACATCTTTCTGCTCCTTTCCTTTTTATGGCCAGCTTTCCATTCTGTAGCTATGAACTATTACAAATTGGTATTTACTTGTCTTTTGAGAATTTATAGGGAATGTATAATCCACCAATAAAAGAAAATGGGCCACTTTTATGATTTATTTCAGTCTGTGCATTTAGTCATAGGATTGAATTTCAGACAATATTTCAAGACTCGATCATGTTGATTTTTTTTCCTTTAACAGAACAAAGAAAAATAAGCCTATTTTCTGTAATTAAAAAATAAAGCCAGTCTATCCTAGGCTAATAAAAGACAAAATTACCCTAACTGCTATGACTGAAATCAGGATTTCTTTCCGAACAAAATGCTTTGAATTAACGGCCATGGTATTTTAATTTCTTATTATATTATGAATTAAATACCATAGATTCTTAAAAAGCTATTGGAGTTGTGTGCTGCCAGCAACAAACCTGTAATTTCTGACTTCAGTGTCTTAACCAGAACATTTGCTCATCATCTGCAGATTCTTTCATGGGTATGGTCTCACCAAGTATTTGACTCGTTGAAATTATGATATTCTTGTCGTTGTTTTTTAAGTGATTTTCTTCTTTCTTGATTTCACTTTTTGGTTTTTTTGGTTTTTTTTTTCACTTTTGTTTTTAATATTACTTTTGTTTCAGATGTGTTTTGAATTTCTAGATAGAATCTAACATATTAGAAACATCTCATTTACTTAACTGGCTTTCAATTTTTTTTTAAGTTTTACTCTTTGAGTCACTTTTACTTTCTTCTCTTATTTTTCAAATCCAGTGATTTTTTTTCAGTCTTCTTTTTTTTTTAAATATTTTATTGTCAAATTGTTTTCCATACAACACCCAGTGCTCTTCCCCTCAAGTGCCCTCCACCATCACCACCACCTCTCTTCCCCCCTCCCCCCCCAACCCTCAGTTCATTCTCAGCATTCAATAGTCTCTCAAGTTCTGCATCCCTCTCTCTCCCCAACTCTCTCTCCCTCCTCCGTTCCCCCTGGTTCTCCATTAGGTCTCTCTTGTTTTCCTGCTAGACCTATGAGTGCAAACATATGGTTTCTGTCCTTCTC
>NC_043709.1:133407169-133429741 GCF_006229205.1 Suricata suricatta | reverse complement strand
CTAATATCGAAAATGTACAAGGAACTCACCAAACTTCATAATCACAAAACAAATAATCCAGTGAAGAAATGGGCAGAAGATATGAACAGACACTTCTCCAAAGAGGACATCCAAATGGCCTACAGACACATAAAACTATGCTCAAATCCAGTGATTTTTAGATCCCAAGGTCATCTTAGTGTCCCTAACAGGTTCGGCTCTGTCATGTATGGGTCACATCAGGCCTCCGATCTGTTTTCTAGGCCTTGCAGCTTTACTGTGTGAATTTTGAGAATAATGTCTAAAGAAACTGTTTGGAAGGCTATAGGGAAATAAGGAGGCTTTGGAATGTGAATGACACCCCATCACATCACCAAGAAGGCGAGTAAGACTGGACCTTGAGTGACAAGGCGTCGCTGAGCAAAGAGCTCGTCGGCCAGCAGCTGGGCCTGCACACAGGTGTGTCTTGAGCAGCTAACAGCATGTAATCTTACACGGATTGCAGTAGGAGTTTTCCTGAAGAAAACAATTTTGTACTTTTTGTCCGTTTAACCAGATTTTTAATTCACATATTCATTTACTTGAACAACAGGAAGGACTGTATAGCAGAATACAAATTAAGATAGAAATGTATACTTGGAACTCTAGGAAATTCTCTAGCGATAGGATGTCTCCATGACTTAAGAGATACAGACAAATCAATTAACCTCTGGCACGCTATGTAGCACGAAAAGGAAGTAGAGAAAAAGCAGCAATTATCGAGATGGATTAGTAACTCCGGAGAAAGGCATGGCCAGGTCAAAACTAACAGTGAATATATGCTGATTTGTAGACTCCCTGGCCAAACACAGCCTGGCAGAAAGCAGAGTCAGCCTTGCTCTCAGAAGTGCTTCTCACCCCTGCTCAAGGAGAGGGCTGCCCTTTCTCCACCAGCATCTGCAGTAGGGTACGTAACTGGCTTGACTTACGTGTTGTCCATGTCCTGATTGATGATGGCCACTGAAATGACCTCTGAAGCTTCAATTCCTTGAATCTAAAAATAACAGAATAAAATAGAAAGTGATTCAAGGAAGTAGAACTATAAAAACAGTGGATACCAGAAAGTAAATGAGATGTTTCCAGTTGGTGAGATTGGATCTAGAAATTAAAAACACATCTGAATCTTGCTCTTGACCATGGAGAAGCTCGGTACCAATGGCTGGAGATATTTTCCATCCGTATTGGCAATATCTCAGGCAGGAGTATTTATAACACATAGGAAAGTGATACTCCAAGAATGCTAATTAGTGGTTTTTAAGTAACTACTATTTGTCAGTCATCTCTTAAGGATATTTGGTTTCTGAGGAGCTATATGAAAACAAAATTAGGTCTCTTCAGTTGAAATCCAAATTCTATACATATCTCCATCCTGGTAGTCCAACTTGAGATTCAGGAGAAGGGAGACTACATTTACTGTTTTGCTGTGTTTGAACCCCAAATCTGGACAAAGTATGTGTATGCCTTGGACAGTGTTGTTTCTTCTTTTCCTGAATAGAACATATGTGATAAGGAAACACAACTCCATCTTCAGTTCAAGGGTGGTCTCTGAAGAGACTAAGAAACCGTAGCAGCCCCATCAACTCTGCCAGGACTGAATCCAAATCCAGGTTTACATCTGGCAATACCAGCATCCCATTGTCATAGCTCATGGTCCAAGGTTGGACATGTCACTTACATTGGCCTAACGTGTCTGAAACAAAAGACTTTGCTCCATGGTTAGGAGAAACATTTTCTTTCACTAAATGGTATATGAACTCTTTAGAAGAGTTCTTTCTGCTTTTTTGGTACCTGATTCCAGATTGTTGACATAATTAAAAGTTTGCCCTGGGTGTTTTCATTAACTATTCCACATTCTGGATTTGTCTAATTGTTTCTCACAATTACATTCAACTTTAATGTATTTTTGGTGAGAATACTCCATTACTGATTATGTGTATTTCTGCGGAGTCAGTACTCTGCAGATGTGAGGCTGCCCTTCCCTCAATTCTGACACCAGTTGTTAAGTTCTGGATCCTCCCAAGACAACAGTCAGGATTGAGAATTCACTAGAACTCACTTTGAAAGCCGTTATACTCACAGTTGTGGTTTGTTACAGCCAAGGGACAGAGATTAAAGTCAGCCAACAAAAGAGTGACCTGGGACCAGTGACCAGGACACTCCCAAGCATAGAGCTTCCCACCGTCCTGTCCCATGGAACTGTGGGTAGGGCTGGCTTCTCCTGCCAATGCCATGTGAGAGCACACATGGAATTTTGGCAATCAGGGAAGCTTTATGAACCTTGGTGTTCAGAAAGAACCTTGGTGTTCAAGGTTGAACTTGAGCTAATACCACATGGCTCATAGCCCCCATGATAAATTACACTTGGGCTGTCAGTGTGGCCAAGGCCCCAGATAAACAGAGCTAGACCTGTCATACCGGACATTACAAGGGCTTAGAGATGACCTTCCAAGAGCCCAGAGCAAAGGCAAGTCCTCTCTGGTTATGTTATTGTTAGTTCTTTACTATACAACCTCCCCTCCCCTGCCTTTGGTGATATTAAGAGTCTCTGGCTTACTTGTAGAAAAATGATCACATTTGTCTTAGCATCTACAGTTAGTATAAATTTTATATGAAAGATACAGTGATGGTATCATTCTGAATATGCCTAATGTCTGGAGGACCCAGTGTTGGGTAGGGATCAATTTAAAGAAACAAGTGATTCATCCTATAAAGCCATAATTTTTTATATTTTATACTAATTTGATAATTCCTTTTCCCTTTTGATCTACTGCTGTTTGGGCCTTGTTAAGAAGTTTTGCAGAATTGTTTATTCTAGCTCTGTGAAGAATGCTAGTGTTTATTTTGATAGGGATTGCATTGAATGTGTAGATTGCTTTGGACAGTATGGACATTTTAACAATGTTTATTCTTACAATCCAGGAGCATGGAATGTTTTCCCATTTCTTTGTGTCTTCTTCAATTTCTTTCATAAGTTTTCAAATAGTTTTCAGCATACAGAGCTTTCACCTTTTTGGTTAGGTTTATTCCTCAGTATTTTATGGGTTTTGGTGCAATTGTAAATGGGATCAATTCTTTGGTTTCTCTTTCTGCTGCTTCATTATTGGTGTATGAAATGCAACAGATTTCTGCATGTTGATGTTATGTCCTGGAATTTTGCTGAGTTCATGTATCAGTTCTAGCAGGTTTTTGGCGGTTGTTAGGGTTTTCTTGTAGAGTATCATGTTGTCTGCGAAGAGTGAAAGTTTGGCTTCTTCCTTGCCAATTTGTATGCACCAGAAAAGACTCCAAATAGCCAATGTAATGTTGACAATGAAAGCCAAAGCTGGAGGCATCACAATTCTGGACTTCAAGCTGTATTACAAAGCTGTCATCATCAAGACACTATGGTACTGGCACAAAAACAGATGCATTGAAACAGCTGTTCAATGGAACAGAATGGAGAACCCAGAAATGTACCCACAAATGTATAGCCAACTAATTTTCGATGAAGCAAAAACGAGTACCCAATGGAAAAAAGACAGTCTCTTCAGCAAATGGTGCTGGGAACACTGGACAGTGAAATGCAGTGAACCTGGGCCACTTTCTTACACTGGACACAAAAATAAGTTCAAAATGGATGAAAGACCAAATGTAAGACAAGAAACCATCAAAATCCTAGAGGAGAAACCAGGCAGCAACCACTTTGACCTCGGCCACAGCCACTTCTTACTCTACACATCTCCAGAGGCACAGGAAACAAAAGCAAAAATGAACTACTGGGACCTCATCATGGTAAAAAGCTTCTGCACAGCAAAGAAAACAATCTAGAAAGCTAAACAGCAGTCAATAAAATGAGAGGTGATATTTGCAAATGACATCTCAGATAAAGGGTCAATATCCAAAATCTATAAAGAACTTATAAAACTCAACACCCAAAAGACAATCCAGTGAAGAAATGGGCAAAAGACATGAATAGAAGTCACTTTTCCAAAGAAAACATCCAGATGGCAAACAGACACATGAAAAGATTATTCATCATCAGGAAAATACAAATCAAAACCACAATGAGATATCATCTCACACCTGTCAGAGTGGCTAAAATTAACAACTCAGGAAACAACAGATGTTGGCAAGGATGTGGAGAAACGGGAACCCTGTCACACTGTTGTTGGAAAGGCAAACTGGTGCAGCCACTCTGGAAAGCAGTGTGGAGCGTCCTCAAAAAAGTAAAAATAGAGCTACCCTGTGACCCAGTAATTGTACTACTAGGAATTAATCTAAAGGGTACAGGAATACTGATTTGAAGGGGTACGTGCACCTCAATATTTACAGCAGTGCTATCAACAGTAACCAAATTATGGAAAAAGCCCAAATGTCCATTGACCAATGAATGGATATAGAAGATGTGGCATACACAATGGAATACTACTCAGAGATCAAAAAGAATGAAATCTTGCCATTTGCAAGTCCCAGGGATGGCGCTAGAATGCTTTATGCTAAGCAAAATAAGTCAGTCACAGAAAACACAGACCATATGATTTCACTGATATGCTGAACTTAAGAAACCAAACAGATGAACACAGGGAAAGGGAAGGAAAAATAAAATAAGACAAAAACAGAGAGGGAAGCAAATCATAAGAGACTCTTAAATACAGACAACAAACTGAGGGTTGCTGGAGGGAGGTTGGGGGGGAAGGGACTAAAAGGGTGACAGGCATTAAGGAGGCACTTGTTGGGATGAGCACTGGGTGTTGTGTGTAAGTGATGAATCACTAAAATCTACTCCTGAACCAGTTCTACACTATATGTTAACTAATTTGAATTTAAATAATTTTTTTTCAAAAAGAAGTGCCATTTAGTGCCATTTAGTCCAATTGGTAGTGCCATTTAGTGTAGAAGCTAGCTGGTGGTAACCAAACCCAGTTCTTGGTGAGGCCCTTATTTTCCTGTGGTATTTCCATAGGTACTCCCAATATTATTGGTACTACAGTAGGAGGTGACTTTGGCCTAACTTCCTGGCACACTTGACCACCAGCATCGCGCACAACCTCACCAGCAATGCCAGCCTAGCTGTAGAGCATCCTGCTGGTGGAGTCGCACTCAGTCATCAACACTTGTTACAGCTCATCACCATCATGTGGCCAGGATGTCTCCCTCAGTGATGTCACCAGTTTTGGGGGCTTCTGTTTGACCTTTCCGGTTTCCAGAGCAGTAGCAGTCTTGGCAACATGAAGCTTCACCCCTGCAGGGATCTGGTACAGTTGAGCAAGACAATATCATCTCTTTCTCTGAGCCTCTCATGAAGCATGAGTATATCAGATTTTCCTCATTGCATAACCCATCTATTCATGCTTTTACCCTCAGCTACTGTTTTTCCTTTTCTCTATTTGTCTTTTTTTTTTTACCCGAACTTGCCTGTTTGGGGAGGGACATTTGGTTTGGCTACTGTGCTCGTCCATGCTGCAGACGGTAGCCCTCATCCAGCAAGTGCCCGTGCCTGGGTCCATTTCCACTCACGTGGGGTCGAGTGTGCGGGTCAGTCCCCAGACAGCACCAGGCAGCTGCGTTCCTGTCATACCCAATTTTGCCAAAAGCGGTGAAGCCACTATCTGCCCCACCAGGCCCTTCGGTACTCTGGCCCAAATGTCTAAGGATAAAGGTAGTGGTGTGCACATGCATGTGAAATAGGCTGTGTATCTGTATGCACACGAGTGTGTGCTGTATGTGCGTGGCATGTGTACACGTGTGCTGTGTGTATGAGCACGTGTGTGCACGCATAGTTGTGGGATGTGTGTGTGCGCATGCATATGCATATGTGTGTAGACACAACACATGCACATGACATGTGCTGTGTGCGCTCGGACACACGGATATTGCAGGCAATGGTCACTTGACTTTTTGATCCAGAAATAATTCTTATGTGTTTAAAATAAGTTAATAATATTCTTTACGTAATGTTTTGTATCCTGATTTTTTATTTTCACTTTGTCTATGTAATGAGATTTTTCTAAATTTTCGAATAGGATTAGTATGGTAAACATAATTATCAGTTACTAGACAATTACATGATATGAATAAAGTATTCCTTTTTACACTGTCTATCTGTCGTTGGAAGTCTGGATTGTCAGTCTGGCCCTATTATAAACGACCACGTGCGAAACGTCACTTCACAGATACACAGCTTCGTTTACTTTACTGACGTTAAATACACGTTCATTGGAGCCTTCTGCTCACTCACCGTCTGTGTGCTCTCGTCCTGATTTTCCATAATCTCTGAAGCTCCTTAGCCCTGAAATTCCCCACGGCAACTGTCCCCAGCACCTAATTCCTGGCACTGGCTTGCTGGAGTCATTTTGCTCATTTTCATCACAAATTTTTATACATTACGTCTTCTCGGTTCAATCCGTTTGTAAGTTGAATGAGGGCCGTGATTCTCTTGAGCGTCCTTCCCTGTCACGTAGAGTTCCCAGGGATAGTACCTACGTGGAGTAAACGGCTGGCGGACCCAGGGCCCCTGGAGCACATCCTCCTCCACGGAGAGCGCGCCTTCCTGGTTTGCACCTGCCAGCAGGCAGGCCCCCCCTCGCACACCCCGCAGGGCTATTTGATCCTTCGGGGGCAGCTCATGTTACAGACGTGCATCATGAGACTGAACTTCCACATGCACCTGGCGATGATAATCTGTGATTCCACCTTTTATTCCTTTCAGCTGAATGTTTGAATCCATGGATTGACCCATGGTTTCCAAACCATGTTCTTAGGGGGGAAATAAAAGACGATTTGCTTCTATTTCATTATTAAAGTAAAAACATTCCTCTGAGTTCACTAACTTTTGTGCATGGGTTATAAATTTTATACAAAGTGCCCCAGCAAATTTAAATAAACACCATATACCCTAAGCTTAAACAATACAAATCTTTAATAATATAAATGCATTATAAGTAATACGCTTATATCCATAATATCCTTTGTCAAGTACTCTGCGTATTAAGAACATGGTATCGAAAGGGCGCCTGGGTGGCTCAGTCAGTTAAGGGTCCAACTCTTGATTTCGGCTCAGGGCATGATCTCACAGTCCATGAGTTCAAGCCCCGCATGGACTCTGTTGACAGCATGGACCATGCTTGGGATATTCTCTCTCCTTCTCTTTCTATCCCTCCCCAGCTCTCTCTCTCTCTCTCTCTCTCTCTCTCTCAAAATAAATAAATATTGTTTCAAAGACCATGGTATCCTAAGCCCATATATTGTTCTCACATTGTTCTACACTGTTTCAGACAACTTTACTTCTTCTCTTTCCTTGCCGCTCCCTGCCCCCCTGCACCTCAAGCTTGATCTGTATTTCTCTCAATGAATTCCAGGGATAATATCATTGACTGCCAGTTGGAGTACTAACCATATTTTAAGTAATAACTTTTTGTTTAAAAGCAATGCCTTTACAAGGCTGAATAGAAAAAGGTTAGCAAAAGGTTAAATCAGAGACATCTTCTTTTTCCCTCTCCTTACAAGCACACCCATCCATGAGCACTAATTCGTAGGAGGAAACCAAGAGAGGAATAAATGGGATAATTCCAGTTAACCTCCCCCACGCCCCTCCCCCCGTGCACCTTCTCTCTGAATGCACACACTCATGACATTTATGTGCACATTTTAGCTACCTCTGACCAGGCTAATCCACCTGACAAGCAAAACCTCTTTTGTCATTGTTAAATCACACCCCTCGCTTTGCTATGGCCTCTTCTAATTATCGTTAACTCTCTCATCCCAAGTATGAAAATTTCATTTAATACAAAACACACAAAGAAAACAAACCCAATTCAGAGACAGCTGGAAGCATCAGGAGAGAGACTAGTAAGTGCATCATCGATGAAAAATCTACTAAAGGTTTTCAATCAAATCTGCTCCTCTTACCACAGATACCTTTATTTACACAGCGTCTTAATTTATTACTTCAATTTATTTGCTGGTCTATTTTATTTGTCGGCTTAGTCTAATTTTAACACTGTCAAGAATAATTCAAAGAGTATTGGGTAAGTCTGCTTAGAAGAGAGAACCTACGTTAATCTTTGCTGACATTAATAGAATTAGACCTTATTAATTCTGACATGATTTATTTCTTATTGTGTAAATACTAAGTGCCAGCATCATGTTCTCATTGAAACAAGTGTTTTACATGCTTCGTATGCTGCGATTTAAAACACAAATTGAAAGCGAGCCTTGCAAACCATTTGAAATTACTTAAATCCTGTCAAACTTAGCGAGATTATTACTGCCGCATGCGACACGCTGCGTGCTGACAAACAACGCTTGTGGAAGCAATCCAGGCGGGAGGCGGGGGCAGAAATGAAGGGGAGCCCCTCGCACGAAGACTCGGAGCAGGTGCGGACCAGGCTTGCTGGGCTGTCCAGAGTCATCCAAGCAGGTCTTTTTAGGTGAAGAAAATTCTTCTCAATATTCCTACCTGTGTTCATGGTGTCTATATTTTCTTTGTTTTACATCAGGAGAACTGAGGCTCAGCCTAGTTCATATTTGGGCCTCGTGTGTTGCTCTGCTTCTCCATCAGGGAGGCATGTTGGTCGGGGCCACAGTGTCCACGTGTCCTTGGGACAGTGTGCCTTGGGGACAGTAGAAGTGCCACCTGCCTCCCAGCCTCACACAACTGTACCCTTTCTTCCATCACAGTTCTTCTTAATGAAAAGATCCCATGCTGCCCATGGTTTGCCCAAATTCCTGATCGCCCAAGTGAGCTTTTGACAAAATGACCAGGCACCTGGCGGTGCCCCATACTTGTTCTGCTCGCTGTTCACAGCGAAGACAGACTTTTCCTTCTCTTTCTCTCGACTTGGGCCGATGCCATCGGCTGATTAGCCAGATGAGCTGGGCCAAACACTTGCTTGGAAGTCCTTTGGAGAATTTTTAAAGCACAAGAATGGTCGGGTTACATCTTTAGAGGATGCGGCACATCTACATCCCAGTTGCAGATGTGTGGAAATCGTCTGAACTACTTTATAAGCACCGCAAGATTAAAAGGAAATATTAATATTGGCTTCCTTCAAACGTTAAGTGATCTATGTTGCGAATAATCTTTTTAAGAGTGGAAATGGATACTATGTCTTTGTTCTTTTGAAATGAGAGCAGAGATACCATTTCTCTTAAGCCTCAATTATTTATTTGCCAGAAACATATGGGGAGAATTATTAGACAAAGATTTCATACTTCTAGAAGAGTTTACTTAGTCACTGTCAATTGGAGTGTGAAGCACACAGCTTAATATAGTGCATGAATGACTGAAAACAAGTGAAAGGATTTGCTGCTTTTGTAGATATATGTATTTTTTAAGTTTATTTATTTATTTAAAGAGACACAGAGATAGCCTGAGTGAGGGAGGGAGAGAGAGAGGAAGAGAGAATCCCAAGTAGGCTCCACACTGTCATCTCAGAGCCCAACAGGGGCTTGAACTCACGAAACACTGAGATCATGACCTGAACCGAAACCTAGAGTTGGGGGCTTAACCAACTGAGCCACCCAGGGGCCCCTGATTTTGCATCTTTTATATACTACCCATTGTTATCTTGAATTAATACACCTTGTACAAAGTTCTTAAAGCATAGGTCAAACTCAGAGTTTGCTTCTATAAATCATGTAGGACTGCTATATAAAGTATTTATGCATTTAAGATTGTCTTTAAAAAGGTTGTCTTTGAAATGACCATTCCATATATCAGTGGTGATGCCCATCTTCCTCCATTTGGTGGAAGCAATGATGTTATAATGATATAGAAACAACACCAATAACCACAGATTTCACTCCTTGGCAACATGATATCCAATATGGTAGGTTTTACAAACGGGAGACTAGTACCCTGGAAAACCAGTGCTGTTGAACTAGAAGACCCTGTAGGGCTCATACAAGCCTAATGCAACTAAATGTCGGGGAGGCCAGTGACTTGCCAAAGGTCACACGCCAGACCAAGAGCCCAGACCTCATCTTGAAGCCAGTCCTGCTCCAGCACCGTGCATTTCCCCATCAAGCTGTATCTGCACACTACCCTTGGATATTTTAGGGCTACTGAGTTGAATAACACTATGGGTTTAGCATATATATCTCAAAGTTTATTTTATCTGTTGGTGTGTTTTTTAGCATATATCTTTCTGAACTCTATTAGTGCTAGAAGGTTTTTTTTTTTAAGTTTACTTATTTTTGAGAGAGAGAGAGCAGAGTAGGGGCAGAGAGAGAGGGAGAATTCCAGAAGGGTTCACGCAGATAGCCCCCGATGTGGACTCAAACCCACGAACTGTGAGATCATGATCTGAAGCCAAGAGTAGGACACTTAACTGACTGAGTCATCCAGGGGCCCCTGATGGTTTTTCCTTCTGTTTCCATATCACTTCTTCTCTTTACACCATACTTTCTATTAGGTCTTGATTTCTACCACATTTTATAAAATAACAGATGAAAATGAAAGTGTTCCCTTGTTACAGAATTTTAAATGACCCTTTTGAGGGACCCGTGTATGTTATGAAGCCTCAGTCACTCCAAGATGTTGGTTTCTATAGATTGAGCTTGGTTTATTTCCTTTTAACTTACAGCTACAGGTCTTAGTAGAGACATATGCTTTCTTTTCTCTTGGGTGGATGCCTAGGAATGGAATGGCTTTGTCATATGCTAGGTTTATGTTTAACTTCTAAGGAACTGCCAAACGTTTCTCAAGGCAGATGTACCATTTCACGTGCCCTCCAGCAGCAGAGAGCTCCCGCTGCCCACCTCCTCATCAGCGTGTGGTGCGCTGGCTCGTTAATTTAGCCATTCTAGCGGGCATGTAGGGGCATCTTACTGTGGTTTTAACTCGTATTTCCATAATGATGAAATACGCTTCACATTTTTCATGTGTTAATTAGCAACCCCTAAACAATCTTTGGTGGAGGGTCTTTTCAAATCTGTCTTTTTTTTTTGTCTAATTATTTGTCTTCTGATAAGAGTGCTTTATATACCCCAGATACAAATTTTCTCTTGGACGTGTATTTCACACATATTTTCTTCTAGTGTGTGGCTTACCTTTTCATTTGTCTTGTGTCATCTGAGAAGTGAAAGTTTTTATTTCTGTAGGTACACTTCATTAATGTGTTTTCTTTCATAATCCTTGCTTTTTATTTATAATTAAGAAATATCTGCCAAACTAAAAATCACCGATTCTCCCGTGTTGTCTTTTAGAATCTTTGTGCGTTTAGCTCTTACATTCAGATCTACCAACGTTCACAGCTTTACTTGTGAGAGCCAGACTTGTAAGCCACCCAAATGTCCATCAACAGATTAACACAAAAATACATTGCACATCCATAAAATGGCATCCTGTTCAGGAATTAAAACCACTGACACACACAACAAAGTAGATGAATGTCAAAATAATTATGCCGAGTGAAAAAAGTGAGCCTGAAAATGAGTACGTACTGTGTAACTGCATTTCTATACACAGAGAGTGCAGGCTAACATACGGTGGCAGAAAGCGGATCGCTGGCTCTCTGAAGAGGGGTGGGTGAGGGGAGCAAGGAAGGGTGTGTGCGAGGCACCACAGACGGGCACAGGGAAATCTGGCGGGAGTCAGATGTGCTCATGATCTTGACTGTGAGAGTGATTTCACACTTAAGATATGTGCAGCTAATGGAATATCAATTACACTTACAAATAAAGCTGCAAAACGTGAATGATAAATAAATACAAACCTAAACAAAAATAAAGAGCAAACCAAGGCACAATGCTAGCCTTGAAAGTGAACTCTGTTACTTCATGTGGCCGTATTTTAAGGAAGGAAACTGAGATTTGAAGACTCACTGAACGGCAGGCTTTGTACTAAATGTTTCACATAATTTACCTCACTTACTCTCCACAGCTTTCGTGTAAAATAGGAATTAATAGGCTTCATAAAAATCAGCACCAGCGAGGGTTGTGGGCTGCATAAGATCAGATCCCAGAGCCAGCAGGGATCACAACTCCATACTCACCTGTGACCATGTCCCCGGCCTGAAGAGGTACTCTGCGGGACAGGTGGGAAGCGGGGGGCGCCCCAGTGCTGCTGCTTTCACAGTGGTACCTGTACTGGCTTAGGGAGCCCAGCTCTGTGCGCCCACCTTCCCGAGAAATCAGACACGACTGGAGAACCAGAAGCCTCCACAGGGCACGCCCGGCCATGCTCTTAGGTAGTCCTACGTGTCCAGAAGGAAAGTTCTGGGGACGGGATGAGTGTGGCAGGGCAGCCGCAGGCACAGCCAGTGGGGACAGGCTGTCCAGGGCCACCATGGGTGTCAGAAGGACCATACCGGGCAGCGGTTCCTTTCAGGCTTGCAGACAACAGCCCCGTGGTCAGTGCATTTCATAGCGGCCTCAGGGAGGAATGCGTCCAGATAGGGTTTGGCTTCCAGATCCCTGGAGAGACTTTCAGGGCTCCTGCTCCACAGTGGACTTGGGGCCGGATGTCCAATCAAGGCAGAAGCTCCAGTCTGGACATCTGTCCTCATTCCAGAAATCTTGTCAGCACCCGCTGGGGCGAGGTGTGCTTGACCATGATCCTCAGAATTGGATGGAAGGATCTTCAGAGTGCCCTTGGCTACAGTGTGGATGCAAATTAAATCTACTGGCCAGAACTCACTGGGTTCAAACTTTGAGGTGATGTGGCAAGAGACAGAATCCACAGAGAGTACATATTCATTCAGTAAAAAAAAAAAAAAAAAAGACACCAAAGAGCGCAAGGAAGAGTAATTGATACACTTCCACACTGTCTACTTTTTATGTTTAGTAAACTACTGAAGGGTGGCAGGATATGCCACTCCAAACGTGCTACTCGGGCATCAGGGTTGTTTGGGGAAACATCAGGTCCAGAAGGATCCTCTGACCTCCCCTTTCTCCTCCTGGAAGCAGGAGAAACCCCCTACATGGACGACGTCCTCGTCACCAAGGACAGGGAGTTGAAGCCAACAGAACTGTTGTTGCCAGATGTCTGTGCAAACGGACTTGGTTGAAATGATCCCATCTGTCTTTCGCATCCTTGTATATTCACTTACTTTTCCCAAATTCCTTCTTTGCTCAGCCTGTAGGAAAAGCCTGGGGACTTCGTGTTCCTTTGGGTCTACATCCCGTGTGAAGGCTGCACGTCACCTAAAATCTACACTAAATGACCCTGTGAGCATCCCTCCTGCCAATTGTCTTGTGTCAACTTAACTCTCGAGCTTCAAGGGTAGGGGTAAAATTTTGCCTCCTCTACTACATTAAAATGATTTTCCCCCACTTATAGGACTATCTCTTGAGTATATGAAGATTCATTCTGGAAAATAAATTAGTCAACAAAAATATTGACTCGCAAATAGCGAGTAAATGCAGTTCTGTAATTAGCTTTGTGAAAAAAAATACAGCTTGTAAGCCACATGGCTGGTGGGTGATTTTCTGCAAAAGGAAATGTGAACTAACAGTTCATGCCATCCTTGAATAATCACTACTGCCTAGATGGATGATCATAGCAGTTACATGGCCTGGGGGCATCTGGGAGGCCTTCCAGGAGGAGGTGAGCCTGGAACGAGGCCATGATGGGGGGAGGGCAGGATCCCATGAGCAGACACCAGAGCCTGCCATGAAATGCGAGTAGAAATGAGCTCCCATCATTTCAGAATTAAGGCAGAGAACTCTGATGTGGGTTACATAAATGGTGTTTTGATTTGTGAGGAGCAGATAAATTACCTAGAGCTGCTGGAATTTGAGACCTCATGGATTAACATTTTAATTTAAATGCCTGTCTTTTAAATTCTTGTATTTCTTGAATTACAAATTCGAATCATGTTATGCTTGTACACAGGAGAGACGATCGGTTTTCTGACCTTGATTCTCGATAACTGTGTCTTAGTTATGGAGCCTTTTAAGAGCTAACAAAAAGCTTGGCTCCTGGGCTGAAAACCAGCTCACACGTTACTAAATCATTTTTTTTTAGTCAAACTGCTATTATGTGATCAAATATCTCCATTGCCAGATGTAAACATATCATCTGTTATGTCACACAGGCTGACCTGAACCTTGAAGAGATAAAACCTACTACGAACTCTTGAAAATACATAAACGCTTTAGCAAATGCTTTGTAAAAAGGCAAAAGAAAGAAAAGAATGGAAAACTAATGATTCTTGATCAGGTGTTAGGGAGAGCCTACCGAGCTGTGGTGTCAAGTCCTCTGACCCTTTTGTAGCTAAGAGTTAGTTCACCTGAACCATTCTTCCATCTGATGGGTGTTTCTGCTCCAAAAAGAAGAAAAATAAATGTCCAGCGGGTAATGTATCTGGGACTTAGTAGATACTTTGCCAGAAATTTATCAGTGGTTTGGCCCCATGATGAGTTGAATGCAGGGGTGGGGAGAGGGGGCTTTATTTGGGAAGGCGAGCTGCCTATTTTTGTTTATTCCTTGCAAGACCACGTCCTTTCAGGTCCCAGAAAGGGAATTCAGAACAAGAAACCCATCAACAGTGTGCTGGAGTGTGACACAGTTACGCGCTCAGGAGACCTGGCTGAGGGGCTGAGCCGCCACCTGCCACAGCCAGGGCTCCGGGAGGTTCACAGTCCAGATGTGCGCCTGACCAACGCAGACAGAATGGGCGAGATCCTGGGACACTGTGCCTTCCATAGACGTCACCAAAAACGGAAGCTGAGCTCCTTTATTAAAAAAATAAAAAGGAACCCTTAAAAGTCAAGTATGGGCTACATTAAATATGAATGATAATAGATCCAATAGATAAATGACGACTCTGATTTATTACTTACTCCCCGAGCCCTCACTTTTCCTCTGAACGTCACAGCAGAGCCCATAAAAGAAATGAAAGCACTGAAGACGGTCACAGGAAAGTGAAATAACACCGGTGTGTGTTTTGTATTTGCGTCTGAGACTGGCCTTTGGCTGCTGAATGTTCCTTCGTGTCTCCTGAATCTGCTGGGAATCACACTTTCAAAGAAAGCATGATGTGAAATTTGCAGTATTTGGGATAGGAGAGTTAATTTTACTAAATTCACTTCTGTTCAATGTTAGGTGACATGACCTCAGATAACATTAACATTTTAGAGATGACTTGGTGTGCTGAAAGGGAAATTCACCCAGATACTGAATTTCTGTATAGTTTTGTTCATCAAAGGGTATGTGACAATGGGCATTACTACTGCAGGTAAAACCGAAGAAACCCAAGGCAAACATCTCCTAAGACGTCTTCCCTCCTGAGGAGATGGATGTCCAATCTTACAGTCAGGAATGAGGCAGACGTTAAGCTGCGCAGCACCCTTGCTTCCGTGCCCAGTGTGGTCTCCACTGGCTGCTGCAGGCCACTGGGGACAGTTCCCTGTTCTGTCTCCAGAGTGACCCCCTCTCATTACTGCTCTGGGAAGGAAACATGGCGGCCATTCTCTCGTTTACAGACATGCGAGCCCCATTCGCGAGAAGGCAGGCGACTTGTTGCGGTCATGAGGCTAATGCGTGGGGATGACGAGCCTTCCAGAACCCACGCCTTCTGACAACTTACTTCCTGTTCTTCCCTCCTTTCATAAGAGGCCAACAGACCAGAGAGAACGTGGATCAGAGGATGTGGAAACCTATCGCTCATGCAGTGCGGGTCACTGGGGAGTTATGAAGAATGAAGGCTGGTACTCAGCCAGCATCACCCTTGGCCCCTGTCGTTTGGCTAAAGACAAAAAGGAAATTAATTTCCTTCTTTTAGCAGCTACTGTGGCAGCAAATGAATACAGAGTTTGGGCAGTTTTGGAAAAATGAAATATCATTATACAATATTATTATAAAATCAACGATACAATTCAAAATAAATGAGAAGTCATACTAGAATTTTGACTTTTCTGGGAAGCCTGGATGGAACAAGTTTTCATTTGATGAAAGTCTCATCTCTTGCTAGCCTCTGTGGACCTTCACCTGAGTGTGTGAATTTAACTGCAGATCTGAAAACAGTGTGGGTGGAGAATCTGAGCATACAAAATAATAAAGTGACCGTGTAATAACTGACTATTTTTACAGCATAACGTAAATCAGGGGGCCATAGATGGTGCAACATTGATCACAGTGAATGTGATCGTAGAGCCTGTGGGGGGAACAAAATGCTACTTTGAGACACAAATTTAAATGGGTTGTAATTTAACCAATGTATCTGCTGCCTGTAATGGATTATGTTTTGGGGAGAAAATGACTAATTTCTCTGTCAGTTGGAAATTGAGAAGATTGGAGGAACTTAGACTTATTGGTGTGAAGAAACAGTAATTATTTTGCGAATTAAAAGAACACCCTAAACGTAGCTTCAGCAGAGCGCTAGCGAGTCCTGCCGCATCAATAAGGCATGATGTGTTCATCTGGAATGAAGGCACCGGAGGCTTTTTAAAGTCACGCTTCAGCGTAGTTACAGCTGCTTCGTGTCGGTGTCCTGTCTGTGCCATTCAACTTGTCCACGTTTACGTCCTGAAACGCAGGAGGCTGGCTCACTTTTCATGCTCCTACAAACAGTGCAGGTGCCCGTGACATTATAACCATCCTTCCCAATTTTTGTATCAATGAACTGAGGGCATGGGAAGCTATATTCTTGAGTGAGCCGAGTGCAGCCTTTATTTCTCCATTTAGTTATTATACAGTCTTCGGACGCCTGGGGGCTCGGTCAGTTACGTGTCGGACTCTTGATTTCAGCTCAGGTCATGATCCCGGGGTTGTGGGCTCGAGCCCCACGTCAGGCTGTATGCTGACAGCACAGAGGCTGCCTGAGATTCTCCCTCTCCCTGCCCCTCCCCTGCTCGTGCTCTCTCTCCCTCCCTCTCTCTCTCTCAAAAATAAATAAACTTAAAAAAACTATTATACAGACTTTCTGGCACAAGTGTCCTGAATGCTTGCTCCTGGAGCTGGCAGCTAGCAACTCCGAGCAACAGGGTAAAGGTGCCTGATCACATGCAGCTCTTTCTCTGTTAACCATGAGCTGTGAAGAGAGGGTTTCGTACACACTGTGGCTTATGTAAAAGATTTCTTTGGTCCTTCCTGTGCTGCCTGACCCGGGATTTTGCCCAAATAAGAGACACTGAACAATACTGACTCCATCGATTTTTCACTAGTTCACTACCTCCTAGACTGTGACCCCTTAGTTAAGAAACAGAGAGCACACAAGTAAATGGATTCATCTTTAAATAGCTGCTTGTGGAAAAGAAAAGAAAACCAGTCATTGCTCTAAGCACCCCTGGTCCTCATCTGTTATTAAATGTAAAACGATTCTTACTTTCTTGATGACCAGAGTGAGAGACATCAAATCATTCATGCCTGAGAATGAAATTCATAAGGCTATGGGGGACCTGCGTGGCTCAGTCAGTTGAGCGTCCGACTTCGGCTCAGGCCTTGATCTTGCAAATGGTGAGTTCAGTCCCCACGTCGGGCTCGCTGCTGGCTAGCCTGTCACGGCAGAGCCTGCTTTGGATCCTCTGGCCCCCTCTCTCTGCCCCTCCCTGCTTGCGATCTCCCCAAAAAATAAATAAATATTTTTAAAAATTTCACAAGACTGCTAAACTCTCGGCAGGCGCTAATTGCCCATATAAGGTCACCAAAAGCAGGGCTGACTGGGTAGTTCCTGGAAGGAAAACTGAACAAAGCCACCAAAACCAAAACCAAAACCAAAGAACGTTGCCTACCTTAGAGTTAAAACGATGCCTGTGTTTTCGAGCGTGGATTGCCCTTTTTTCTAGGTTCTCCCCCGTTTGGTAAAAGTGTTAAGTGTCAAGTCCCGTGTTATTTTCTCCTTGCTGCATTTTGCATCCTCTCTCAGCCCGGCCCTGCTCAGCCACTCCCCACCCGGCAGGGTATGGCCAGCTGCTCTGGAAACCTCCCTTAGGAGCATCGGGAACTCCGTTCACTTCTTGTATTTGTATCACCAAACAGCAAGCAAAATGCCTGTCACAGCGAAGATGCTCCACACACGTGCATTGACGTGAAATTGCACGGACTACCTTCCCCTAAACCCACTTGGAAATCAAAATGTGTTCTTACTGGCAGGGAGGTAAAGGAGGGGCTCGGACACACACCCGGCCTCTCCTTCCCTCTTCTGGGGCTTGCCTACCCCTGCTGGCCTGGCGGTTCTTCCCAGGTCCTGCCTAGGAACGTGGGGACTGAGCACCGCGAGGCCCCGGTGCAAGGAAGAGCCTGACATTGACAGCAGCAGAAACTACGTGACTTACTACAGATCCGCATTTTGCAACAAACACATAAAAGCTACACAATTTCTTAAGTAATTTTACCACTGTCTCTGAAATTCAGGGCACCTTTTTTGTGGCATAACCTTCCAACTGCTGTTGCATTTTAAATCTAAATATTTGGGGGAAATGGGAAAAATGCTCTATACTCAAAGTATCAAGAAAAATCTCAAAAAAATGGAGTTGACAGTTTCCCTATATACCTCTCTAGGTATAGCTAAATACCGTGGACACTGTGTAAGAAACAAATGTAAGAAGATGATAAAAAATGGAGAGAAGCAGTCAGAATGCCTCAGGTCCTGAGGTCCTGAGGGAAAAGATGGCTTTGAGTTCCCTCACATATCCTGGAAAATGTGACGGAGAAGCTGGCAATCTGGAGACACCAAGACAGACAGAAAGGCTCAAGAAAAGCAAACTCGCCTTAGCAGAGGGCTAGGACGTGGGCAGGTACACAGACAGCTTTTAGATACTAACTGTTCCATTCCCATGAGCGAGAAAAAGGAGTCGGGACCTGCCCCTCCCCCTGCACTCGGCATAAAGGTTGCCCCGCTCCTGATGTCACTGAAGCCACTGCGGGGGCAGATGGAGGCCCCTCTGCATGTTGCAACCAGAGCAGAGCCAGAGACCCCCCCTCCACCCAGGACTCCAGTGCCCTTCAGTCTGGCTGTTTCCCCAGGAAGAAGTGAGGCGGACCCACCCTCCCCCCCCAGAGAGGAGGCGGAGATCCATGTTTACAGGACAGGAGATTGAGACCTGAAAACATAACTGAAGTAAAAAATTCCATGGATGGACTCAACAACAGAATACAGAGAACAGAAGAAAGAGACAGTGAACTTCAAGACAGAACAAGAGAGATTACCCAGTCGGAATGACAGAGACCAAAACGCAGGTCAAACTGAGCCGCCAAGACCTGCAGAACTGTAACAAAAAAATCTGACCCTTGTTCATTGGAGCACCAGAAAAAGAGGCGTGAGGTAGGCCTGGGAAGGAACTCGAAGAAATAATGGCTGAAAATTTCCTAGATTTGGCTGAAGTCCAATAAGCTAAAACTGGAGGCACCAAAGAAACCCGTGCCGTGACACATCATATTTAAACTTCTGAAATTGAAGACAAAGAAACAAATTTTGGAAGCAGTGAGAGGACAGAGACGCCTTATCGTGGAGGAAATACGTCTGGAAACTGTCGCACATTTCTCTTTGGAGACCTTGGTGGCCAGAAGGGAGTGGCGCCTTTCCCAAGAGTTGGAAGAGATGAATGGTCGGCCTGCAACCCCAGACCCAGTGAAGATGTTCCCCCAGCCCAGAGGGACGCCGCCACATCCTCAGACGAAGAACATGATACCCCAGCACACCTCCCCTAACAGTGGTTAAAGGAAGTTCTCTACACGGGAAGACAATGACAGAAGGAAACTGAGAACATCAAAGAGGAAGAAAACAAAAATATGTGTAGATACAATTGTCTTTCCTTCCCCGTTCCGTTTCCACAATCCTGTCTGACAGGTGCACCGGCACTTATGGCTGTCTGCTGTGGCTCCCGGGGTCCATGGAGGAAACGTGGGAGACGATTGTATTCTACACGGGAGTCGGCAAAGGGATGTACTCTTCCTACCCTGCCCTCAAACTGACTCAGTCCCTCTGGAATTTTTTTCCCCAAAACTAAGTATGCACTTAGTATACAGCCCCCAGGCCCACCGCTGGGCATTTGTCCAAGAGAAATGAAAACCTTTGCCCACATAGGAGCCTCTACATGGATCTTTACAGAAGCTCTGTTTGAATTGACCAAAAACTAGAACCAACTAAAATGTCCTACAATAGCTGAATGGTTAAAAAAGAAAGAAAGAAAGAAAGAAAGAAACATTTATTCCATGGAATGTTACTGAGTTCTAAAAAGGAGAACAGTTTTCATTACGTGTAACAATTCATATGGATTTCAAAGCCCTGTGCTGAGTGGAGGATGTCACAAGAGGTCACATATCATATGTTTCCATTTACGGAACATTTTCAAAACGGCAAAAATTATAGAGATGGGGAGGAAATTCTTGTTTGCCAGGGGCTGAGGGAGCTGGAGACGGTGGGAGGTTCTGACCATCCGAGGCGTAGCACAGGAGGGTATTTGCCGTGATGGAACATTCTGCATTTTGACTGCGGCGGCAGTTACACAAACTACACTTGTTATAAAACGACACGGAGTGACGCATCCGTGCTGTGCCGACGGCAAAGCCCTGGTCTTGATTTGGCACCGTAACTCTGTGAGCCGCGGCCGTTGAGGGGGACCAGACAAGAGCACACAGGACCTCAGGGCACTATCTTTGCGACTTCCTGCGAATCTATAATTATTTTTTTTAAGGTGCTTTAGTTAAAGCGAAAACCGAGGTAATTTTACTGTTAACACCTACACGACACACAGATCCAGTATAACATATAACTAACACGCTGAATTAATAGGTCTCATATACGTAAACACCCAGTCATGATGGGAAAATACCACTTTCCCAACGACGTCAGAAAGGTAAACCACGTACGATGAGCACAGCTAAAATACCAACATCCTTACGAAGAAAGCCCCTGAAACGACTGAAGCACCGAGGAATTAGTCATGTCAGCCGGTCAGCAGTGTTCTTAAAAATACACATCACCGACATGTCTTGTCTCAATCCAACATGGAGGCTAAAGACTATCCCCTCCCTTCAAATAACAGATTTTTTAGTGGGAATTAGCTAACCTTGTTCAAAAGCTCATGGACAGAGAAACAAAAAATCTGAAATAAGGAGAACTAATTCAAAAGTCATACAGCAGTGAAAAGGTGTCACCCTGTCACCCTGGTTAGAAAGACTCTGTAACTAACACAGTAGGTTGCTGTCACATGTACAGACAGAAGAACTTATGGAACATAAAGGAAGATCTAAAAATTAAGTTTATATGATAGTCATATATTTAAAAAGATAGCATTTCATATGGGCAGAAAAAGGTAGTTAGGCTTGTGGTGACAGTGGGCTGCAGTTATGGCGGGCTGTGGTGATGGTGGGCTCAAATATTCAGGGCAACTCCTCTAATGAAAGGAACAGTGAAAGCCAGATAAAACATGTTAGAAATCAGACGTACGTCATCAGAGATCTGTGAAAAATCATCATGTCAAGATCTGAGATGATAAGGCATCCCCAGGAAGTGATCTGGGGTTTGGGGCAGTTTGACAGTGAGAAGCATCTTCTGATAAGCAGAATATGCAGTCAAGTGTCCGAGAGGCAGGTGCAGTCCACACCATGAATGGGGGGGGGGGGGCGAGAGGGGAGGTCACTTCTGGTAGATGCCTGGCTCTGGGTCTGAACCCCAAATATTACACCTGGGAAATGAGCGTTATTTAGAAAAATATCAAACCAGCTTGAGATCATGCGTGTCCCTGAAACTGCAAGATGTTTTTTCGGGTTTGGAGAGTCACTAACCTTCTATAGGAAGCAAAGAACCATCATTTCCAAAGTAGATACCAAATTATTCTACAAGTTTCCAATGTGTTTCACAGCACATAGTAACAATCAGGCAGGAAGGAGGGACACATGTATACCACAAGAAAAGTAGAAAACAGAAAGAGAGAACATGGGTTCATACTTCACAGGTATCAAAATAATTAGTGTTGATATGTTCGGAGAACTAAAAGACTAGATTAATAACTCCACCCAAAAGTTAGACTTTATAGAAAAGCAGCAAATGGATATCTAAAACTGAAAACTGTAACAATGGAAATTAAGGACTCACCAAATGGGGAAAAGTAGGTTTAGGGTCAGGAAAAAATGAGGATTACAAAACTGCTAGACAGATTTGCCAAAAATGTTGTAACTAAAACACAGAAGAGAAAGAACAGCACAGAAGCAATATTTGAAAAAATAAAGATTTCTTATTTTCTGAAAATGAGAAAGGAAATCAAGCTTGCAATTAAATTAGTATATGAACCACAAGTAAATAACTATGTAATTTTTAGTACTGCTTTATAACCTCATGGTGACCTCACCAAAACTGAGGGGACAAGGAACCCTCAAAGCAACCAGAAAACACCACAGATTACTTTCAGATGAACCTCTGGCTTCTGGGAACAAACAATAGAGTCAAGAAAACAATGTATTTTGTACCCCAATGTTCATAGCAGCAATATCAACAATAGCCAAAACATGGAAGGAGCCTAAATGTCCGTCACCTGATGAGTGGATCAGGAAGATGTGGTATATATTCACGATGGAGTACTACATGGCAATGAGAGGGAATGACATATGGCCCTTCGTAGGAAAGTGGATGGACCTTGAGGGTGTCATGCTGAGTGAAGTAAGCCAGGCAGAGAAGGACAGAAACCATA